>NC_073391.1:32409626-32760460 GCF_028641065.1 Leucoraja erinaceus | reverse complement strand
CTGTGTGAAAAGGTTACCACTCGGGTAATAAAGTCCCAGCCTGCTCAACCTCTCCCTGATGCTCAGGCCCTCTAGTGTCCGGGCAACATCCTTGTAAATCTTCTCTGCACCCTTTCCAGTTAAGCAACATCTTTCTTCTAACGTGCTAACCAAAACTTAACACAATACTCTGTGTTAAAAGTATGGAGTGAAGTGTGGCCTCACCAATGTGGCCTCACCAATTCTCAAACTCAACATGGATAAAACAGAATTCCTCCTCATAGGCTCCAAATCCGCACTCAGCAAAATCAATAACCCCACTCTCACCATCGACGGCACCACTGTCTCCCCATCTCCCCAGGCCCACAACCTTGGCGTGATCTTTGATTCCACCCTCTCCCTTGAGCCTCACATCTGCCATGTCATTAAAACCTCCTTCTTTCATCTCCGCAACATCGCCAAAATCAGACCCTCTCTCACACCTCCCGCTGCTGAAAGACTCATCCATGCCTTCATCTCCTCCCGACTGGACTACTGCAACTCACTTCTCCTTGGCATCAGCTCCACCTACATCAACCGACTCCAACTGGTCCAGAACGCAGCCGCCCGACTCATCACCCACACCAAATCCTGGCATCACATCAATCCAGTCCTCAAACAACTTCACTGGCTTCCCATCTCCCACCGGATCACCTACAAAATCCTGGTCCTCACCTACAAAGCCCTCCACCATCTGGCCCCCCCATATCTCACTGACCTCCTCTCCCCCTACCAACCCTCACAGTCCCTCAGATCCACATCAGCCGGTCTCCTCTCCATCCACAAGTCCAACCTCCGCAGTTTTGGGGACAGAGCCTTCTCCAGGGCAGCTCCCAGGCTCTGGAACTTCCTCCCCCAACTGATCCGCAATTCCGTGTCCCTCACCATCTTCCAGTCCCGCCTCAAGACCCATCTCTTCACCTCTGCCTATCCTTAGCCCCACGTCCCCCTCCCTTTTCATCTGTGCTTGAATTGCCTCATATTGTGTTTTGAATTGAATTCTGTCTTTAATTTGTGTATTAGTCATGTCTCTACTATTTACTTCATTCCGCTTACATGTTTTTCCTCTACTTACTAAATTTTTGTAAGGTGTCCTTGAGACTCTTGAAAGGCGCCCATAAATAAAATGTATTATTATTATTATTAATGTACAACAGCGACCTAACCTCCCAACTTTTATACTCAATAGTCTGATTGATGACAAGTGACAATAATAAAGCTAGGCCAATATCACACACTTGTACACACTTAAAAAAGGCACAAAGTGCTGGAGTAACTCAGTGGATCAGGCAGCATCTATGGAGAACATGGATAAGTGAGGTCTTGGGTCGGGACCCGACTTCAGACCCAGAATCTACAAACCAGCATCTGCAATTCCTTGCTTCTCTCTCTTGTACACCATAAGGCCATAAGGCATAGGAGCAGAATTAAACCATTTTGGTCCATCAAGTCGACTCTGCCATTCAATCATGGCGGGATCTATCTTTCCCTCAACTCTATTCTCTTGTAACCTTTGACACCTTTCCTAATCAAGAACATGTCAATCTCCGTTTTACAAATACCCAATGACTTGGCCACCACTGCCAAGATCAGCCGTGATTGAATGGTGGTGCAGACTCGATGGGCCGAATGGAACAGATTGTGTGTGTGGATGGGTTTGACACTTACAGCGTTCGTAGTCCGTCCAAGCCCCGGAACATTCCGCTTCTTATGGAGTCCAGCTGGTTGGCGGTCAGGTGCAGCTCAGAGACCGAGGCAGCTCCTTCAAACGTCCCATCCTCGATATCCGTGATCTTGTTGTTGCTCAGGTTTCTGATGACAAACACAGGGAGCTTGGAACTTAGTACTAGTGTGTGTGTGTGTGTGTGTGTGTGTGTGTGTGTGTGTGTGTGTGTGTGTGTGTGTATGTGTGTGTGTGTGTGTGTGTGTGTGTGTGTGTGTGTGTGTGTGTGTGTGTGTGTGTGTGTGTGTGTGTGTGCGTGCCCACAGGGTGTGTGTGTGCTGTGCGTGTAACATCGTAAGTGCGTGCATGTGTAGTAATTTGTGCAAGTGTGGTGCGTGCGTCAAATTGCGTGAATATTGACTCACGTGTGTGACAGTGAAGTGGTGTGGGTGTGCGGGCGTGTGTGTTATTAAATGTGTGTGCGTGTGTGTGTTCGGAGTAGAAGTCAGGTGTGTGTAGTTGTGGGTGTGTGTGGCGTGTTGGTACATGGATGCATGTGTGTGTGTGTGGGGTGCAGGCAGTGTGTGTGTAGTGGGTGTGTGGGTAAGCATGGGCGTGGGTATGCATGTTCCATGTCTGTGTGTGACTTTATGTGTGCGTCCCGTGTGCTGTGGGTATCTGCTTGTGGAATTTCATTTCTCCGCGGGTCTGACTGAACCACAGTGTGCCATGTGTGGGTACCTGTCTTGTCCCACCAGCTTCGTCCGTGCGTCAGCCACCAATGCACCGTCTTCCTGTGTGCAAGCTCCTGTGTGTGTGCCTTGTGTATGTGTGGGTCTTGTGTGTCTCTTTGTGTCCGTCGCGCTGAAGATCCCTAGTTGTGGTGGGAGCAGCTACAGAAGACTTTCTCTGCGCCCACAGGGCGATGTTTCCAGCTCGGCCCCGTGGACCATGAACCGGAGGGGAGGGTGGAGGGAGCCGGGGACAGGGGTGGCAGACGCTACTCAAAGGGCCTGCAAGAAGGAACCAGGGCTGTTTGACCCTCCGCGCCATCGAGGTCGGCTGCGGGAGTTGCCCCCGGAGCAGGAAGGCCGGGGCGAGGAGAGGGAGGACGGTTGACGGGACTGCATCGAGGCGATGGCTGCAATGGGCCTTTATGGACAGCCGCAGCTGGGACTGAGATAATGGCAGCAAAACCTGCCGACTCTTGCATTTGGACTCAGTGGGCTGTTTCTCTGCATTCTGTACTTAATCGGGGCTTGTCCTTATGTGTGGAATCTGTACGCAGAAAAATCATTCACTGAACCTTGGTACACGAGATGGTAAAGAACCATTGAACCGTCGAACGGTGAGCGGCAGCATTTTCTGGAGGTGTGGAAGCTGAAGGATGAAGAGGGAGAAACATTCACTCACATTTTTCTCAACTGAGGAAGTTTCTGAAACAGGCCGGTGGATTCCAAAAGCGTAATGTCGTTGTTGATCAGTCGTCTGTGGAACGAGAAATCATCATAATGTTACAAGCAAGAACTATACTGTTCCATTAGCTAGCGTTCTGTCTGATTCACCTCTACCCCATTGCAGACATTGGCCTCTGGAACTGATGCGCCACAATGCTGAGAACTATATCCAGCAATCTGTATCTTTCCTTTCGTTCTACCTATTGTACTTGAGTTTGGCTTGGTTATACTTATTTGCCCTCTCACCTTGAACCTATGTTCTCTAGTTTAGTTTTACCTAGTTTAGAGATACGGCACGGAAACAGGCCCTTCGGCCCACCGAGTTTGTGTCAACCAGCGATCCCCGCGCACTCACACGATCCTACACACTAGGGACAATTAATAGAAGGCAAATATTCTAAAAACCTGCGCGTCTTTGGAGCGTGGGAGGAAACCGGAGGAAACGCACGCAGGCACGGGGAGAATGTACAAACACCGTACAGACAGCACCCACGATCGGGATCCAACCCGGATCTCTGGTGCTGCTAGGCAACGGCTCTACCCACTGCACCTCTGTGCTGCCCCTAGTTGTCTATGCTACACCAACCATTTGCTATCGGGCACTGTGTGGTACCCAGAGAAGGGGAGAGATCATAAGGTCATTAGTGATAGGAGCAGAATAAGGCCATTCGGCCCATCAGTTCTACTCCGCCATTCAATCATGGCTGATCTATCTCTCCCTCCTAACCCCATTCTCCTGCCTCCTCCCCATAACTTCTGACACCCGTACAAATCAAAAATCCATCTATTCATCTCTGCTTTGAAAATATCCACTGACGTGCCCTCCACAGCCTTCTGAGTTTCTGAGGTGAGTTTCTCTGTTACACCGATGGGCGCCTCTGCAGCACTTTGCCGACTCACAGCTCCATGGTTGACTGTGGGATGAAGTCCGGGATCTTGGTCAGCTTCTGGTTGGAACAGTCCACCACGTTAGATTCACAGCGGCACTTTGGAGGGCAGACCATGTCCCTGTTACACTCGCTCCCCAGCCTCTGGTCCACCGTACCTGCCGAAATAAGTGAACATAGAAACACAGAACGCTTCAGAGCAGGTACAGGCCCTTTGGCCCACAATGTCCGTGCCGAACATGGTACCAAGTGAAACTAAGCCCTGCCTGCTCATGATTCTTTAGATTTTGCTTTAGGCTTTAGAGATACAGAACAGCATGGAAACAGGCCCTTCGGCCCACCTAGTCCGCGCCTGCCAGCGGTCCACATGTACACTAGCACTATCCCACACACTAGGGACAATTTACTGAAGCTGATTAACCTACACACCTGCACGTCTTTGGAGTGTGGGAGGAAACCAGGGCACCCGGAGAAAATCCGCGCTGTCACACGGAGAACGTGCAAACTCAGCACAGACAGCATTTATAGTCAGGATCAAACTCAGGTCCTTTGTGCTGTAAAGCAGCAACTCTGACGTTACCCCAAACCATCCTTAGCCTGCACATGCAAATGCCTGTCCAAAACCCTCAAACACCACTGCTGTACCCACCACCAAACCCAGCAGTGTGTTCCAGGCTCCCACCACCCACTGTATAAAAATAACGTGCCTCGCACATCCCCTTTAAACTTTCACCCTCTCACCTTAAAGTTGCGCCCACTAGTCTTTGATGTTTCCACACAGTGGACAACAGTTTAAAAAAGCAAAAAACAAGAAGAACTCAGCGGTTGAGGCAGAATCTGTGGAGGACATGGACTATATTTACTCTGCCCTGGGTTAGATACAGCTCCCTCTACACTGTCCCATCACACACTCCCAGGAGGGCAGGGACAGCACGGGTTAGATACAGAGTGAAGCTACGTAAATCTTCTTCCTCCGTTATAAGTACTTCCAGTATTGAAGAAGGATACATTTGTCTCTGAAAACATAATTCTCACACACCAACCAAATTTAGAAAGAATTACTTGTTCATTTAGTTTAGTTTAGTTTAGTTAAGAGATTACATAGAAACATAGAAACATAGAAATTAGGTGCAGGAGTAGGCCATTCGGCCCTTCGAGCCTGCACCGCCATTCAATATGATCATGGCTGATCATCCAACTCAGTATCCTGTACCTGCCTTCTCTCCATACCCCCTGATCCCCTTAGCCACAAGGGCCACATCTAACTCCCTCTTAAATATAGCCAATGAACTGACCTCAACTACCCTCTGTGGCAGAGAGTTCCAGAGATTCACCACTCTCTGCGTGAAAAAAGTTCTTCTCATCTCGGTTTTAAAATATTTCCCCTTTATCCTTAAGCTGTGACCCCTTGTCCTGGACTTCCCTAACATCGGGAACAATCTTCCTGCATCTAGCCTGTCCAACCCCTTAAGAATTTTGTAAGTTTCTATAAGATCCCCTCTCAATCTTCTAAATTCTAGAGAGTATAAACCAAGTCTATCCAGTCTTTATAAAGTGCAGAAACCGACAAGTCTACGCCGACCAGCGTTCCCCCCCTGCACTAGAACAATTCACCCCCACACACTAGGCACAATTTACAATTTTACCAAAACCAATTAACGTACAAACATGTGTGTGGGAGGAAACTGGAGCACCCGGAGAAAACCCACGCGGTCACAAGGAGAACACACAAACTCCGTACAGACGGCACCCGTGGTCAGGATGGAACCCGGGTATCTGGCGCTGCAAGGCTGCAGCTCTGCCACTGTGCCACCTGTAGCTTGTAACAATGTCACACCTGGATTAGTGTCTAGCAGAGATATGTTCAAGCTAAGGGGGTCTTACCTGGGATGAAATACTGTTCTTTCGCTATGGGGAGAAAGGACAGAGAAACGTTAAACAAGAACTGTGCAGCAAAGCACTGTGACAGTGCTTCATCAGAGATAATACTCTCAGCCAAAGAGCTGAGGCGCTAGGTTCTACAGATACACCATAGAGAGCATACTGCCGGATTGCATCGCAGCTTGGTTTGGGATCAGCTTTGCCCAAGACCACAAGAAATCGCAGAGAGTTGTGGATTTAGCCCAGTCCATCACACAGACCAAACTCCCACCATTGACTCCATCCACACCATGTTGCCTTGGAAAAGCAGCCAAAATAATCAAAGGCTTGTCACACCCAGGTCATTCCTTCTTCACCCCGCTCCCGTCTAGCAGAAGGTACAGGAGCTTGAAAGCGCGCATCACCAGACTGAGGAACAACTTCCCCTCTGTTATCAGGCTTCTGAACGGTCCTTCCATAAGCTAGGGTACTGTCCGATTCACATCTACCCCATTGCGGACATTGGACTTTGTCTCTGGAACTGATGCGTGCAATGCTGAGAACTATATTCTGCACTCTGTATCTTCCCCTTTTCTCTATGTGGTATACTTGAGTTTGTCTTAATTGTGTTGATGAATAGTATCTGATTTGATTGGTTAGCATGAATAACAAAGCTTTTCACTGTACAGGTGACAATAATAAACCTGAACGATGTTTCCAGAGTTACATTTAGCCTCACATTATTTCTGCATTTGTCTCAGGACATGGACATGTTTGGGAATGGGTTGAACAAAGGTTGAATGGTTCCAAAGTCTGGGAACTATCCCGATTGCCTCTTGAATTAATCCAGAGCTAACATCCTTTGTCCCTTCCTGGGCCTGGATAGAGTGATGTGGGGAGGATGTTTCCACTATCGGGAGAGTCCAGGACCAGAGGGCACATCCTCCGAATAAAAGGACGTACCTTTAGAAAGGAGATGAGGAGGAATTTCTTTAGCCAGAGATTGAATTACACAATAAATGAATCTGTGGAATTTATTGACACAGACGGCTGCGGAGGCCAAGTCATTGGGTCTTTGTAAAGCAGAGATTGATAGGTTCAGGATTAGTAAGGGTGTCAAGGGTTACGGGGAGAAGGCAGGAGAATGAGGTTGAGAGGGAAAGATAGATCACCAAGAATGATCTATGGTGGAGCAGACTCGATGGGCCACATGGTGTAATTCCGCTCCACAGTTTTATGGTCTTCCTGAGGGACCATTCCATGGGTTTGAGACACGGACCCAGACACTCCCTAACCTCCCCGACATTCATCTCAGCGCTTGGAGTCTGGAGATAAAACAGCATTAAAACAGTCCCTTTGGCCCACCGTGGCCACGCCAACCATCGATCACCCGCTCACGAGTTCCATGTTATCCTACTTAATCGTCCTAGACACGAGGGACAAATTACAGAAGCCAATTAACCTACAAATCTCTGCGTCTTTGGAATGCGGAAAGAAACCGGATCACCCGGAGAAAAGCCGCGCGGTTACAGGGAGAACGTGCAAACCGTTCACACACACACACACACACACGCACGCACGCACGCACGCACGCACGCACACACACACACACACACACACACACACACACACACACACACACACACACACACACACACACAGCACCCGAGGTCAGGATTGAACCTGTGTCTCTTGCTCTGTGAAGCAGCAGGTCTACCCGCTGCGCCCCTGTGCCGCCCTTGCGCCCCCAGTACCTGAGCAGCGGAACTTCTTGCTCTTGATCTGCCCGATCCTCTTGTTGGCCAGACGCCGCGGGCTGGCACACCGCGCCCCGCTGGTCTCGATGGGGTTAGAGCGCAGGTAGTCGGCAAGCCACTTGAGGTGGCAGTCACAGATGAACGGGTTCTGGGCCAGGTGCCTTGGAGAGTCATAGAGAGTTATAGAGTCATTCAGCCCAACTCACCCACGCCGACCAACGTCCCATCTACACTCATCCCACCTGCTTGCATTTGGCCCATATCCCTCTAAACCTATCCTGCCCATGTACCTGTCCAAATGTCTCTTAAACGTTGTGATATCCTCCTTTCCACACACCCATCAGGTCCCTATTAAATTTTTCCTATTTAAAAAAAAATCTCTCCACAATTTTGTTTTAAACCATCATCTTCATTTCCTTGTTTCTACAATATTCTACTATATTTTTTCGTAAACCAGCATGTATCAGTTAGACTTTCGACGTTATTGATACAGCGCAGAAACAGGCCCTCTGGCCCGCCGAGTCCACGCCCAGCAGCGATCACCCCGTACACAATTTTACTGAAGCCAATTAACCTACAAATTGTTTCTTTGGGAATGTTTTTGGGATGTGGGAGGAAACCAGAGCACCCGGAGAAAACCCACGCGGTCATAGGGAGAACGTACAAACTCCGTACAGACAGCACCCGAGATCAGGATCGAACCGGGGTCTCTGGTGCTGTGAGACAGCAGCTCTACCGCTGCACCACCGTGCCACCCTTTGTTGCTACAAGGTATGAGACAGGTTTAATGGGGCTGGATGCCGGAGATGTGAAGGGTGACGATGTACTTACAGTGTCTGGATACCACGGAGAGAGTTGAAGGTGCCTTTGGGCAGTGTCTGGATCTTGTTGTCGTACAACGAGAGGAGACTGAGGTTCTGGAGGTCCTGGAAGGTGTCCGCCCGAATGCAGTTGATCTTGTTTGCATTCAGCAACCTAGAGAGCAAAGGAGGCAACATTATCAACTGGGCCAAACCATGACAAACCTGGGTCAAAGCATTACAACAGGGAAGTACAGCTGAGGCTTTATAAGGCACTGCTCGGAACGCATATAGTGAGCACTTTCATTATACGCTTTATACTGTATCTGTACACTGCGGGCAGCTCCATTGTAATCATGTACAGCCTTTTCGCTGACTGGATGGCACGCAGCATAAAGCTTTTCACAGTAACTCGGTAAACATGATAATAATTAACCTGCGATCTTCTGTGGACTTCAACTTGGTTGCACTACAGATATTGGATTTATACTATCATGGTATGGGTAGTTTAGGCCAGTGCTTCTTAAACTGGTGAATTGTTCACCCAAGGGTGAAATAAATTATTTTGGGGTGAATGGAAATAGAGGGATGAATGAAGGGTGAATGACTTAATTTATTCAGATATTTATATATTTTTTTCTATACTTAAAAAAAGGCATTGCCATGAAAGTGGTTATTAAGCAGTTTTTCTACTCAGCGGCTGTGGAAAGCATCTTGTCCGGAAACATCACGATTTGGTTTGGGAACTGCTCTGCCCAGGACAGGAAGGCTCTGCAGAGAGTAGTGCGTTCAGTCGAACGCATTATGGGAACTACACTCGCCCCCCCCTGCAGGAACTATATATGAGAAGGTGCAACTCCAGAGCCAACAAGATCATGGGAGATCCCTTCCACCCCAGCAACGGACTGTTCCAGCTGCTATGGTCAGGCAAACGCCTCCGTGGCCATGCTGTGAAAACGGAGAGGATGAGAAGGAGTTTCTTCCCAGAGGCCATTAGGACAGTAAACTCCTATCTCACCAGGGACTAACTTCACTGTACCATTCTACTGTTGTGTGGTGTCTTTTTAAAATTGATGTTTTTTTCTTTTTTTCCTTCCACAAATATGTAATATGTGAATATGTGATTCTGTTCTATTCCGTTTTGTAGTTTTTTTGCACAAAGTCCGCGAGCATTGCCACTTTTCATTTCACTGCACATCTCATATGTGTATGTGACGAATAAACTTGACTTGACTTGACTTATTGGTTTTAATGGCAGAGCCAGAAATTTGATGTTTTTTTTCTCTCTACCTGTGGTTTTCTAATTTGAAAAGAAGCAGGATATTTCCCAAATGTATAACCTTTTAGGGAAGACCATGGTTTTTTGAGCTAGTTTTCCAAGAAAAAAACTGCAGTCGTCAAAGCCCGAAAGGGTAGGATGGGGCTGAAGCCCAGTGTACAGACGTTGGAATGGGTTTTTTTTAATCATCTAATAGAATGATTTTCCAACTCCAGTGGTAATGAAACTTCTTTTTGTTTTCACTCCTAGTTTTCTTTACATATTTTTAGGATGTTCAAAACGCTGAATAAAATAAACGCTTAAGAAATTAGTTAATTTATGTTTTTTGCTCATGTGACAAATAAACTATATATAAAATTATACACAAGGGAGAATGAGACAAAAATTACCAAAAAACATAAGAAAATTTAGTCGAGGGTGAATGAAATTTTGCGATAAAAGGTGAATGACACTGACATAGTTTAAGAAGCATAGGTTCAGACTTCAGACTTTACAGAGATACAGCTCAGAAACAGGCCCTTCGGCCCACCGTGTCCATGCCGGCCAGCAATCACCTCGTACATGAACACTAACCTACACGCTAGGGACAATTTACAATTTGCAAAAGGAAAGTAACCTAAAAATCTGTATGTTTTTGGAGTGTGAGAGGAAACCGGAGCGCCTGGAGAAAACCCACGAGGTCACGGGGGGAGAAACGTACAAACTCTGTACAGACAGCATCCATAGTCAGGATCGAACCCGGGTCACCGGCACTGTAAGGCAGCAACTCTACCGCTGCGCCACTGTGCCGCCCCAAGTAATACTATCTAAGGGTGGCATGGTGGTGCAGCAGTAGAGTTGTTGCCTTACAGCGCTAGAGACCTGACGACAAGTGCTGCCTGTGTGTCCTTCCCATGACCGCGTAGGTTTTCTCCAGGTGCTCCCCGTGACTTGCATGGGTGTTCTCCGGGATCTCCGCTTTCCTCCCACACTCCAAAGACGTAAAGGTTTCTAGCCTAATTGGCTTCTGTGACGTTGTAAATTGTCTCTGGTGTGCAGGGATAGTGCTAGTGTACGGAGTGATCGCTGGTCGGCTGAAGGGACTGTTTCCACACTGTATCTCTAAACTAAGCCAAATCGTTATTTATTATTAATTCATGATATCACTGATCATTGAATATGTATTGCCGTGTTATTGGATTTGCAGGCCTGTAAAGCTGCAACAAGGAGGAGTTTAATTGTTCAGGTGTGGGTACATATGACAATTAAACACTCCCTCCCTTATCCTGCTTCACCAAACAGTGCCGTTCCTTGCCAAGCTTAATCGAACAGACCAAACACTCACAGTAGTTGAAGAGCGTAGAGTCCATCAAAAACACCTTTTGGTAGTTCATTGATTTTGTTTCCGTACAAGACCCTGCAAACAGAGGAGATAGAGGAGCTTTCAAGACAGTAATATGACCCCAGGACAGTATTGACACGAGGATATTTTCCAAGAGAGCAGTAGGCCTTCACCATGCAGCAGTAGGCCTTCAACATGCCGGCCTTCATCAGTCACGACATTGGTGAGTACAGAGGTTGGGATGGAGTGTTGCAGTTGTACAAGGGGCAGCACAGTGGCTCAGTGATTTTTTAGAGTTGCTGGCTTACAACGCCAGGGACCTGGGTTCGATCCTGACCTCGGGTGCTGTCTGTACGGAGTTTGAACGTTCTCCCCGTGACCATGTGGGTTTACTCCGGGAGCTCCGGTTTCCTCCCACACTCCAAAGACGTACAGGATTGTAGCGAATTGGCTTTGGTAAAAGGAAATTGTAAATTGTCCTTTGTTCCAAATTGGAAATTGTAAAGTGTGTAAGGGGTAAGCTGGTCGGCGTAGGCTCACTAGGCCAATGTTTGCACACTGCATCGCTAGAGTACAAAGTAGTCTAAAGGTGTTAGCAAGGCCGCATTTGGACGGTTGTCTTTAGTTTTAGTCACTTTGCTACAGGAAAGAAGGCAATAAGCCTGAAGGAGTGCAGAGCATTTAATTTTATGAGTATGTTGCCAGGACTCAAGGGCCTGAGCTATAGGGAGAAGTTGAGCAGGCTATGACTTTATTCCTTGGAGCCTAAGGGGTGAACTTATAGAGATGCATAAAATCATGAAGTGCAAAGAGAGGGTGAGGTTTTCCTGGTGGAGCTGGTGCTGACCCTTACATGCATCAACGGGGATTGAATAGAGCGGGTGAGGGTGAGGCCACACGCAAATTGGAGGAGCAGCTCCTGATATTTTGCATGGGTAGCTTACAACCCAGCGGTATGAGTGTTGAATTCTCTAATTTTAAATAACTTCTACCTGCACTCACCTCCCCCTCTCCCCTCCCCCCCTTCCCCTCCCCCTCTCCCCTCCGCCCCCATCAACGTTTAACCAGCTTCACCACATTGTGTCCCTCTTGAGATCACACCTTCCCTACCCAACATTGGGCCCACCAGGGCACCACCCTGCCTGAGGTCATCTGTTACCGGCCCTGATTTGTCCTGGTCTTTTCTCTGCCGCCAGCTCTTCACTCCCCACCACCCGCCCACCCCGTACTTTCAGTCTGAAGAATGGTCTCGACCCGAAAAACGCCACCCATTCCTTTTTTTCTCCAGAGATGCTGCCTGACCCGCTGAGTTACACTCCAACACTTTGTGTCTATCTTTGGTATAAAACCAGCATCCGCAGTTCTTTGTTTCTGCTACTGACCAGCAGGTCAACTGGCTGAAAATATACTGTACGTGAGATGCTTATTTATCTAAGATGTATCTAAGTGCTTATGTAGAGTGGTACGTACTGAACTGTATACAAAGAAGAATTCACAGCTTACAAGCCAGCGGTCAGAATATTGATTTCGCTAATTTAAGGAAAGTAATCCTTTCATTCCCTCTCTCTCCATCTCTCCCCCACCCTAGTCGGCGTACGAGTTTTACTGTTCGTTTCCCCTCGTTATCGCCTCCCTAGCAGCCAACAATGGACCATTGTGGGCTCTTTGGCCACCCGTGCCGGCTCTGTACCTTTTCATATTTCTAATTTTCCTCTCCCCTTGACTCTCCGTCTGAAGAAGGGTTGCGACCCAAAACGTCACCTCTTCCTTTTCTCCAGAGATGCTGCCTGACCCGCTGAGTTACGCTGTACCTCAGTACATGTGACAACTAAAGTGCAATTGAGAGCATTGATACCATTGAGACCATTTACTCCCACCCCTCCCTCTTCCTCCCTAATCTTTTCACATCCCCAATCCTTTCCACTCGCCACTTTAATTTCATGTTTCATGTTCTGTTTTATGACAGTTTACAGACCAATTTCCTTCCAGAGATAACTAAAGTTCTATCGTAGCGTATCGTATTGCATTGAGACCTCTTCCATTACGCTGGCCTATTGAATACTCACAGTGAGTTGAGGGATCGCAGTCCTTGGAAGGCGTCAGGAGCAATCTCAGCGATTTGGTTGTTGCTGAGGTCTCTAAAATGGAAAGAAAAACCTTTAGACTTTAGACTTTAACTTTAGAGATACAGTGTGGAAGGAGACCCTTCTGCCCATCGAGTCCACGCCGATGAGAGAGTGGGATAGTATAGTGCTAGTGTGAATGGGTGATGGGTGGTCGGCATGGAGCCGGTGGGCCGAAGGGCCTGCTTCTATGCTGTATCACCAAACTAATCAATCCCAGGCATTTGGTGCATGAACTGACGAAGGAGGAACCAGGTGGCATGAACATGGAGATAACCATTGCCTGGTTTGGTCAGGATGATGACCAGAGACATATTCACAGGATGTTTTAGTTATGTAATACGTTGGTGATGTCGCATTTGGAGTTGTGCGTTCAGTTTTAGTCACCCTGCTGGAGAAAGGATGTTGTTAGGATGTAAAGAATGCAGAGAAGGTTTACGGGGATGTCGCCTGGACCTGAGGTCCCGAGCTATAGCGAGAGGCTGAGTAACCTAGGACTTTATTCCTTGGAGCGCAGAAGGATTAAGGATGATCTTATAGAGGTGTATAAAAACATTAGCGGAATAGGTAGGTTGAATGTCAGTCTAAGGGAATCAAGAACAAGAGGGAAACGGTTTGCGGTGAAAGATTTAATAGGTACCTGGGGGGTAACTTTTTCAATCAGAGGATGGAGTGAAAATGGAGCGAGCTGCCAGAAGAGGTGGCTGAGGCAGGCACTATAACAACATTTAAAGGATACTAAATGTTGGAGTTACTCAGCAGGACAGGCATCATCTCTGGAGAGAAGGAATGGGCGACATTTCGGGTCGAGACCTTTCTTCAGACTGATGTCAGGGGAGTGGGCGGTACAAATATAAAATGTAGTCAGAGACAGTGGGAGAACTGTGAAGGGGAGAGGGGATGGAGAGAGAGGGAAAGCAAGGATGACTTGAAGTTAGCGAAGTCAATGTTCATACGGCTAGGGTGTAAGTTACCCAAGCGAAATATGATGTGCCGTTGCTCCAATTTGCGTTGGGGCTCACTCTGACATTGGAGGAAGCCCAGGACAAAAAGGTCAGTGTGGGAATGGGAGTGTGGGAGTTAAAGTGTTGAGCAACCGGGAGATCAGGTAGATTCAGGCGGACTGCGCGGTGGTGTTCAGCGAAATGATCGCCGAGCCTGCGCTTGGTCTCACCGATACAACACTTGGACAGGTACATGGATAGAAAAGGTTTAGAGGGATATGGGCCAAACGCGGGCAGGTGGGACTAGTGAGAGGGGACATGTTGATCGGCGTAGACAAGCTGGGCCGAAGGGCCGGTTTCCGGGCTGTGACTAGTCAGCCCATCGAGTCCACTCCACGATTCGATCTATGACTCTGACTCTATGCTGAACAAACGTATTGAAGGAGGAAGGGTGACGGGGTGAGAGGAGGCTGCCTGGGGGATCCCAAGTGTCGTAAAACCATTTGGTCATACACCAAGGAGGCAGGCCCTTCGGCCCTTTGAGTCCATGTCGAACATCCAGCATCCATTTACACCAATCCTACACTAATCCCAGTTCATTCATCCCACATTCCCGTCAAAACCCTTCTCTCCCCAATTCTGTCACTCCCTAGCCAGAGGGCAGTGAATCTGTGGAATTATTTGCCGCAGAAGGCTGCGGAGGCCAAGTCAGTGGATATTTTTTACAGCAGAGATAGATAGATTCTCGATTAGTACGGGTGTCAGAGGTTGTGGGGATAAGACAGGAGAATGGGGTTAAGAGGGAGAGATAGATCAGCCATGATTGAATAGCGGAGTAGTATTGATGGACCGAATGGCCTAATTCTACTCCTATCACTTATGACCTTATGACCCTACACACCAGGGGCAATTTACAGAGGGGCAATTAACCTACAAACCCACACGCTTTGGGATGTGAGGGGAGACCAGAGCACCCGGAGGAAACCCACTTGGTCACAGGGAGAATATTCAACCTCATCATGGGGGTGAGGATCTACGCCGGGTCTCTGGAGCTGTGAGGCAGAGGCTCTTCCAGCTGCATTGCATTGGGGGTGGGTGACTGTACAAAAGGCCTTCACTAACATAACAGATGGCAAACTGAGGAGAGAAAAACAGTGACGGATCACAATCAGTGGCCACTCCATATTAACGATACACAACGTATTAAATATTTGTGAGCAAAATTAACTTTGCATGGGGCACTGGTTTGTAACGCCGCAGAGGTTCATGTCATAATAGCAGAATTAGGCCATTCAGCCCATCGAGTCGACTCCACGATTCTATCATGGCTGATCAATCTTTCCCTCTCAACCCCTTTCTTCTGCCTTCTCCCCATAACCTTTGACACCCATACTAATCAAGATCCTGTCAATCCCTATTTTAAACATGCCCCCAATGACTTGGCCTCCACCGCCGTCTGTGGCAATGAATTCCACAGATTCACCACACACACTGGCTGAAGAAATTCCTCCTCATCTTCCTTCCAAAGGTCCGTACTTTTATTCTGAGGCTGGGCCCTCTGGTCCTAGACTCCCCCGCATCTAGAGGCTTTCAATTGTGCCACAGGGGGCAATAGGCAACTTGTCCCCTCATGGCCGATCTATCATCCAACCTAGGCTGGGTTTTGGAACAGATTCTGTTTGTGCACTGATTCTGTGTAGAGTCGTACAACGTGGAAACAGGCCCTTCAGCCCAATTTGCCCAATTTGCCCGTCTACACTAGTCCCACCTGCTTGCGCTTGGCCCATATCCCTTTAAACCTGTCCTATCCATGTACCTGTCTAAATGTTTCTTAAACGTTGCGATAGCACCTGCTCCAACTACCTCCTCCGGCAGCTCGTTCCATGCACCCACCACCACCCTTTGTGTGAAAAAAAATGACCCCTCAGGTTCCTATTAAATTTTCCCCCCTTCAGCTGAAACCTGTGTCATAGAAACATAGAAACATAGAAATTAGGTGCAGGAGTAGGCCATTCGGCCCTTCGAGCCTGCATCGCCATTTAATATGATCATGGCTGATCATCCAACTCAGTATCCCGTACCTGCCTTCTCTCCATACCCACAAGGGCCACATCTAACTCCCTCTTAAATATAGCCAATGAACTGGCCTCAACTACCCTCTGTGGCAGAGAGTTCCAGAGATTCACCACTCTCTGTGTGAAAAAAGTTCTCCTCATCTCGGTTTTAAAGGATTTCCCCCTTATCCTTAAGCTGTGACCCCTTGTGTCCTGGACTTCCCCAACATCGGGAACAATCTTCCTGCATCTAGCCTGTCCAACCCCTTAAGAATTTTGTAAGTTTCTATAAGATCCCCTCTCAATCTCCTAAATTCTAGAGAGTATAAACCAAGTCTATCCAGTCTTTCTTCATAAGACAGTCCTGACATCCCAGGAATCAGTCTGGTGAACCTTCTCTGCACTCCCCTCTATGGCAATAATGTCCTTCCTCACATTTGGAGACCAAAACTGCACGCAATACTCCAGGTGTGGTCTCACCAAGACCCTATACAACTGCAGTAGAACCTCCCTGCTCCTATACTCAAATCCTCTTGCTATGAAAGCCAACATGCCATTCGCTTTCTTTACTGCCTGCTGCACCTGCATGCCTACCTTCAATGACTGGTGTACCATGACACCCAGGTCTCGCTGCATCTCCCCCTTTCCCAATCGGCCACCGTTTAGATAATAATCTGCTTTCCCGTTTTTGCCACCAAAATGGATAACCTCACATTTATCCACATTATACTGCACTGTGTCCTCTGGTTCTAGATTCTCCTACCCTGGGCAAGTGACTGTGTGCATCTACCTGATCTATTCCTTACTTACATCCGCCGCAGTTTTTTATACGTGGTAAAAGTCGCTGGTGGGACCGATTTGATTCCATTTTGCTCCAGTCGGCTGGAAAGGAAATGAAACAGTGAGGATTCGAAACAAGAGGCACTGAGCCACGAGCAGGCATGTTACATGCAAAGACGTACGTGTTACACACAGGTATGGCACACGTATGCTAGTATGTTACACGCACGTATGACAAATGTTACTGCGATATGTTAAAGGCAGGTAACGCAAATACCTCACGTGAACTCCGAAATGTTATAATTAGCAGAAAGGATCAGCAGATGCTGGTATATACTGAAGATAGACATTAAGCGCTGGAGTAACTCAGCGGGTCAGGCAGCATCTCTGCAGAGCGAGGATATGTGATGGTTCGGGTCAAGACCCTTCTTCAGACTGATCCCGCCACCAAACGTCACCTATCCATGTTCTCCGGAGATGCTGCCTGAGCCGCTGAGTTACTCTAGCTCTGTGTGTTTGACCATGCACGAGCAGGTCAGGCAGTGCAAACGAGAAAATAAACAAATGTAGAATATAGTGGAGACATGAAAAACTGCAGATGTTGGTTTACACCGAAGACAGACAGAAAATGCCTCCCCTGACTCCCAGTCTGAAGAAGGATCTCGACCTGAAACGTCACCCATTATTTTTCTCCAGAGATGCTGCCTGTCCCGCTGAGTTACTCCAGCACTTTGTGTCTATCTTCTGAAATGTTAAAGGTGACTCTCTTCCATAAATGTAGTCACTTATGTGTTTTTGCATTGAATTGGCTTGAAAGATACAGCATGGAAACAGTCCCTTCGACCCACCAGGCCCATGCTGGCCATCAACCACCCGTTCACACCTTTATCTGCGTTATCTCACTTTCTCGTCGACTCCCTCCACACCAGGGGCAATTTACAGAGGGCGAATTAACCTACAAACCCACACGGCTTTGGCACGTGGGAATAAAACCGGAGCAGGGAGAACGTACAAACTCCAGACAAAAAAAACACACAGGGAGCTTCACTCTGTGTCTAACCCGTGCTGTCCCTGCCCAGGGGGTGTGTGAGAACACAGCGTAGAAGCCTGACTCTGTATCTAAACCATTCTTTTTGCCAGGAGTGTGTCGGGGAAGCCCTACTTTACATCTAATCCGTGCTGGAGAAATGCAGCCCCTAACAGCTCTGACATTAATGTAAAAATCAGCAAGAATAAGAAAGAGATTTGAGAGACGTATAAGAGGATTACATAGAATTCTGCCCAAGTCCAGGGCTTTAATCTTAAATGCTTCTCCCAGGAGTAACTCTTAACTTTTAAATACATAATCCTATTTCATGGACAAAAGTTCCCCTTAATTAGCCTGCGGTTGGGCTTTGTGCCTGGTATCCGGAGAGACATATCCTTTCCCGTTCAGCTCTTCTGTGTGAAATCTGCAGTCTTGTTCAGCGTTTCTTTCACTAATTCCCTTTGCACGTTTTGTCGGCTTTTGTGAGCGTTCTGGCTCGAAATGGAGACTCGCCCAGTCTCCCTTCCCCTGGCTCAGGCAGCAGGTACAGAGGTGTGAAAACGCACACCTCCAGATTCAGGGACAGTTTCATCCCAGCTGTTATCAGGCAACTGAACCTATAGCTCAGGACCGCTAGCGAGTTGTTGATTAAATGGTTCCGTTTAGTTTCATTTAGATACAGAGCAGCAACAGGCCCTAATTAATTAAAACTATCCTACACACACCAGGGACAATTTACACTGATGCCAAGCCAATTTACCTACAAGCCTGTACGTCTTTGGAGTGTGGGAGGAAGCCGAAGATCTCGGAGAAAACCCACACAGTCACGGGCAGAACGTACAAACTCCTTACAGACAGGACCCGTAGTCAGGATCGAACCCGGGTCTCTGGCACTACAAGCGCTGTAAGTAAGGCAGCAACTCTACTGCTGCGCCACCGTGCCGCCCTTGTATAAACCAGCTACATGAAGGGCCCAGAGTGCTAACTAAATCCTTACGAGACCTGTCTTTACTAAATCCACATTTCTATCTTTGTTCTCTAATGATAGAAAATCTTACATAGAAATCTGTCACGATTTGTCAGGAACTTACACAATTGAAATTGAAAATAAATGTTCAAAATTGCACACTTTCTCATTTTTAATTCCCATCCGTTTCCCCGTTAGATGGCGCAGCGGTAGAGTTGCTGCCTCACGGCGCCAGAGACCTGGGTTCCAACCTGACTCTGGGTGCACGGAGTTTGTACATTCTCCCTGTGACCGCCTGGGTTTTCTCCGGGTGCTCCCATTTCTTCCCACATCCCAAAAACGTGCAGGTTTGTATGGTAGTTGGCTTCTGTTAAATTGCTCCTCGTTTGTAGGTTAGAGCTAGTGTACAGGTAATCACTGGTTGGTGGGCCGAAGGGCTTGTTTCCACGCTGAATCTCTATCACCAACCTGACCTAACATCCAGCACATTGGCGACCCTCGGACTATCTTTAATCAGACTTTACTGGGCTTTATCTTGCTCCAAACGTTATTCCCTTTATCCTGTATCTGTACACTGTGGGCAGCTTGATTGTAATCATGCACAGTCTTTCCACTGTGACTCTCACTCTGTGACTCTCATGCTGTGACTGCGACTCTCTCACTCTGTGACTCTGACTCTCACTCTGTGACTCTGACTCTCACTCTGTGACTGTGACTCTCTCACTGTGACTGTGACTCTCACTGTGACTGCGACTCTCTCACTCTGTGACTGTGACTCTCACTGTGACTGACTTTGGTTTCTCTCACTCTGTGACTCTCACTCTGTGACTATGTGACTGCGACTCTCTCACTCTGTGACTATGTGACTGCGACTCTCTCACTCTGTGACTCTCACTCTGTGACTATGTGACTGCGACTCTCTCACTCTGTGACTATGTGACTGCGACTCTCTCACTCTGTGACTCTCACTCTGTGACTATGTCACTGTGACTCTCTCACTCTGTGACTCTCACTCTGTGACTCTGTGACTGCGACTCTCTCACTCTGTGACTATGTGACTGCGACTCTCTCACTCTGTGACTCTCACTCTGTGACTATGTGACTGTGACTCTCTCACTCTGTGACTCTCTCACTCTGTGACTGTGACTCTGGGATTCTCTCACTCAGTGACTCTCACTGTGACTGTGACTCTCTCACTGTGACTGTGACTGTGACTCTCACTCTGTGACTGTGACTCTCTCACTGTGACTGTGACTGTGACTCTCACTCTGTGACTGTGACTCTCGCACTGTGACTGTGACTGTGACTCTCACTCTGTGACTGTGACTCTCGCACTGTGACTGTGACTGTGACTCTCACTCTGTGACTGTGACTCTCTCACTCTGTGTCTGTGACTCTCACTGTGACTGTGACTCTCACTCTGTGACTCTGTGACTGTGACTCTCTCTCTCGGTGACTCTGGGTACTCACATTTCGGTGACACTCTCGGGCAGGTTGGCAGGGATGGCGGTGAGTCCTTTCCCGCGGCAGTCGACGATGCTGTTGGTGCAGGTGCAGACGGCAGGGCAAGATCCAGAGGCCAGGCCACACGAGGGGGAGCCCACACCCTCCGACTGACCTGCGGACACGGGGAGGCAGGGGGGTTAACCACACGCAGCCCGCATCGACCCGCCGTGACTCGGACCTCTCGCACTATCCATCTGCATTCATATATCTCCTTCAACATCCCCAGTCTTCCTCAGAAGAGACAACAATTTGTCCAAGCCCAATTAGTGAGATAACGTCCATATAACATGAGGGAATTTGGCCCATCGAATTGATGCTAGCTCACAATAAACTAAACTCAAAACTAAAAAACTCAGAGCAATTCTATTCCCCAATTATATTGTCCCAGTGTTCTACTACTCCCACACTCCCAACATGTCTCACCGCGCCTATCCTCAGGTGCTGTCTCTGTGTGGAGTTTGCATGTTCTCCCTGTGTCCACATGGGTTTCCTCAGGGTGCTCCTGTTTCCTTCCACATCCCAAAGATGTGCGGGTTTGTAGGTGAATTGGCCCTCTGTAAATTTCCCCCTGGTGTGTAGGGAGTGGATGAGAGAGCGGGATAGCGTAGAACTAGTGTCAACGGGTAATCTTTCTCCGGCACGGACTCGGCGGGCCGAAGGGCCTGTTTCCGTGCTGTATCCCACTCTAACTCCACCAAGATTATACCACTACCTCCCTTTTCAACCTCTCTCCCACTCCCCTTCCCTCCCCCACCCACCAACCTTCCCCTCCCCCTCCTCCTCCTCCCCCACCCCTCCTGTCCCAAACCTCCCCTCCCCGACCCTCCCCCCACCTCACCCCAACCACTGACGTGCCCTCCTTCTCCCACCGACCCTCCCAACAGCCTGCTACCACCACCCCCCCTGCACTCATACCAATCCTTCCCCTCCCCGCATAACACCCTTCCCCCTCCCACCGAGCCTCCGCATCCCCTCTCCTCCCCTCCCCCCGCTGATCCCCCCCCATCCCCCCCTCCCCCACTTCCCCTCCCCCGCAGATTCCCCGCTCCACACTCCCCCCTCCCACCCTCGGTCTCACCTGCGCAGGTGAACTCGTGCTTCTGCACCTCGGGCAGGTTAAGTCCGCGGAGGTGCGGGGGAGAGGAGCACTGGGTGAAGAGGCCAATCTGGGGCCGTTGCCTCAGCCACTGGGACAACCAGGAGAGTCGACAGTCACACAGCAGCTGGTTGGAGTGCAGGCGGCTGGGAGGATGGAACAAAGAGGCTCGAGTAAAGGTCACCCCGGCACAGCAAGATCCCACACACCCCCTTCTCCCTTCCCCCCCCATCCTCCCCCTCCCCCCCCCCCCCCCCCCCCCCCTATGGTTTATAGAAACATAGCACATAGAAATTAGGTGCAGGAAGATCCCACACAGCCTGCCCCTTCAATATGATCCTTCCCCCCCCATCCTCCTTCTCTCCATACCCCCCCCCCACCCCCCTCCCTCTTGGCAAATTATGGTATATAGACACACTGAACTTTTATCTCCTGTTCCGTATTATGTTTACATATTCTGTTGTGCTGCAGCAAGCAAGAATTTAATTGTCCTATCTGGGACACATGACAATAAAACTCTCTTGACTCTTGAAAAAAAACCCCAGTACAGGGCAGCAGAGTGGCGTGTCGGACAAGAAGGGCCAAAGGGCCTGTTTCTGTCGAAGATAGACACAAAAAGCTGGAGTATCTTAGTGGGACAGGCAGCATTTCTGGAGAGAAGGAATGGGCGATGTTTCGGGTCGAGACCCTTCTGCAACAGACCTGTTTCCATGCTGTATAACTCTAAGATTGGTCTAATTGTGTTGTCACTTTCAGGTTTTGGCGATCGATTTTTACCTGTGGAAGCAGTCTTCATCTTTTTGATTGTTGTGAATGAATGGTGATGCAAATGAGTCTGAAGAAGGATCCCGACCCCAAAATGTCACCCATGCTTTTTTTCTCCAGAGATGCTGCCTTGTAAATTTGTAAATTGACCCGAGTGTGTAGGATAGTGCTAGCGTTCGGGAATCACTAGTCGGCCGAAGGGTCTGTATCTCTCAAGTCTAACGTCTAAAGAGTAAGGAGCATAGGCGTAAGGGGACGGGTGGGGGAGGGGTGAGGGGGGAGGGGAGAAATAAGTGCCCATCAGCTGGGGTACAGGGACGAGAGGGGGAAGGAAGAAAACGTGCTGAAGGAGAGAAGGGGATCTCACAAATCATGGGATTTTAAGTCGCAGGCATTGAAGAGGGGGGGCGGGGGAAGGGCAGAGAAAACAAGGCATCGACTCTAGAGAGAACCGTACACCAAATTACAAGCCAGGGAAATCAATATAATATGATTAGGTCAGCTTTCTAACCCATGCAGGCAGATCCTTCAGGCAGAGCTGGAAAGTAATTACCCATTGCCTCTGTGGGGCATCTCGCTGCCTTGTCAATACCTCAAGGTCAATTTACTGCTTTCAGTAGAGCCAGCAGCCTCGCGAGAGATTCTCTTAACGATCGAGGGACAGGGGTGAAAGGTCCAGCTGCTCAATGCAGGACAGCATCAGAGATGAGCAGTGACAGGCGATGCAGCCCGACCCATGACATGGTGGCCAGCCCCAGTGCTTTTAAAGGAGGCACAAGAGGATGCAGATGCTGGAACGCAGAGGAGAGACAGGAGAGCCGCAGGAGGAAGGTAGAACAGGACACGGCATGACGCCAAGCCTTTCTTCAGAGTTACAGCGCGGAAACAGGCCCTTCGGCCCACCGAGTCTGCGCCAACCAAGGATCGGCCCTACACTAGTTCTGGCCTACAATTCGCAGAAGCCACTTAACCTACAAACCTGCACGTCTTTGGAGTGTGGGAGAAAACCGGAGCACCCGGAGAAAACCCACGCGGTCACAGGGAGAACGGTACAAACTCCGTACCGACAGCACCCGCAGTCAGGATCAAACACAGGTCTCTGGTACTGTAAGGCAGCAACTCTACCGCTGCGCCACTGTGCTGTGGAGGAGTGTACAAAGTGGGTAAAACGCGGGCATGTGGGACTAGCGTAGATGGGGCATCTTGGTTGGCATGGACGAGTTGGGCCGAAGGGCCTGGTTCCGTGCTGTAAGAAGACTCTGTGACTATCTTGCTGCCTGCAGATTAAGTGGTGTGCAAGGCTCAATTAAAGCGACTTAGTGTCCGTAAAGCATTTTAAGGCATGTTATGGCATTGTGAAAGATTTGTTTCTTTGTTGCTACAGCCATCTCTTGAGGTTACTGAATAGAAGAAAAGCCATTGTTAGCAACATTTTCTAAATAGGGAGAGAATACAAAAGACAATAAACAATAGACAATAGGTGGAGGAGTCGGCCATTCAACGCTTCAAGCCAGCACTGCCATTCAATGTGATCATGGCTGATTATCCCCAATCAGTACAGAAATCGTGGTGCAGTGTGGTGAACTTGTAAGTGCTGGTGCAGGGTTCCTAAGTTAATTTGCAAGTTGAATCATTAATAAGGAAGGCAAATTCAACACCAGCATTTATTTTGAGAGGGCTAGAATACAAAAACAGGGATGGAATGCTGAGACTTTATAAGGCACTTGTCAGATTGCATTGGGAGTATTGTGAACAGTTTCTGGGCACCATATCTGTGGAAGGATTTGCTGACGTTGGAGAGTGTCCAGATGATGATCCTAGGAATGAGTGGGTTGACATATGATAAGCATTTTGAAGGCGCTGGGCCTGTACTCACTGTAGTTTAGAAAGATGAGAGGAGACCTCGTTGAAACATACAGAATAGTGGAAGACCTGGATAGAGCGGATGCAAAAAGCATGTTTCCACTAGTGGGAGATTCTAGGACCAGAGGCCGTAACCTCAGAATAAAAGAACATACCTTTAGAAAGATGAGGAGGAATCTGGGGAATTCAGTGCCACAGACGGCTGTGGAGGCCAAGGCATTGGGTATTTTTTAAGATGGAATAGATAGATTTTGATTAGTAAGGGTGTCAGGGGGGGTTATGGGGAGAAGGCAGGAGAATGGGGTTGAAAGGGAAGGGATAGATAGATCAGCCATGATTGAATGGCGGAGTAGACACGATGGGCAGAATGTCCCAATTCTGCTCCTAGAACATGAACTAATGGCACATAGTAAAGAGACTCCAGCCCCTAATTCTGCTCCTAGAACATGAACTAATGGCACATAGTAAAGAGACTCCAGCCCCGTACTTACAAGGTGCGAAGTGTGGCATATGGTTGAAGCTGGACACCGGAATACTGGTGATGTTATTATTATTCAGGGTGCTGGAAAAGACAGAGACAAATGTTGTTAATTAACTTGCTATCTGTTTTCATACAATGGTCAAGAAAGCAGACCGACGCCTCTCCTTCTTTAGAAGGCTCAGGAGGTTTGGCATGTCCCCAACTCTCACCAGCTTCTACAGATGCTCTGTGGAAAACATGCTATCGGGATGCATCACTGCACGGTTTGGGAACAGCTCCATCCAAGACCGCAAGAAATTGCAGAGAATTGTGGACGCAGCCCAGACCATCGTGCAAACCAACCTCTCTTCCACTGACTCCATCTACGCCTCACGCTGCCTCAGCAAGGCCACCAGCCTAATCAAGGACCATTCTCCCCCCAGTCACTCCCTCTTCTCCCCTCTCCCATCAGGCAAGAGGGTCAGAAGTATGAAAGCGTACACCTCCAGATTTAGGAACAGTTTCTTCCCTGCTGTTTTTCGGCAACTGAACCATCCTATCACCAACTAGAGAGCGGTCCTGAACTGTCTACCTCATCAGAGACCCTCGGACTATCTTTAATTGGACTTTCCCTTGCATTAAACATTATTCCCTTTATCCTGTGACTGTACACTGTGGACGACTTGACTGTAATAATGTTTAGTATTTTCGTTGACTGGATAGCACGCAACAAAAAAGCTTGTCAGACTTTATTGGACTTTTTCTTGTGCAAAACGTTATCCACGTTATTCCTTTTATCTTGTGTCTCTACACTGTGGACGGCTCTATTGTAATCATGAATTGTATTTCCGCTGACTGGTTAGCACGCACCAATAAAGCTTTTCACTGTACCTCCGTATGTGTGACAATAAAGTAAACTAAACTTTCACTGTAACACGGTACATGTGACAATAATAGGCGAAACTAAGCCCACACTAGCAGACGCAGAGAGTGAGAAGGACTTACAGGACCTCTAGGCTCCTCAGGGCTCGGAAAGCTCCTTCCTCAATGCAGGTAATTTGATTTTTGTCCAGCTGCCTGTGTGAGCAAATGGAGAGAAGTAAACGACAGATAAAAGCTCGTGGCAGAATGGTTACAATTATAGACATACAGCGTGGAAACAGGCCCTTCAGCCCAAGCGCACGCCGATCTCCACTAGTCCCACCTGCCTGCGTTTGGCCCAAATCCCTCTAGACCTGTTCCATGTACCTGTCTCTGGGCAACAGGTGGAGGCTACAAGCCTCAGGACACCGTGGTGCAGCAGTAGAGTTGCTGCCTCACAGCGCCAGAGACTTGGTTTGATTATGCCCTCGGGTGCTGTCTGTGTGGAGTTTGTACGTTCTCCCTGTGACCGCGTGGGTTTTCTCCGGGTACTCCCTCCCACACTCCAACGACGTACAGGTTTGTAGGTTAATTGGCTTCATTAAAATTGTAAATTGTCCCCAGTGTGTAGGATTGTGCTGGTGTACTGGGTCATCGCTGGTCACTAACACTATCCTACAGACTAGGGACAATTTACAATTTACAGAAGCCTGCAATTAACCTGCAATTGGAGTGTGGGAGGAAACCGGAGTACACAGGGAAAACCCACGTAGTCACAGGGAGAACTTACACACGCCACACACAGACAGCACCCGTGGTCAGGATCGAACCCGGGTCTCCTGCGCTGCAAGGCAGCAACTCTACGGCCCCTTGCTACCATTTTCGACATCAATCACCAACCCTCCCTTTCCCCTTATCCCGATCTTCCAATCTAACTCACTGTGACCCCAGCAATTTTTTTTTTTAATTTGCAATATCTCTGTGGCTGTAACACTATATTTATGAGCCAGATTGGTGGAAGAGTTATACTTGTTATATTCCGGACGGCAGAATGAATAACAACTTACATGCAGGTTGCCTGGATCACGAGAGAGAGATTTATTACCCAACATTCCATGCTTATATCGAACACCAGCTCATTAACATATACATGAATATGTATGAATACATTACATTGCTCTCCTTTTTTTAAGTATTAAATCTAAGTGCTCAGTTACAATTTTGTTGTTGTGATACTCGATTTAAACCAGTATTTACTTTACATATTTACATTTACATTTTTGTTTTACTTATACAGTGAGTTACTTAATTTACAAACTTAATCTGACTACTGGTTTACGGATCCTGCCTGATCGTCTAACAGTAACAGGTGTAACAGGTTTAGGTGTTGACTCAACTGTAGGCTTGTTTGGCTCTGTTTTAGTACCCTGACTTTGACCAGAGGAATCTGTTCCTTTGTCTGTACTAACTGAACTTTGTGTTTCAATCACAGTGGTCTCTTCCAACTCACATTCAGATAAAAACTCAGGGATTCGGACTTCGTGCTAAGTTTTTGGTTCGTCTTTGGCTGGAATCATTTGATCAACATGAACACTTTTGATCCTACCCAACTATGTATCTTTTTGTTCCATACACTTACAATATTTTCTCAACATCCCATTTGTCTTGACTGGACTTGTTGGGAGGACTGAGAACACGAACCTGCTCATCTCTGGCTTGAGAGTCAAAATGGCGTTTTTGACTTAACTGTTTTTGCTCAACTCTCAAGGCCAAATTGGGTTGAACAAGACTTAGGTGTATTCTTAGCCTTCTCTTCATCAACAGTTCTGCAGGTGAGTAACCTGTTGTGTGTTGTGTGATTCTGTACTTCAGCAAGAAACTAGCCAAACGATGTTTCATGCTGTATTTTGAACTACCCTGCAAAACCTGTTTCTTGAGAGCATCTTTCCAGTTGGAGGCTGGATGGTATGGGGGAACAAGTGTGTGTTTTACACCATTTGGCTGCCGAAACGTTTATGATGTTTTCAAGACGTGATTTGGACAAATCAATGATGAAAATGTTTTGCCAGTATAACTCTATTCTCCTCAGCCAATCCTTTCCAAGGAGGGTTGGTTTATATCAGTAGCTGGCCACTATGATGGGCAGTGTTACTGACTGACCATTGCGCTCAACTTTACAGTTCATTTGTCCGCATGTCTCCAAAACTTTGCCCGAGTGGGTTCCCAGCTTGACCTTACTCTCAAACAGTGGTGTCTGTGGGAACTTTGTTTCGTACAGGTCTTTGCTCATGACCGAACAATCTGCTGCCGTGTCAATACACATATCGATTAACTGTTCATTAATCAATGGTCTAGTTCGAAAGTCCTTGCCTTGGTTGGTTGTAGGCTTGTTGTTGGTTGCATAAATGGTGTACAACCCAAGTTCATTCCCATCTAGGTTCACCTCCAAGTTGTGAACTCCTCTCTGGTGTTGTCACTTGATTCCCGCAGATTGTTGGTTTCCTGTTTTAAGCTTGGCCGGACATGCTGAGGCGATATGGCCTTTCCTCTGGCAGTTATAATACTTGGCCATTTTGAACTGACAACATTGGGATGAGTGATTACCGTTGCAACGATAACAACTGGCTGAACTCGGCTCCCCGCCATACTTTGGTTTTGGTTTAGTGCCTCTTGGTTTGGCCATAGGCACTGCCTTGTGACTGTAAACGGCCACTGCAGTTCGTGGTGGACGAAACTCGCGAGCATTCTTTGATGCCATCTCCATTGTTGTAGCAATCTTGCATGCTTTCTCGAATGTAAGATCTGGAGTGTTCATGAGTTTGGACTAAATTCGTTCATCCACTAGATCACAAACAAATCTGTTGCGTAGTGCGCGTCCGAGAAAAGTTTCAAAGTTACAGAGCAAAGTTACGTTTTTCAAGGAAACAATGCACTCATTGATTGTCTCATTCTGCTTCTGGTTTCTGGTGCCGAATTTATAGCTTTCTGCAATTTCCAGAGGCTTTGGGTTGAAGTGCTCCTCCAACTTCTTCATAATGTCATTGAATGGCACGTCTTTTACCTTTATGGGTGCAAGGAGATTCACGAGTATGCCGTACACTTCAGGACCGATCTCCGTGAGCAGAATCGCTTTCATGAGTTCGCAAACGGCCTTATTTGTTTCAGTCACTATCACTCCTTCACCACTTATCTCCATTATGTTGTTTGCCGTGAAAAACATGTTTGCTCTCTCCATATAGGAGCTGAATGGCTCTCTACTCTTGTCAAA
This sequence comes from Leucoraja erinaceus, assembly GCF_028641065.1. Classification (NCBI taxonomy): domain Eukaryota; kingdom Metazoa; phylum Chordata; class Chondrichthyes; order Rajiformes; family Rajidae; genus Leucoraja; species Leucoraja erinaceus. Next base: position 32,731,704 of record NC_073391.1, on the reverse strand, counting down.
AGTGCTAAGATTTCCGATGTAGCCCGTGGACGCTGCCATCGTGTCGTTCACATTTTTTTTTTTAAAGTCCGTTCAAAAACCCAGATTTCATGTCTGTTCCGGTGTAACAATTCACCTAAAACTTAATTGTACAAAGGCTATTCAGCTTAAGGAATTCGACAAAAAAAAAATCCCAAGGACGGTATCTTGCCACGTAGACACAACATAGAGATAGCATGACAAATTATCGATGATTTGTCCAGCTGCTGTTTTAAACTACAGTCCCCTGCATAGAAGGATGTGCGGCCTATCGTGTCCAGCTCGCAAACAACAGCGACACAACTCCGTATTTACTCTTTAAAATGTTAAACAATACTGCGTGTTGCAAAACAATCCTGCACTGTATTTAAAGGATGAGTTCACAAACTCTATCCCATCCTCGTCGCCAATTTTGTTATATTCCGGACGGCAGAATGAATAACAACTTACATGCAGGTTGCCTGGATCACGAGAGAGAGATTTATTACCCAACATTCCCTGCTTATATCGAACACCACCAACTCATTAACATATACATGAATATGTATGAATACATTATAGTACTCACAAGTTCTTGATGTCCGTTGCTCCACGGAATGCCTTCCTGGGAATTGCCTGAATGGAATTCTCGCTCAGATCCCTGTTGGAAATAGTGATTTCTCATTACTAGGCGGCATTCAAGGAATTCAAGATTGCATTGAGACATCAAATGCATGCAAGATTACGGGACGTCTAGGGATTACAGGACCACGAGGCTCCTCAGAGCTCCGAACACCCCCTCCTCTTTGAAGGTCATTTGCTTTTTGTCCAGCTGCCTGCGTGAGTAGATACTCAAAAAATGCTGGAGTGGGTAGGATGCAACACAAGCTTAGTTTAGTTTAGTTTTGTTTATTGTCACGTGTACCGAGGTACAATGAAAAGCTTATGTTGCGCGCTAACCAGTCAGCGGAAAGACTATACGTGACTACAATGGAGCCATTAACAATATACATATTTTAGTTTAGTTTAGTTTAGTATAGGTTAGTTTAGTTTAGAGATACAGCGTGGAAACAGGCCCTTTGGCTCACCGAATCCATGTCGACCAGCGATTCAGGCACACTAACACTATCCTATACATCATCGACAATTTACAATTAGACCAGGCCAATTAGCCAACAAACCTGTACGTCTCCGGAGTGTGGGAGGAAACCGGATATCCCGGAGAAAACCCACGCAGATCAGGGGCAGAACGTACAAACTCCATCAGGATGGAACCCGGGTCTCTGCCGCTGTGAGGCAGCAACTCTACCGCTGCGCCACTGTGAAACATGATAAAGGACTCAAGTTTGTCCAGATATTGCTTTCACTGTACCTCAGTACATGTGATAATAAACTAAACCAAACTAAAATAAACTAGACTGTCTTTTCGCTGACCGAATAGCAGACGACAAAAAATCTTTACACTGCAATCTTACACTTACATTTACAAGGTAGACAAAAGTGCTGGAGAAACTCAGCAGGTGCAGCAGCATCTATGGAGCGAAGAAAATAGGCAACGTTTCGGCCCGAAACCCTTCTTCAGAAACGTTGCCTATTTCCTTCGCTCCATAGATGCTGCTGCACCCGCTGAGTTCCTCCAGCACTTTTGTCTACCTTCGATTTTCCAGCATCTGCAGTTCCTTCGAAAACACTTACATATACAATCCTTACACGTGACAATAATAAACCAAACCAAACTTTATGTCTTAGCCTGGCATCATGTTGAGCAGGTGTTGAAGGAGAGGTGGATGTGGGGGAGAGAGGTGTGTATGGGAGGTTGGGCGACGAGGTGTGACAGAGGGCGACTGTGGATTGTAAAAAAGCCGTTCGTTCATCTAATCTCCACAGCAACCACAGCTGGTGTTAAAAATCCTGGCTTCCTGCTCCAGGAGGTGTGCAGTGCTCTCTCCACAGGTAGTCTCGCCAACTGTGTGGTGAATCTGTGGGAGGGCTGTGGAGGCCAAGTCAATGGATATTTTTAAGGCAGAGATAGATAGATTCTTGATGAGTAAGGGTGTCAGGGGTTATTGGGAGAAGGCAGGAGAATGGGGTTTGAGAGGGAAAGATAGATCAGCCATGATTGAATGGCGGAGTAGACTTGATGGGCCGAATGGCCTCATTCTACTCCTATCACTTATGAACTTATGAACTGCGGCAATAGTTTCCGTCTCGTCAACAGCCGCCCAATCCTCTCCTTAGAGTAAATCCTCCGATCCAGGCATCATTCAGGTAAACCCCTTCTGCACCCTCTCCAATGGTTCCACATTCTTCCTGTAATGAGGTAACCAGAATTGCACGCAATACTCCAAATGCACCCTGACCAAAATCTTGTGGGTGGTAAAGCTGCTGCCTCATAGCACCAGAAACCCGGGCTCAATCCTGACTACGGGTGCTGTCCTGTACGGAGTTAGAACATTCTCCCTGTGACCGCGTGGGTTTTCTCCGGGTGATCTAGAGGAATAGATCGGGTAGACGTTCAGAGTCTCTTGCCCAGAGTAGGGGAATCGAGAACCAGACATAGGTTTAAGGTGAAGAGGGGTAAGGTTGAATAGGAATCTGAGGGATAATTTTTTACAGAAAGGGAGGTGGGTGTATGGAACGAGCTGCCGGAGGAGATAGTTGAGGCAGGGATTATTGCAACATTCACAAACAATTACACGTGGAAAGGACAGGTTTGGAGGGACATGGGCCAAACACAGCTAGTGGGACATGTTCGTTGATGCGGACAAGGGCCTGTTTCCACGTTGTGTGACTCTATGCTCCGGTTTCCCCCCACATTCCAAAGACGTGCGGGTTCGTAGGTTCAATTACTTCTGTAAATTGTCCCGAGTGCGTCGGATAGAAATTGTGATTGTTGGTCGGTGCCGACTCTCGATGGGCCGAAGGGCCTGGTTCCACGCTGTATCTCTGAACTAAACCTAAACTATCGATCTGACACGTGACTTACTGACTCTTGCACTCAATGCCCCGACCGATGAAGGCAAGCAAACCGTACAACAATGCTCTCCCGCTGCCCAATTATGGAACTGGATATAGATGATAATGTGGATAATGTGTATTCTTGTGGAGTAAAATGTTTCAGAAATGAAACTTGACCCTACATTAGTCGACTATTGATAATCCACTGAGATGGTGTAATGTACATTACCAGAGACTCTAAAGCTACATGGCTATGGGGCCCCTGAGGTGTTGGCTTAGTTTAACCCATTGTGACCCAAGGTCACCTGTTTTACTCCATTGCCCTTGCCCACTCCATTCACCTCCTCTAAACCTACCACCCTCCACTCATTCTTTAGACTTCCAGACTGTGGAGATACTGCGTGGAAACAGGCCCTTCAGCCCACCTAGTCTGTGCCATCCCGTGATCACCCATACACCTGCACTACCCTGCACGCTCGCCACTATTTAGGGAAGCCAAATAAAACTACCAACCTGTATGTAAACCCTTGTTATAACGGATCTTGGGGGAGAGATGATGTCATTATTGCCAGTTGTCACGATAAGCGAGTAAGGGACTATCATTGTATTAGTAGAAACAAACAACTTCAGATGCTGGTTAAAGGACACAAAGTGCTGGAGGAACTCAGTAGGTCCGGCAGCATCATGTGTAGCAAGGAACTGCAGATGCCGGTTTACACTGACGATAGACATAAAGAAGCCGGATTAACTCAGCAGGACAGGAGGCAGCATCTCTGGAGAAAAGGAATAGGTGACGTATTGGGTTGAGACCCTTCTTCAGACTGAGCATCAGGGGAGAGAGAAGTTAGAGGTATGAAAAGGTACAGATCAATCAAGTCCAAGGGTCTCCAACGAGGCAGATGGGAGGTCAGAACCGCTCTCTAGTTGGTGATAGGATGGCTCAGTTGCCTGATAACAGCTGGGAAGAAACTGTCCGTGAAGCTATCGAGGTGTGCGTTTTCACACTTCTGTACCTCTTGCCCGATGGGAGAGGGGAGAAGAGGGAGTGACCGGGGTGAGACTGGTCCTTGATTATGCTGGTGGCCTTGCCGAGGCAGCGTGAGGTGTAGATGGAGTCAGTGTAGCGGTTGGTTTGCGTGATGTTCTGGGCTGCGTCCACATCTCTCTGCTGTTTCTTGCGTCTGCCTTTGCTACAACCTCTCTCCGCCTGTTTGCACTGCTGCTTTCAACAGCGGTCACGGTCCTTGGAGGACAAAGAGCTACAGCTGCCAACGCCACCCCCCACCCAGACATGCAGCCAGCCCCTCTCCCTGGTCCCCGTGATGATGGATTGGATTCGGCAGCTGTGGAACTCCAGTATTGGATACGTCCAACTTATTGTTGACGGTGAAACTTGATCAACTCCGACGCAGCACCCAGCAAACGTTTCCACAGCGCTCACAGGTCGCGTGCATTAACCCCTTGTGCTCTGCGGTGGTCTCAGGGTCAAGGGCACAACATCTTCAGGAGGAACTCAACACCACGGGCGGCACGGTGGCGCACCGGTAGAGTTGCTGCCTCACAGCGCCAGGGACCCGAGTTCAATCCTGACTGCGGGTGCTGTTTGTACGGAGTTTGTACGTTCTCCCTGTGAGTTATGCCCCTGTCCCACTTAGGAAACTTGAACGGAAACCTCGGGAGACTTTGCGCCCCACCCAAGGTTTCCGTGCGGTTCCCGGAGGTTGCAGGTGGGTGCAGGTAGTGGAAGCAGGTACGGAGACTGATAAAAACCTCCGGGAACCGCGCGGAAACCTTGGGTGGGGCGCAAAGTCTCCAGAGGTTTCCGTTCAGGTCTCCTAAGTGGGACAGGGGCATTAGGTTTCTCCGGGTGCTTAATTCAGTTTAGTTTAGAAATACAGAGCGGAAACAGGCCCTTCGGCCCACCAAGTCCACGCAGACCAGCAATCCCCACACACTAACACTATCCTACACACTAGGTACAATTTATAATAACACCAAGTCAATTAAGCTACAAACCTGTACGTCTTTGGATTATGGGAGGAAACCGGAGATCCCGGAGAAAACCCACGCAGGTGACAGGGAGAACGTGCAAACTCCAGACAACACCCATAGTCAGGATCAAACCCGGGTGCTCTGGTTTCACCCCACTATCCGTAGACATACAAGTTTGCAGGTTAATTGGCTTTGGTAACACTATAAATTGTCCCTGGTGTGTCGGATAGAGCTAGTGTACGGGGTGATCACTGGCCTGCATGGAATCGATGGGCCAAAGGGGCTTTTTCTGCACTGTATCTCTACAGTCTAAAGAGTGCAATCGGACCATACAAGAGTAAAACCGATGGTACAAAAGAGAATGGAAACAGGGCAGAATGTAGAGTTGTAACTACCATATAGACTAGAGAACGTACGGATGAACAAAGATGGTTGCAAAGAGGTGGAGGACACCCTGCAACGTCGCCAGGACAACGGGCCTTCACGGTCAGGTCCTGTACTTACAAGAGTACAACATTATAGAAGTACTGAGCATGGAAGTTGGTAGATCATGTTACAGTTATATAAGACGTTGGTGAGGCCGCATTTAGAACATTGTGTTCAGTTCTGGGCGCAATGTTATAGGAAAGAGGTTATTAAGATGGAGAGGGTGCCGAGAAGATTTACGAGGACGTTGCCACGACATGAGGGGCTGAGCTACAGGGAGAGGTTGAGCAGACTGAGACTCTATTCCCTGGAGCGCAGGAGGGTGAGCGATGATCATATACAGGTGTGCAAAATTGTGAGAGGAATAGATCGGGCAGACGCACAGAGTCTCTTGCCCAGAGTAGGAGAATCGAGGACATAGGTTTAAGGTGAAGGGCGTAAGGTTTAATAGGAATCTGAGGGGTGACGTTTTCACACTAAGCGAGGTGGGGGGGTGAAACATGCTGCCAGGGGCGGTAGTTGAGGCAGGGAGCAATGCAATGTTTAAGAAGCAATTAGATACACGGATAGGATAGGTTTAGAGGGATATGGTCCAAACGCAGGCAAGTGGGACTAGTGTAGATGGGACATGTTGGTCGGTGTGGGCAGGTTGGGCCGAAGGGGCTTTTTCCATGCTGTATGACTGTGTGAAGTCTTTAACAATTGAGACTCACTCTCTCTCTCTCTCTCTCTCTCTGTCTCTCTCTCTCTCTGTCTCTCTCTCCCTCTCTCTCTCTCGATCCCTCTCTCCCTCTCTCCCTCTCTTTCACTGCCTTTTCTTTCTCTGCATATCTCCCTCTCCCTCTTTCTCTCTCTCTCCCTCTCTCTCACATTCACTGCCTTCTTTTCTCTCTGACGATAAATACATCTGGCATACTGAGCGAGCCACTTGACTGCCTTATCTAAAACCCGCAAGTCCTTGGAGAATGTGCTTTGCGGCAGAGAGAGACACGTCAGCGCCCTCGCGTTAATGACTGTCGGTGTCTTTGCTTCCAGTCGCTTGTTCCCCTGTTTCAGTAGCTGGTTTCATGAATAAAGGACAAAGTCTATAAAACAACATATCGGAACCATTATAGAACAGTAACGTTCTCATCAGGAAAGCAAATAAGCAGTCTAATTGCTGCCTGTGAGGGCTATTGATCACATATTGATCACTGTTCCATTTCATTTCCTATCAAGTAGAATATGCTAAGTTTTCTGCTTGTCCAACTTTTCTTAATCATTTACAGTCGATTTATACGGATGAGGTTGGGTAAGGAGGGCTTTGACATGAGGAGAGATGACTGGTTTAGTTTCAGTTTATTTTACTTTGGAGATACAGCATTGAAACTGGCCGTGTGGCCCACAGAGATCTCCCTTTCCCATTCAGTTTCTGTTATCCCCTTTCTCATCTGCTCCCTGGTTTAGTTAACGTTATTGTGACATGTACCAAAGTTGGGTGCTAACCAGTCGGTGATTACAATCAAGCTGCCCACAGATGCAGGATAAAGGGGATAATGTTTAGTGCAAGATAAAGTTGAGTGAAGTTCGATTAAAGTCTAAGGGTCTTCAATGAGGTCGATGGTAGCTCAGGACCGCTCTCTAGCCTACATACGGGGGCAATTTACAGAGAGCCAATTAACATACAAACCCGCACATGTGTGGGATGTGGGGGGAATCCAGAGCACCCGGAGGAAACCCATGGAGAACGTGCAAACTCCGCACAGGCAGCAACCGAGATCTGGATTGAACCCGGGTCTCCGTTGCTATGAGGCAGCAGCTCTACCTGCTGCACCACTGTGCCGCCTACAGAGGCCGGAAGTGTTTTACCTGAAGTAAATAAGGCCAAGGGGGGTGACCTTATCGAGGTCTATAAACTCATGAGGGGCGCCTGTAAGGCTAATGGAAGGTGAATTGAGTAGAGAAGTTCAGACATTATGTTCCAGCTGTACAAGACATTGATGGGGCTGCACTCTGGTGCCATGTGCTCAAATTAGTTGCCCTGCTTTAGGAGAAGGAATAGATGGAATGGAGATGATGGGGTGGAAGGGGGATGAGAGACTGGTAGGTGGATGGAGGGGAAAGACAGAGGAAGGGGATGGAGGTGGAGACAGGGGGAGGGGAACAGGGTGACCAAAACGAAACGTAATACTCCAAATACAGCCTCACCGACTCCACTCTGAGTTAAAGGACACAGAGTGCTGGATGTTAACTCAGCAGGTCAGGCAGCATCTTTGGAGAACATGGATAGGTGACGTATATCGGGTCAGAACGACCCAACTCGAAACATCACCTATCCAGAGATTCTGCCCGAACGGCTGAGTTACTCCAGCACTTTGTGTCTTTTTGTATTTAAACCAGCATCTGCAGTTCCTTGCAGAAACAAGGAACTGCAGAAGCTGGTTTCAAATTTGCAAGGATAGACACAAAGTTCTGGAGTAACTCAGCGGGCCAGGCAACATCCCTGGAGAACATGGATAGGTGACGTTTCGGGTTGGGACGGGCACCTTCTTTAAAGGGTCCCAACCCAAAATGTCCCCCATCCTTTTTCTCCAGAGATGCTGCCTGACCCGCTGAGTTACCCCAGCACTTACAGTATCTGCAGCCCTTGTTTCTCCACGCTGAATAAACTGCGTGCCACTTGGTTCTGGAATCATTGCGGTAAATTAAATGGAAAGTTATTTTACTAAGTCCCGCGCTCGATTATACCACCTGTTGCTTGGTGATATTAATTTATTAACAACGTCGTTAAACAGACATAAAGTATGCAAGGGGGGGATTAATGAGGTTTCAGAGTAGCAGGGGAATATGCCGGCACAGATCGACGTGTGAGGAAGTCAAGTGGTTTTAACAAGGGGCAAGTATTTCATTGTTGCGGGTGGGATATATGATACCTCATCACACTTTAGAGGAGAGAGGCACGTGAGTTGTGTGGGATGGGAGCCAGACAAGAAATAGACATACGCTAAACGACAAAGACAGTCACACACTTGGAAGGATGTGGAGGCTTTCGGGAGGATGTTTCAGTTTTAGTTTTCAGTTTTAGAAATACAGCGCGGAAACAGCCCACTGGGCCCGCGCCAACCAGCGATCACCCATACACACTAGTGCGTAGGACGGAACTGCAGATGCCGGTTTATACTGAATATCGATGCAAAGTGCTGAAGTAACTCAGCGAGTCTGGCAGCATCTCAGGAGAAAAAGGATAGGTGACTTTTCAGGTTGGAACCTTTCTTCAGACCCTGGTAAACATTAGGGACAATGAACAGAATTGAATTTGATTTTTTTTAATTTAAACACGGACAGTGCATATTGATAAACATTTACATTCCTGGGATGTCAGGACTTTCATATGAAGAAAGACTGGATAGACTCGGCTTGTACTCGCTAGAATTTAGAAGATTGAGGGGTGATCTTATAGAAACTTACAAATTTCTTAAGGGGTTGGACAGGCTAGATGCAGGAAAATTGTTCCCGATGTTGGGGAAGTCCAGAACAAGGGGTCACAGTTTAAGGATAAGGGGGAAATCTTTTAGGACTGAGATGAGAAAAAACATTTTTCACACAGAGAGTGGTGAATCTCTGGAATTCTCTGCCACAGAAGGTAGTTGAGGCCAGTTCATTGGCTATATTTAAGAGAGAGTTAGATGTGGCCCTTGTGGCTAAAGGGATCAGGGGGTATGGAGAGAAGGCAGGTACAGGGTACTGAGTTGGATGATCAGCCATGATCATATTGAATGGCGGTGCAGGCTCGAAGGGCCAAATGGCCTACTCCTGCACCTCTTTTCTATGTTTCTATGTTTCTACATGTAAATATGCAAGATTATAGCCAATTGCTAATTTCCATCTTTAGTCCCTTTGGCAGCAAAAAGAAACAATTATACAAGACACACAACCAACTCAATTCACACAGACATCCATCACAGCGAGTCTCCTCCTCACTGTGATGGAAGGCAAAGTCTTGTCTCTCCCCTGCCCTCCATCCTCTCCCGATGTTAAAGCCCCAGGCTGGCGATGGTAAGTCCCGCTTAAGAAGCCAATTTACCTACAAACCTGTACGTCTTTGGAGTGTGGGAGGAAACCAGAGCACCCGGAGAAAACCCACGTGGTCACAGGGAGATGGTACAAACTCCATACAGACACACAGCACCCGTCAGTAGTCAGGATCGACCCGGGACTCTGGCGCTGTTAGGCATCAACTCTACCGCTGTGCCACCGTGCCGCCCTTGACAATCTCTTATGTGTACTCTTCAATTATTCAACCCGTAAACAAAATTAAACCCCTACATTTAAGTGGTGCCTTGGATGGGATATTACTGAGACACTGTTGGTGAAGCTTGGCACCGGGCCACATTGGCGGAATCTCGGATATATGACAGAAAGTGTGGTTGAAGAAGTCAGTTTTAAGGGGTTTTTTTGTCAAGAGGGAGTTTACCCCACATAATGCGGGCAGGTGGAACTAGTGTAGATGGGGCATTTTGGTGGGCATGGGCAAGTTGGGCCGAAGGGCCAGTTTTTGTGCTGTATGACTCTATGACTGTCCATTCCCTACATATTCGTGACAACTTTCCCCGATGGAATTATCAAATGTTAGAGGCCATAGCTTTCAAATGAGAACGGCAAAGTTTAAGGGTGATCTGCGGGCAACTTTCTTTATGCAGATTGTGGCGGGTGCCTGGAATGTGTTGCCAGGGGGTGGTGGTGGAGGCAGATTTGATAGTGGCATTTACCACTTCTAGATAGGCACATGGACATGCAGGGAATGAGGGCTATGGATCACGTGCAGACAGAGGAGATTAGTTTAACTTGGCATTATTTTATTTTTCTCCACTGATGCCACCTGATCCGCTGAGTTACTCCAGCACGTTGTGTCTATCGGTGCCCCAGGCACTGTGTACAGAATGATTAGGACAGTTCAGCTCCTGCCGTGGGTGAGAATGGCTCAGAGGTCTAACCAGTGGAGCTGCTGCCTCAGAGCTCCAGATACCAGCAATCAACCCTGAATTAGACCCATTACTCCAGGGACGCTCGTCGACCTACAGTCTGACGCGGTTCTTTGTTGGGAGGAAGTGGAGCTCCCTGGAGACAAGAACTTTCCTCGCCATCTCCGCGCTGTTTTGCAAACAACTTCATGGGAAATGAAGCTTTTGAGATCAGTGCATCTCACACAGAGTCACGAGTAATTAAAGACAAGAAATGCAATGGTTTCCTCAACGTGCTGGTTACAACTATGCTCAGATAGACCTCACTTCAAAAGATCATAAAACATAGGAGCAGAATTAGGCCATTCGGCCCATCGAGTCTTCTCCGCCATTCAGTCAATGACTGATCCATCTTTCCCTCTCAACCCCATTCTCCTGCCTTCTCCCCTTAACCTTTGATGCCCTCACTAATCAAGAACCGACCAATCCCTGCTTTAAAAATACCCATTGCCTTGGCCTCCACCGCCGTCTGTGGCAATGAATTCCACAGATTCACCACCCTCCGGCATTTCGTGTCTATCTTCGGTGTAAACCAGCATCTGCATTCCTGCCTTCACATTTCATTCTTCCAATACGTTTGCACAATTTTTAGTCGTGGGTGTCAGGGGTTATGGGGAGAAAGCAGGAGCATGGGGTTAAGAGGGAAAGATAGATCAGTCATGATTGAATGGAGGAGTAGACTTGATGGGCCGAATGGCCAAATTTTGCTCCTATCACTTATGGACATGATAAAGATCAAGGTTTGTCCTCCATTCCAATGTGCCCTTGGCTGGTTACTGGTGACCCTTCTATACAAGCGCAATAATTATCCCTTGTTCCCTTGTCACTGCCATTTGGCGTGCAGTTAGATGCCAACCAGGTGTGGTGTGGACGAGCAAGGAACTGTAGATGCTGGTATACATAAAAAAGACACAAAGTGCTGGAGTGGCTGCTGGAAAATGGGACTGGCTATTAATGGGGGGGGGGGGGGGGGGGGCATGTTGGACGGCATGGACAAGTTGGGCTGAAGGGCCTATTTATTCACTGTACAACAAAATAGGATGGCATAATGATGTAGTGGTAGAGTTGCTGCCTCACAGCACCAGAGACCCGGGTTTGATCCTGACTATGTGTGCCGTCTGTGTGGAGTTTGCACGCTCTCCCCGTGACCGCTTGGGTTTTCTCCGGTTTCCTTCCACATACAAAGACGTACAGGTTTGTAGGTTCATTGGCTTCTGTAAATTGTCGCTGGTGGGTAGGATGGAGCTAGTGTATGGGTGATGGCTTGTCAGTGACGGAGCGGGGAGGTTAATTGGCCCTCTGTAGGTTGCCCCTCATGTGTGAAACTGGGATAACATAGAACTCGTGTCAATGGGTGACCGTTGGGTCGGCACGGACTCGGTGGGCCGAAGGGCCTGATTTCACGCTGTATCTCGAAACTGAACGAAACCAAAGGAAACTAAATTGAACAATCCTGCTCACATCTGATGTGAGAAAGGAAATACATGCAGAGGCTGGAAATTGGAAATAACACTTAATCTATCAAAGGGAAGATCAACCATGTGCTCTCAACAGTGTCATTACCAATAATACCAGCCTAATACGATGTGAGAAATCAACGACACAGAGTAAGATGGAGAGGCCGAGGGAACGATTTAAAATTGTATTTTATATTGAGTTTTTAGAGATACAGTGTGAAAGCATGTCCTTTGGCCCATTGAGTTCATGCCCACTATCAATCACAACCATACATTGCCAATGGTAATGATCAAGGTGAATGGTCATGTTTTATCTAAACTTGGCTTGATGATAATGCCCCTGTCCCACTTAGGAAACCTGAACGGAAACCTCTGGAGACTTTGCGCCCCACCCAAGGTTTCCGTGTGGTTCCTGGAGGTTGCAGGTGGTTGCCAGAGGTTGCAGGTAGTGGAAGCAGGTAGGGAGACTGACAAAAACCTCCGGGAACCGCACGGAAACCTCGGGTGGGGTGCAAAGTCTCCAGAGGTTTCCGTTCAGGTTTCCTAAGTGGGACAGGGGCATTAGGTTGGAGGTAGATTGAATACTTCAGGACTTGACCTTGCAATGAAGATATTTCGTCTATACAGACGGGGTACAGGCCCTTCAGCCCACCGAGTCCGTGCCGGCCAGCGATCCCCGTTACACGAGCACACCCTGTACGCTAGTGACTATTTACAATTTTTTTACCAAAGCCAATTAACCTACAAACCTACGCATCTCCGGAGTGTGGGATGAAACCGGAGATCCCAGAGAAACATAGAAAATAGGTGCAGGAGTAGGCCACATTCGGCCCTTCGAGCCTGCACCGCCATTCAATATGATCATGGCTGATCATCAAACTCAGTATCCTGTACCTGCCTTCTCTCCGTACCCCCTGATCCCTTTAGCCACAAGGGCCACATCTAACTCCCTCTGAAATATAGCCAATGAACTGACCTCAACTACCTTCTGTGGCAGACAATTCCAGAGACTCACCACTTTCTGTGTGAAAAATGATTTTCTCATCTCGGTCCTAAAAGATTTTCCCCTTTATCCTTAACCCCACACGGTCACGGGGAGAAGGTACAAACACTCTGTACATCAGCATCCGGGGTCAGGATCGAACTTGGGTCTCTGGCACTGTGACGCTGCGACTATCCCGCTGCCCGCCAGTGCAGAGTGGGCAGAATTCCACCATTCAGTTCAGGCCTTTTGAAAGGTTTGTGTAATTAATCCCAATCTTCACCTTATAACACTGCAAACCAGTCATCTCCAATTTTGAGTTCAGAGCTACAGCACGGAAACAGGCCTTCCAGACCACGCTAGTTCTGTGTTAATCCCACGTTCTCATCCACTCCCCACACATTACGGGCAATTTGCAGAAACCGATTTACCTACAAAACCACGTCATTGGGATGTGGGAGGAAACCAGAGCACTCGGAGGAAACCCTTGCAGTCACAGGGAGAACGTACAAACTCCACACAGACAGCACCCAAGGTCAGGATCGAACCCGGGTCTCTGGCGCTGTGAGGTAGCGGCACTGCCTGCTGCGCCACTGTGCCGCCCACTGCATTTTTCTGCTCTTTCCAGTTTCCAACCTAATGATATGCTTCCTAGCTTTGCTTGCTAAATTCTCGTGAAACTGAACATGCCACACAAAAGTCTGATGGAGGCAGATTCGACAATAATACTTAAGGACGGAATTGAGGAAGAAAATTCCAAAACTATCAACCCCCTAAAGACGTACGGGTTTGTGGGTTAATTGGCCCTCTGTGATTCGCCCTCCAGTGTGTAGGGAGAAAGTGAGATAACATGGAACTAGTGTGAACGGGTGATTAATGGTCGGCCTGGACTCAGTGGGCCGAAGGGCCTGTTTCCATGATGTATCCCCCAGTGCTAATAAATGGAGGAGAAATAGAAGTTGTGTAAATGAGCGAGGCAGCACGGTGGGCCAGCGGTAGAGTTGCTGCCTCACAGCGCAAAAGACCCAGGTTCGATTCCACCCTCGGGCGCTGTCTGAACGGAGTTTGCTCGTTCTCCCTGTGACCGCGTGGGTTTTTTTTTACCCCCGGGTGTTCCGGTTTCCTCCCACACTCCAAAGACTTGCAGGTTTGTAAGTTAATTGGCTTCGGTAAAATTGTAAATTGTAGTGTGTGGGACAGTGCTCGTGTACGAGGTGATCGCTGGTCGGCGCGGATTCGGTGGGCCCGATGGACCCGTTTCCTTCGGCCTAAGGCAAAGTCTAATAAGAGGAGTGCTCCGCCAATGAGCCAGCACGGGTACGACGGGCCGAGCGGTCTCACTCTACGTGTAAATCCGCGCCCATGATTTCTCGCGAGCGCGTTTGGACATCGTCGATCGTGACGAGTGCACTACAGATTTCTTCCATCTCATCTGTGTACATTGTGTCGTGTCTCTGTGAATGTCAAAAGATCTCCAAAAAGATGATGCATTATTCAGTGAGATTTGCTGCTGGGAGTCAGGCCCAGAAAAATTAGCATTCTTTACATGAGCATCTCAGCAAGCAGCGGCTTTGAAATTCCAATAGACCTTCACCTGGAGTTCCCTCCTGCTGACTGAGGAAGGTCAACATAGAGAGGCAGCAATCTATCAAAGAGAAGACCAGCCATGCGCTCCCAACAGTGTAATTACTAGCAAAACCTGCCTAATACAGTGGGAGAGATGGGCGGGCGGGAGAGGAAGATGGAGAGGCTGCCGGGGAGGCTGAGGAGGAGATTTTTAAAGCTTGAATAGTTATGGAAATTATTTTTTAAAACTGCTGATGGTGCGAATCTGAAACACGAGCAGGAATATGCTGGACATGCTCAGCCGGGCAGCATCTGTGGAGAGAGAGGGGGAGAGGAAGGAAGAGGGGGAAAGAGGGGGGTGGAGGGGGTGGAGGGGGAGAGAGCGGGGAGAGAGCGGGGAAGAGGGAAAGAGGATGAGGGGGGGTAGAGAAGGGGAGAGGGGGTAGAGAGGGGGGAAGAGGGCTGACAGAGAGAGGAAGGGGGGGGAGAGAGAGAGAGAGAGAGAGGATGACAGAAAGCAGATAATAGACAATAGACAATAGGTGCAGGAGTAGGCTATTCGGCCCTTCGTGCCATCACTGCCATTCACTGTGATCATGGCTGATCATCCACAATCAGTACCCCGTTCTCGCCTTCTCCTCATATCCCTTCATTCCGCTATCTATAAGAGCTCCAGAAAATTGCCCACCACTGCGTTCTGAGGCAGAGAAATCCACAGATTTACAACTCTCTGTGTGAAAAAGTTTATCTTCATCTCCATTCTAAATGGCTTACTCCTTATTCTTAAACTGTGGCCCCTGGTTCTGGATTCTCCCAACATCAGAGAACATTTTTCCTGCCTCTAGAGTGTCCACACCCTTAACAATCTTATATGTTTCAATAAGATTCCCTCTAAATCCTTCTAAATTCCAGAGAATACAAGCCCAGCCACTCCATTCTCTCAGCATATGACAATCCCGGGAATTAACCTTGTGAACCTAGGCTGCACTCCCTCAATAGCAAGAATGTCCTTCCTCAAATTTGGAGACCAAAACTGCACACAATACTCCAGGTGTGGTCTCACTAGGACCATGTACAACTGCAGAAGGACCTCTTTGCTCCTATACTCAACTCCTCTTGTTATGAAGGCCAACATGTCATTCGCTTTCTTCACTGCCCGCTGTACCTGCATGCTTACTTTCAGTGACTGATGAACAAGGACCCCCAGATCTTGCTGTACTTTTCCTTTTCCCAACTTGACACCGTTTAGATAATAACTACCTCCTCTGGCAGCTCGGTCCATACACCCGCTGTCCTCGGTGTAATATAACATTGCCCCTCAGGTTCCTATTAAATCTTTCCCTCCTCAGGATGGTGGGGTCCAAGCCCATAAATCCATGAAAGTTGCACCGTGTAGATCGGGTGGTAAAGAATGGTCGTGAAACTGTGGAATTCATTGCCACAGACGGCTGTGGAGGCCAAGTCATTGGGTATTTTTAAAGTGGAGATTGCGTGATTCTTCATTAGTAAGAGCTTCAAAGTTAACGGGGAGAAGGCAGGAGAATGGGGTTGACAGGGAAAATAGATCAGCCAAGATTGAATGGCATAGTAGGCTCGATGGGTCGAAAGTCATCTGGTCTTATAATGCGGGGAGGGCACAATGGGATCAATGTCGGATTAGCGCAAATGGGTGGTCGGTGGCCAGCACGGGCTCAGTGGGCCGAAGGGCCAGTTTCCCTGCTGTGTGACTGTTAACTAAACGCAAGCCTTCCTTCCTCCTCTGTTGACGAGGGACACGGGATAGAGAGAAGTGTGGATAAGAGAAGATGGAGGTAAATAATAGATCAGTGGTCTGGGTGCTTGAGTTGGCAATGTGCCTTCATGTGCAGGGAGTGGAGGATGGGGCTGTGTCTAGCCAATCGTCCATATCAATAATTCATCCGGCATGTCAGAGGGGGATGTTTGTGACTTAAACGGACATCAATTTTGAATGGATTCCTAATGGCAGGGATTCAGGAAACACTCTCGGGCTGTGAGGGGCCAGAGACGTTCCCTGGGGTAGAGGGCGGGAGGGAAGGACTGAGGGGGGGAGGGGGGGGGAGGGGGGGAGGGAGGAGGGGGGGGGGGAGGGGGAGAGAGAGAGAGAGAGAAAGACAGAGAGAGACAGAGAGAGACAGAGAGAGACAGAGAGAGAGAGAGAGAGAGAGGCAGAGTCAGAGACAGAGAGAGAGAGAGAGAGAGAGAGACAGAGAGAGAGAGGGAGAGAGAGAGAGAGAGGGAGAGAGAGGGGGAGGGAGAGAGAGAGAGAGGAGAGAGGGAGAGGGAGGGAGAGAGGGAGGAGAGAGAGAGAGGGAGAGGGAGAGAGGGAGGGAGGGAGCAGGCACAGTTAGAAAGCAACTAGCGATTCTCAGTTTGGTTTCTATTGTTAAATGACCAAGGTTCAAGGTGAGAAGGAAAAGATTGAATAGAAACCTAAGGGACAACTTCTTTACACAAAGGGTGGTGGGTGTACGGAACGAGCTGCTGGAGTAGGTAGTTGAGGCAGGTACTATCACAACGTTTAAGAAAGTGAAACAGATATATGGATAGGATAGGTTTAGAGAGATATGGGCCAAACGCGGGCAGGTGGGACTAGTGTAGATGGGACATGGTGGCTGGTGCGGGCAACTCAGGTCATGGGGCCTGTTAGTTTCCCTGCTGTATGACGTCATGACCATATGTGTGCACTGACTGCAAATAGAACTGGGACAATTCAGCCTGTGTGGAAGTGGGGAGGATAATGGAGCAGAGCCTCAACAGTACAGCACAGGAACAGGCCCTTCGGCCCACAATGACCGTGCTGAACATGGTGCCAAATGAAACTCATCTCTTCTGTCTCCATAGCCCTCCATTCCCTGCATCTCCATATGTTGATCCAAAAGCCTTTTAAAAGCCACTATTATATTTGCCTCCACCTCCGTGTACAAAACCCGTCCCGCAAACCTCCTTTGGACTTTGTCCCTCTCACAAAGTTAGACCCTCGATTTGATTTTCTCCATCCTGGGAAAAAAAAGATTCTGACTGTCGAGCCTGTCTATGCCTCTCATAATGTTATATCGGGTCTCCCTGCAACCTCCAACGTTCCAGAGGAAACAATTCATATCTGCCCATGTCTGCTCTCCTTGGAGCTAATACCCTTGGATCCAGGCAGCATTCTGAACCTGGACCTCTCCTGCACCCTTTCCCAAGCCTCCACATCCCTCCTGTAATGGGATGACCAGAACTGCACGCGATACTCCAAATGTGGCCTCGCTAAAGACCTAGAAGTCCCAAGAATTCAAAAGATGGTGGAAATAACCTATTACCATTTGATACATTAAAAATAGAACCCAAAGTGTTGGAGTAACTCAACGAGTCAGGCAGCATCTCAGGAGAACACGAAAGTGGAAGATTCAAACAAGGGGACATGACTTCAGAATTAAGGGACAGAAGTTTAGGGGTAACATGAGGGGGAACTTCTTTACTCAGAGCGTGGTAGCTGTGTGGAATGAGCTCCCAGTGGAAGTGGTGGAGGCAGGTTCGATTTTATCATTTAAAAATAAATTGGATAGGTATATGGTTGGGAAAGGAATGGAGGGTTATGGTCTGAGTGCAGGTAGATGGGACTAGGGGAAAATAAGTGTTCGGCACGGACTTGTAGGGCCGAGATGGCCTGTTTCCGTGCTGTAATTGGTATATGGTTATATGGTTATAAGTGAAAGGGGAAAGATCTAATAGGAACCTGAGGGTGGTGGGTGTATGGAACAATCTGCCAGAGGAGGTAGTTGAGGCAGGTGCAGTTAAAAGATATTGCAACCGGTATATGCATAGAAAAGGTTTAGAGGTATACGGACCAAATATGGGAAGGTGGGACCAGTGTACATGGAGCATCATGGCTAGATGGATTTAATGTTTTGTGATTCTCAGACACTATGACGTGAATTGGTGACCTTTCGGGTCACGACTGATTAGTCTGAAGAAGGGTTTTCCAATCTGAAATGTCACCTATCCATGCCCTCCAGAGATGCTACCTGACCCGCTGAGTTACTCCAGCACTTTGTGTTCGATGCAAGATTCCAGCATCTGCAGCTCCTTGTGGCTCCGGTGGAAGCATTATGTTTCCTGAACCATTTTTCGCCATTTATTTCTCTATAAATGGAAACTGTGAAGGTAAACAAATCTCACTGTAAACACAGCCTCCCACCACTAACAGTTCTATGGCGCCTCAGTTGTGACAATCAGCCTTCAATCTCTATCTCGGAGTACCTTCCAGCCAGCTCTCTCTCACTAAAGTCTCCCTCAATTGGTACACTTCACGATGCCTGGGGGAAAGCAGCCAACATAATCAAAGACCACTCACACCCCAGCCATTCCCTCTTCACCCCGCTCTCGTCCGGCAGAAGATACAGAAGCCTGAACGCACACACCACAAGCTTCAGGGACAACTTCTTTCCCTCTGTTAATAGACTACTGACCAGACCTCTCATGATCTTCCAATATACCTCATTGTGGCCCTTGCACTTTTTTTAAAATCTGCACTTTCTCTGCAGCTGTAACACTATAATTTACACTCTGGTATTTTCTCTTTGCACTACCTGTTGTACATGTGTGTGGCATGATTGTACTCATGTATGGTATGATGTGTCTGGATTTGTTGATTTGGGCAGCACGATGGCACAGCGGTAGAGCTACTGCCTTTCAAGGTTCGATCTTGACTAGGAGTGCTGTCTGTACAGAGTTTTCACGTTCTCCCCGTGACCACTGTGTGCCGCCCTAAGATGTTCTTCAATCCAGCTGTCTGTCTGCGGTTCCTCAACTTGCAATAACATCCATTATAAAGATTTCCTTTTTTGTTCTACCTTTGATTTGCCTCTTTCTCACGGCTCCGGTGAGGGGGGGGTGGTGCGTTTTGAGACTGGCACAGACTGAGACTCCTTGTCTGCCGGGTCTTGTCCCGAGGTCGCCCCGCGGTTGCCGAGATACGGGAGGCATCCAGACAGATGCCTGTGTGTTTGGACAGGCGCGGGGGAACGGTGGCAAGTCAGGGCTGGCGGGGAAGACAATGGGAGCGCAGGTGCCACGGCCACAGCTTGTACCGACGTGAGCGGGGTACCGAAGGAAACCAATAAGATGGTGTCAATATTAGCAAGGCCAGTGTCAATATTGGCCGACGCGATCATTTGGGACTCAATACCCCGGCAAATAGGCCCCCGCAGTGTCTAAAGACTGGTTGTTCTTAGAGAGAGTCATCCAGTCACACTGCATGGAAACGCATCCAAGATGGCGTCTAACCCAGGTTACTCTTTGTGAGCTAGCCACTGACAAACGCTCCACTCTTTTAAATTTCCACTCTGCCATTTCTTACTTTAAATACACTATTCACGTTATTCCCTTCATCATGTGTCTGTACACTGTGGACGGCTCGCTTGTAATCATGTGTGGTCTTTCCGCTGACTGGTGAGCACGCAACAAAGAATCTTTTCACTGCATCTCGATACACGTGACAATAAACAAAATTAAATTAAACTGAACCATGTTCTCCAAAGAGGCGTGTCGTAGTGGTGCAGCGGTAGAGATGGTGCCTCACAGTGCTATAGATCTGGCCTCTGACTACGGGTGCTGTCTGTACGGAGTTTGTACGTCCTCCCTGGGACTGCGAGGATGCTCTGGGTTCATCTCACGTTCCAAGGACATATTGGTTTGTAGGTTGAGCATGGAAACTACCGGTTTCGGCCCGCCGAGTCCACGCCAACCAATGACCACCCGCACACTGGTTCTATCCTACACTCCGGGGAGAATTTACAGAAGTCAATTAACCTACAAAGCTGCACGTTTTTGGAGAGTGATAGGAAACCAGAGTACCCAGAGGAAACCCATACGGTCACAGGAGGAACGTGCAAACTCCGTACAGACAGCATCCAAGGTCAGGATCGAACTGGGGTCTCTGGCGTTGGAAGGCAGCTGTTCTACTGCTGTGGCACTGTACCGCCCCTGCACCCGGAAATATGACGCAGGATAAATGGAGACCAATTTGAAGGACATGTAGAGCTTTGTAACATGGTGTCGAGGCAATGACCCCTCCCTCCCTCAGTGGCAACAAGATGAAGCAATGATGTGGAGTACACACACCAGTCAGAGTCTGTGGTGCTGAAGGAGAGATCCTAACTGTAAATGCCGTTAACAATTTGTCCTGGTCCGACCACATTGATGCTTCAGCCAAGAAAGCACATCAACACCTCTACTTCCTCAGCATGTCCCCAAAGAATCTTACCAATGCACAGTACAAAACCATACTGTTGCGTTGCATCACAGCTTACTTTGGCAACAGCTCTGTCCAAGAGCATAAGAAATTGCGGGACCCGTCTTCAGACTAGGGGAACCGTGCTAGAGTAACTCATCGGGTCAGCCATCATCTCTGGGGAACATGGGTGGATGACCTTTTGGCTCGGGATCCCTCTTCAGGCTTGAATCAGTCCAACGAAGGCTCCCGACCCGGAAATGTCACCTCTCCATGTTCTCCAGAGATGCTGCGTGACCCGCTGAGTTACTCCAGCACTTTGTGTCTTCTAGAGAAGACCGTTGAGGCGGGTACTATAACAACATTTAAAGGACATTGAGATAGGTACATGGATAGGAAAGGTTTAGAGGGATATGGGTCAAATGCACCAATTTGGGTTGGGACCCTTCTTCAGACTGATTGTATTCGGGAGGGACGGTGGGGGAAAACTGGACGAGAGGAGGGGCATGGTGAGTGATAGGTGGACACATGTGAGGGGGGAGGGGTTGATTGGCAGATGGTTGGTCAAAGGCCAAAGATGAAAAGACAAAAGGTGTGAGAAAAGGAATGAAGAGATGCGAATTAAGAAGCCAGAGGAAGGAATACAGCGCCAGAGACCCGGGTTCAATCCTGACGATGAGCGCTGTCTGTGCAGCTTGTACGTTCTCCCTATGACTGCGTGGGTTTTCTCCGGGTGCTCTGGTTTCCTCTCACATTCCAAGACGTGCTGGTTTTGAGGCTAAATGGCTTCTGTAAATTGTCGCTAGTGTGTAGGATAGAACTAATATACGGGTGATTGTTGGTCGGCGCGGACTCGGTGGGCCAAAGGTCCTGTTTCCACGCTGTATCTTTGAACTAAACCATCTAAACCAAAAAGAGTAGTGATTTGTGAAGCCAATGGATCAACATTTGAACCTCAATGCCATCTCTCTGCATGCGTTACCTTACAGAGGATCGTACACAGGGGCCGTAGCTCACTGTTTAATTTGGTGGGACACTCGGTTTAGAAAGAACAACACTTCACCAGCTCTAGTCTCTTCAGGAAGTCTCAAAGCAGTTCACAGTTGATGAATTATACAGATCAAACTCAGCGGCTAATTACTGTACACAAAGGTTTTGCAAGCAACAGCCGGGTAAATCTCTAGATAATTTGCCGCTCAATAATAGCTGAGAAATAAACAGAGAACCTCGATGGCAACTCTGCTTATCACTCGAATCCGTCTTAAGGTCCTCCCCTGGCAGTGCAATGCTCCCTCAGCTCTCCAGAGGTGAACTTCATGCCAGTTTGAGAAAGATACAAAGTGCTGGAGTTACTCAGTGGGTCAGGCAGCACCTCTGGAGAACGTGGAGAGCTGACGTTTTGGGTCGGAGCCCTTCTTCAGACCCCCCCCTTACAATGTCTGAAGAAATGCCCCAACCCGAATCGTCACCCATCCATGTTCTCCAGAGATGCTGCCTGACCCAATGAGTTACTCCAGCACTTTGTGTCTATCTTTAGCGTAAACCAGCATCTGCTGTTCACTTTTTAATTCATTCAAACTAGTTTAGTGTAGATTGGTAGTTTAATTTAGTTCATTTTTATTGTCCCATGGACCAAGGTGCAGCGAAAAGCTTATTTTGTGCGCTATCCGGTCAGTGGAAAGATTACATTATTACAATCGAGCCATCACAGCGTACAGATAAAGGATGACAATGTTTAATGCAAGATAAACCCAAGTTGTGAATTTGTGGAATTCCCTCCCACATAGGCCGATTGACAGGATGAATTTAAAAGAGAGTTAGATAGAGCTCTAGGGGCTAGCAGAATCAAGGGATATGGGGAGAAGGCAGGCACAGGTTACTGATTGTGGATGATCAGCCATGATCACAATGAATGGTGGTGCAGGCTCGAAGGGCCGAATGGTCTCCTATTTTCTATGTTCTATCTTTCAAAGTCTAGTAAAGTCCAATTAAAAGGGTCACCACCCGAAACGTCACCTATTCCTTTTCTCCAGAGATGCAACCTGGCCCACTGAGTTGAGCCCTGTCCCACTTAGGAAACCTGAACGGAAACCTCTGGAGACTTTGCGCCCCACCCAAGGTTTCTGTGCGGTTCCCAGAGGTTGCAGGTGGTTGCCGGAGGTTGCAGGTAGTGGAAGCGGGTAGGGAGACTGACAAAAACCTCCGGGAACTGCACGGAAACCTTGGGTGGGGCGCAAAGTCTCCAGAGGTTTCCGTTCAGGTTTCCTAAGTGGGACAGGGGCATTACTCCAGCACTTTTTGTCTATCTATAGTCTGATTAATGATAGTTGGTGTAAAACCAACGAGGTAAAGGCTAGGTCAGGCCCGCTTACAGGCCTGTTTATTCTTGTCACATGTACTAAGGACAGTGGAAAGCTTTTTAGTGCAATCCAGTCAGTGGAATCTCTATATATGATTACAATTGAGCCGTCCACAGTGTACAGATACAGGATAAAGGCAATAAAATTTAGTGCAGAAGGGTCTCGAAACGTCAGCTATTCCTTTTCTGCGGAGATGCTATCTGAGCCGCTGAGTTACTCCAGCTTTTTGGTTTTTTTTAATGTAATGTTTAGTACAAGATAGTCCGAGGGTCTTGCACGTCTGGAGCTGCTGGGAGCTCCACCTTGCCCGGCATCTCGACGCTGTATCGCGGGCGGGCAGTTTAAATCAGACCCTGCACTCGTTAAGTGCCTGAGAGGAGACGGGCACAGGCTGACAAATGGCAGTGGCGGTCTCCTCTTTGTCCGCCCTTCAACCTCCCCAATCCCCCTGGGCCCCGTCTCCCAGGTGACACTTCAAGGTCCCGGTTTCCTGGCAACCGCCGACAATGGATCCTGGGAAAGACACATGTGAAAGGGGCTGCCCTTGACACCGCCCGCTTCTGAACCCCGCTCGGAGTCAGCTTAATGAAGAGGCGGTGGAGGAAATGAGAAAACCCTCGCAATTAAAGCCCGTGTTTGCTCTGTCAACCGACCAGCACAATGCAATGCAAACTGTCTCCCAGATACTGTCTCTAACCCCCCCCCCTCCCCCCCTCTTCCTCATCTCCAACCCCGTTAACCCCTAACAGTAAGTCAATGTCAGAGGTTCATCTTCCCCCTTGGATTTTACAGTGCAATGCAAAATTTGCAGCCCAGAGAATTGGCCTCAAATGGTCATTGAGTGGTCCCA
Source organism: Leucoraja erinaceus (assembly GCF_028641065.1). Classification (NCBI taxonomy): domain Eukaryota; kingdom Metazoa; phylum Chordata; class Chondrichthyes; order Rajiformes; family Rajidae; genus Leucoraja; species Leucoraja erinaceus. The sequence continues at coordinate 32,707,881 of NC_073391.1, read as the reverse complement.
GCATGGCCCAGTGGCACCGCAGTAGAGCCTTTCAGCGCCAGAGAACCGGGTTCGATCCTGACTACTGATGCCGTCTGTACGGAGTTTGTATGTCCTCCCTGTGACCGTGTGGGTTATCTCCGGGTGCTCTGGTTTCCCTCCCACATTCCAAAGACGTACAATTTTGTAGGAAGAAGGGTTTCGGCCTGAAACATTGCCTATCACTTTCGCTCCATAGATGCTGCTGCACCCGCTGAGTTTCTCCAGCATTTTTGTGTACCTTCCATTTTCCAGCATCTGCAGTTCCTTCTTAAACAGTTTGTAGGTTAATTGGCTTCAGTAAAAAATTGTAAATTGCCACTCATGTGTAAGATGGTGCTAGTGTACGGGTGGTCACTGGTCAGCACAGACTCAGTGGGCCGAAGGGCCTGTTTCTGTGCTCAATCTATAATGTCCAAATGTAAAGTCTAAAGGAAGGGTTAGGCAGGCAAAGGCTTGGACTATCTTTGATCGGACTTTACACAACCTTATCTTGCACTAAACTCTCTGTGATCATGTAAGTCACCTCCAAAAGTTAAACCTGGCCTCACATGATTATGTGGAAAATCAGTGGGGGATGGGACTCCATCAAAAGTACTTCAATTATTATGGTGATGAAGGCTACGATACAAGTGCTGGTAAATGTGATTAGTAGGTTAGGTTCTGGTTATTATTGTCAGGTGTACCGAGGTACAAGGCAAAGCTTTGTTTTGTGTGCTCTCCAAACAGATCAGATAATACTAATTCATATAAATACATTCAGTTCATCCCCAATCAGTACCCCGTTCCTGCCTTCTCCCCATATCCCCTAACTCCTCTATTTTTAAGAGCCCTATCTAGCTCTCTCTTGAAACATAGAAACATAGAAACATAGAAATTAGGTGCAGGAGTAGGCCATTCGGCCCTTCGAGCATGTACCGCCATTCAATGTGATCATGGCTGATCATCCAACTCAGTATCCCGTACCTGCCTTCTCTCCATACCCCCTGATCCCCTTAGCCACAAGGGCCACATCTAACTCCCTCTTAAATATAGCCAATGAACTGGCCTCAACTACCCTCTGTGGCAGAGAGTTCCAGAGATTCACCACTCTCTGTGTGAAAAAAGTTCTTCTCATCTCGGTTTTTAAAGGATTTCCCCCTTATCCTTAAGCTGTGACCCCTTGTCCTGGACTTCCCTAACATCGGGCACAATCTTCCTGCATCTAGCCTGTCCAACCCCTTAAGAATTTTGTAAGTTTCTATAAGATCCCCTCTCAATCTTCTAGATTCTAGAGAGTATAAACCAAGTCTATCCAATCTTTCTTCATAAGACAGTCCTGACATCCCAGGAATCAGTCTGGTGAACCGTCTCTGCACTCCCTCTATGGCAATAATGTCCTTCCTCAGATTTGGAGACCAAAACTGTACGCAATACTCCAGGTGTGGTCTCACCAAGACCCTGTACAACTGCAGTAGAACCTCCCTGCTCCTATACTCAAATCCTTTTGCAATGAAAGCTAACATACCATTCGCTTTCTTTACTGCCTGCTGCACCTGCATGCCTACCTTCAATGACTGGTGTACCATGACACCTAGGTCTCGCTGCATCTCCCCCTTTCCCAATCGGCCACCATTTAGATAATAGTCTGCTTTCCCGTTTTTGCCACCAAAATGGATAACCTCACATTTATCCACATTATACTGCATCTGCCAAACATTTGCCCACTCACCCAGCCTATCCAAGTCACCTTGCAGTCTCCTAGCATCCTCCCCACAGCTAACACTGCCCCCCAGCTTAGTGTCATCCGCAAACTTGGAGATATTGCCTTCAATTCCCTCATCCAGATCATTAATATATATTGTAAATAGCTGGGGTCCCAGCACTGAGCCTTGCGGTACCCCACTAGTCACTGCCTGCCATTGTGAAAAGGACCCGTTTACGCCTACTCTTTGCTTCCTGTTTGCCAGCCAGTTCTCTATCCACATCAATACTGAACCCCCAATGCCTTGTGCTTTAAGTTTGTATACTATGCCTTGTGCTTTAAGTTTGTATACATTGAAAGCATCCAGAGAACCTGCCTCCACTGCCCTCTGAGGCAGAGAATTCCACAGACTCACCATTCTCTGTGAGAAAACGTGTTCCCCGGGAATTAACCTTGTAAACCTACGCTGTACTCCCTCAATAGCAAGAAAGTCCTTCCTCAAATGAGGGGACCAAAAACTGCACACAATCATAGGTCATAGGGAGAACGTGCAAACTCTGTACAGACAGCACCCGTAGTCAGGATCAAACCCGGGTCTCTGGCGCTGTAAGACAGCAACTCTACCGCTGAGCCACAGTGCCGCCCTGGTCTATCCTTCGGTAACCTTGATCACGGACCACAACTGGCACAGTGGCACAGCTGGTAGAGCCGCTGCCTTCCAGCCCCAGAGATCCAGGTTCGATCCTGACCTCAGACGTTGTCTGTGTGGAGTTTCCACGTTCTCCATGTGACCGCATGAGCTTCCTCCGGGTGCTCCAGTTCCCCCCACATTCAAAAAGGTGTGCAAGTTTTAGGTGAGCTGGCTTCTGTAAATTGTCCCTAGTGTGTAGGATAGAACTGGTGTATGGGGATGATTGCTGGTCGGTACAGACTCGGTGGGCCGAAGGGCCCGTTTCCACGCTGTACAGTATCTCTAAAATTAAATTCCACTAATCTTCATGTCATGGAATATGAATCATAAAACAGGGCAGCACAGGATACAATCGTCAAACTCAAGTACAATAGGTAGAGCAAAGGAGAGAATATAGTTCTCAGCATTGTAGCATCAGTTCAACAGACAAAGTCCAATGCCCGCAATGGGGTAGAGGTGAATCGGACAGTACCCTAGCTTATGGAAGGACTGTTCAGAAGCTTGATAACAGAGGGGAAGAAGCTGTTCCATTAGTCTGGTGGTATGCGCTTTCAAAATCCTGTACCTTCTGCCGGGCAGGAGCAGGGAGAGGAAGGAATGACAGTGGGTGGGACAAGTCTTGGCCGTGGGCTGCTGTTCTGAGGCAGCGTGAAGTGTCGATGGTGTCAATGGTGGGGAGTCTGGTCTGTTTGATAGACTGGGCTACATCTGTTTGATAGTGAGGTGTTCCATCTACACTTCACGCTGCCTCGGAAAGGCCACAGGCATAATCAGGGACCAGTCTCTCCCCGGTCAACCCCTCATCTCCCCTCTCCCATCAGACAGGAAATACAGAAGTGTCAAAACGCACACCTCCAAATTCAGGGCCAGTTACTTCCCAGCTGTGATCAGGCAATGAAACATCCTCTCACCTACTAGAGAGCGGCTCTGGGCTACCTCTAACCTCATTTGAGAACCCCAGACTATCTTTAATCAGACTATACCGCACTTTATCTTGCACTAAACGTTATTCCCTTTATCCTGTATCTGTACACTGTGGACGGCTCGATTGTAATCATGTATAGTCTTTCCGCTGACTGGATAGCACGCACCAAAAAAGCTTTTCATTGCACCTGGGTACTTGTGACAATAACAAATTAAACTGGACAGTGCGGACATAGTGCGCTGAAGGGTTTGTTCCTGTGCTGTGTGACTCTCGGATTCGAAGGCTCCATAACCTTCTTTAGTACTCGAAGATTCTGCATAAAAGTGATGGATGAATTGCCCCTTGGAGAATTGAGAACGAGATAAACTGTTGCAAGCCAGCAGACAGCCAGGGTTTTATTAATGAGAAAACGGAGGCACACAGTCACAGGTGAAGCTATCCTGGGGCATGGACTCAATTTACAAATTAATTGAGTTTGCGTGTACATGGATGTAACACACGTTCACACTCCCGCAGGGAATGTAATGAGGGTGAAGCTGTTCCGAAGCAGCCTCTCTGATTGAGTGCCGCTCCCGATGGGAAGAAGGAGACAAAGAGGAAAGGGAAAGAACTCCGACATATTATCTCCGGCATCTCTAGTCGGGTTTAGTTGAGAGATACAGCGTGGAGACAAGCCCACGCTGGGGTCCGCAGATGAAGGTTTGGTTTAGTTGCGTTTAATGATATCAGATCAAAACAGGCCTTTAGCTCACCGAGACCATGCCGACCAGCGATCACCCTGTATGCTGGTTGTATCCCACACACTTTACAGAAGCCAATTAACCCACAAACCTGCATATCTTTGGAGTGTGTGGGGGGGAAACCGGAACACCTGGAACGTGCAAACTCCGTATAGACAGCACCCGTGGTCAGGATCAAACCCGGGTCCTTTTCACCAGAGATGCTGCCTGACCCGCTGAGTTACTCCAGAACTTTGTGTCTTTTTTTTGGTATAAACCACCATCTGCAATTCTTTGTTTCTGGGTTTTGATGGGTTAATGAGGAATGCTGAGGTGGGACACGTAATCTCTTCATCTAGTTCCATCAACGTCTGGGTGGGGTTGGGGAAAACTGCTTTCACTTTCCCCTGATAGTGAATCCTTTTGTCAAATTTAGGCAGAGACGTTTTATCATTTAAATCACTCATGATCTGTTTGTTCAGGTCCATTTGAAAAGGGCTTCTGTAACAGGGCGAGCAGAGATCTTGTCGATGCTTCCCATGAGCTGAGGGGTGGGATTTTAATTTAGTTTAGAGATACAGCATGGAGACAGGCCCTTCGGCCCGCCGAGTCTGTGCTCACCTTCGATCACTCCTGCGCACTAGTTTTGTGTTATTCCACTTTCTCATCCACTCCCTATACACAAAGGGCAATTTACAGAAGCCAATGAACCTACAAACCCGCACGTCTCTAGGATGTGGGGGGAAACCGGAGCACCCGGAGGTGACCCACTTGGTCACAGGGAGAACGTGCGAACTCCACACAAGCAACATCGCCTTCCCCCCCCACTCCCCACTCCTCTCCTCCCCACTCCCCTCCTCCCCACACTCCCCACTCCCCTCCTCCCCACTTGTTCCCTTCCACCTATATCCATCCCTATTTTACATTTCACTCCTCCTCTTGTCTGCCAATCTGACACCCCTTTGCCTTCTTTTATCTCTGGCCTTGGTCCTCCCATCTGCCAATCAACCCCCCCCCCCCCCCTCACCCTCTGTATCTGCCCATCACTTGTCCTGGCCCCACTTCTTTTCCAGCTCTATCACTCTCTCACCCCCCCCAACCCTCCCCCCCCCCCCACCCCCCCCCCCCCCCCCCCCCCCCCCCCCCCCCCCCCCCCCCACTAAAATGGATCCTGACCCGAAATATCGTCTGTTCATTGGCGGACTGAGCACAAGTGTTTGGCAAAACGGTGGCCGAGTCTACATTGGTCTCAGCTGGGCCGAAGGGCCTGTCTCCATGCTGTATCTCAACGATGTAAAGGCAGTAGCTGAGGTTAGATGTGATGCACATGAATCTCTGTCTCACCTGGAAGGACAGCTGGGGTTCCTGGATGGAAGTGATATAAGTGATAGGAGTCGAATTAGGCCTTTTGGCCCATCAAATTTGGCCAATTTCATTGTCCTACCAGGGACACATGGCAATAAACTCTAGAATCCCAAGTCTACTCCACCATTCAATCATGGCTGATCTATCTCTCCCTCCTAACCCCATTCTCCGGCCTTCTCCCCATTACCTCTGACACCTGTACTAATCAAGAATCTATCAGGTGTTACATTGCCTACAGGTTTGTAGGTTAATTGGCTTTGGTAAAATTGTAAATGGTCCCTGGTGTGTGGGATAGTGCTGGCGTACAGAGTGATCGCTGGTCGGTGTGGACATGGTGGGCTGAAGGGCCTGTTTCCGCGCTGTATCTCTACGGTCCATGAACCATTGCCACCAATTCCATTAACTTTAATTTCCATCCACTGCCTCGCATTGAGTTTGCCGACTGTTGTTGGTGGAGAGGAGTCCCATCCATTTCTCGACCACCAACGTTCCTCTTTGTTTTGCTGTTCGTTATCAGTTTGTGTTTACAATATTTCTCAGCCACCGTTATTGGAAAACGAGATGAGAACAATATCTCTGCTTGTGCCAGTTCAGAGCTTGCCCCCCCCCCCCCCCCCCCCCCCCTCTGCCACTCCTCCCCGATGCCAGGCTTTGTAAGCACCGTTTTATCTGATTCTAGGACAAAGAGGCATTCATTTACTTTCTCCAGAATCATCGCATTGTTTCAGCCTGAGCTACAGGGAGAGGTTGGGGAGGCTAGGACTTTATTCCTTGGAGCACAGGCCGTTCTGATGAATACTTGCACTCGGTCTGCCAAGGCCTGCTGGATCTTCCCGGTTGCTCAGGGTGGCACGGTGGAGCAGCGGTAGAGTTGCTGCCTCACTGCGCCAGACACCCAGGTTCGAATCCCGACTACGATTGCCGGCTGTACGGATATTGTACGTTTTCCCTGTAACCGCGTGTGTTCTTAAAGGGCTTAAATTCGTAAGGGGTTGGGCAGGCTAGATGCAGGAAGATTGTTCCCGATGTTGGGGAAGTCCAGAACAAGGGGTCACAGTTTAAGGATAAGGGGGAAATCTTTTAGGACCGAGATGAGGAAAGCATTTTTCACACAGAGAGTGGTGAATCTGTGGAATTCTCTGCCACAGAGGGTAGTTGAGGTCACAGTTCATTGGCTATATTTAAGAGGGAGTTAGATGTGGCCCTTGTGGCTAAAGGGATTAGGGGGGTATGGAGAGAAGGCAGGTACAGGATAATGAGTTGGATGATCAGCCATGATCATATTGAATGGCGGTGCAGGCTCGAAGGGCCGAATGGCCTACTCCTGCACCTATTTTCTATGTTTCTATGTTTCTATGTCTATGTTTCTTTGGGTGCTCTGGTTTACTCCCACATCCCAAAGACATGCAGGTCGTAGGTTGGGCGAGTCCAGAACCAGGGGCCACAGTCTTAGAATAAAGGGGAGGTCATTTAAGACTGAAAAAACTTTTTCACCCAAAGAGTTGTGAATTTGTGGAATTCCCTGCCACAGAGGGCAGTGGAGGCCAAGCCGCTGGATGGATTTAAGAGAGAGTTAGATAGAGCTCTAGGGGCTAGTGGAGTCAAGGGATATGGGGAGAAGGCAGGCACGGGGTTATTGATAGGGGACGATCAGCCATGATCACAATGGATGGCGGTGCTGGCTCGAAGGGACGAAACGCCTCCTCCTGCACCTATTTTCTATGTTTCTATGTTTCTGTAAATTCCCCCTTGCGTGTAGGATGGAAATAGTGTACGGGTGATCGCTGGTCCGCGTGGACTCACTGAGCTTTAAGGCCAGTTTCCGTGCTGTATATCTACACTTAACTAAGCTAACCACTTTAACTCCCCTTCCCATTCCTATACTGATCTTGCTGTCCTGGGCTTCCTCCATTGCCAGAGTGAGGCCACACACAAACTGGAGGAACGGCACCTCATATTCCGCTTGGGTAGCTTACAACCCAATGGTGTGAACATCGAATTCTCTAATATTAGGTAACTAACAATCACCCCCCCCCCCCCCCCAACCCGCTCCCCTTTCTCCTCCCATCTTCCTTCCCTCCCAGCCCCCGTCCCATCCCCTATTCTGTGTCCCACCTGGACTCGCACCCATCCCGATCTACCTACCTTCCTCTCTCCTCGCCACTCGCAACTCTTCAATCTTTTTGTCTCCCATCTTTTTTTCCCATCTCCGGACTTTTGTCCAACCATCCGCCGATCAAACATCCCCCTCGCCTGTATCCACCTATTACTTGCCAAGCTTTACCCTGCACCACCTCTTTTCCAGCTTTCTCCCTCCTCCTCCTCTGCAATCAGTCTGAAGAAGGGCCCCAACCGGAAGCGTCACCAAACCATGTTCTCCAACGATGCTGCCTGAACTACTGAGTTACTGCAGCACTGTGTCTCGCATTTTCTTCTCCCTACAACCCAATAACTTCCTCCACATTATAGCCCACTACCACACATTAAGTATTTCACCTCGGTACACATACTAATAAAGAACCATTGAGCGGTGACATCACGGGCCTGCACGTCTTTGGGATGCGGGAGGAAAACGGAGCACCCGGAGGAAACCCACGCAGCCACAGGGAGAACGTACAAACTCCACACATTTCTTGGAGTGAAAGGCCAAAGAGCTTACCTCCGGCAACCACTCTTTCTGAAGAGGAAGGGACCTCGTATCAGGAAGGAAAAGGAGAGGAGGTGAAGAATGTACTCTGGCTGCCTCAGCTTGGCTGACTGCCACGAAGCAAAGGGGTTCTACATATCTACTAACCATGCGGGTAGTTACTGAGTGATAGTCCTTAATTTACACAGAGCCCATGTCTGAATGAGACAGGGATCCTCTATGTTGAATACAATGGGGGTAAACATAACACAAATTATTCTCTCTCTCTCTCCTCTTCTCCCCCTCTCTCTTCTCCCCTCTCTCTTCCCCCCCTCTTCTCTCTCTCTATCAATCTCTTCCCTCCCTCTCTCTTTCTCCCTCTCTCGCCTGCTCTGCTCCCCCCCTCTCTCTCACACCACACAAACACAAAGACATACACACAACACATGCAATAGATGAGCCCCCCCCCCACACACCGCAAATGACATTTGATATAGAGACCACACACACACAGATCAACGGAGAGACACACCGCATGCACTTAATTCTCACACATAAATAAATGCACATCGCTAACAAAACACAGATGCACCGTGCAAAGATGCACAATGCACGCGGACATCTGTACCGATCAATCACACACACGCACAGAAACACATCACAATGTACAGAAACATACACGCACACACACGCACACACGATACACTGACACACGCACACCATAAACACAGGCACAGAGACAATACACTCACGCACGCACACATGCATACATACACACACACGATGTACAGACAGACACACACACATGACACACAGACACTTTCTGTTCACTCTCTTGTGGAACATGTCAACCTGGTGTATGTTTACAGTTTTGCGTGCATGGCCAGGGTTTATGTGCCTGTGACCCTGCTACAAGCAAGATTGTTGCTCACCGCATTTATGGAGATTGAGAATCAGTCATAAAGCATGGCAACTGGCCCTTCAGCCCAACTCACCAATGCCATCCAAGATTCCCCATCTACACTAGCCCCATCTGCTTGTGTTTGGCCCATGTCCCTCTAAACCTTTCCTATCCAGGTACTTTACAGGGGGAATCATCCACATGTGATCAATGTGTTACTCAAACTGAAGAAACAAGGAACTGCAGATGCTGTTTTCCACCATAGATAGACACAAAGTGCTGGAGTAACTCAGCTGGTCAGGCAGCATCTCTGAAGAAAAGGAATAGCTGACGTTTCGGTTCGGAACCCATCTTCAGACTTAAGACTCAAGACCTGAAAAGCTGAGGATGTTTTATAATCACATCCGTCTGGGCTTAAAACGTACATGCTTAATTTCCTCTGACTTTAAGGTGCATTGAATCATTTCTAATTAATAGGCTTTACATCTGGCTTGTCGGAGCGCACTGCTGGAGATGGTGATGTCGCAGTAACACCGCACTCTTCCCCCTCCAGGCAAGTTTCTGCTTGGAAGATGCAAGTGCTTATTTCCTTGTTTCAATAATGAAATGTTGTGTTCAAAAATTAAAGAGGTGTGCTGTGGCTGGTGAGACGGCTGGCGAGACAGACGCCCGTGGAAGGTGGGTGGGTGCAGTGACTAGTCACAGGTTACCTACCCGATCTATCCCAAAGGCTAGAGGCCGCAAGAGTCAACGATCACGGGGAGAAGGCAGGAGAATGGCCTTTTAGACTCTAGAGATACAGCGCGGAAACAGGCCCTTCGGCCCACCGAGTCCGTGCCGACCCGAGATCACTCCCATACACTAGCACACGAAGGACAATGTACAGAAGCCCAATTAACCTACAGCCCCGCATGGAAGCCTCAATCACTGCTCCCCCCTTCGGCCCACCGAGTTCCAGTCATCCATCGATCGCCCATTCACACTAGATCTACGTTATCCCACATTCTCATCCACTCCTTACACACTAGGAGGCAATTTACGGAGGGCCAATTAACCTACAAACCCACACGTCCTTGGGATGTTGGTGGAAACCACAGCACCCAGAAACCAAGACCCGCCAAGCCCGCGCCGACCAGCCATCACCCCGTACACTAGCACTATCCTACACACTAGGGACAATTTTACAAATTTTACAGAAGCCAATTAACCTACAAACCTGCACGTCTTTGGAGCGTGGGAGGAAACCGGAGCACCCGGAGAAAACCCACGTGGTCAAAGGTTTCAAACGTTTCAACGGTTTCAAAGGTCTTTTATTGTCACCAATTATAGTAGCAATCACTGTACACAGAATAGTACAGTGATATGCAAATTACCGTGCAGCTATAATAAAAAAGCAACAAGACGCACAACTACATAACAGTTAACATAAACATCCACCACAGTGGATTCCCACTTTCCTCACTGTAATGGAAGGCAATAAAGTCTAATCTTCTCCCCCTCACAGGGAGAATGTACAAACTCTGTACGACAGCACCCGTGGTCAGGATCGAACCCGGGTCCCTAGCGCTATGGGGCAGCAATTCTACCGCTGCACCACTGTGCCCCCCTTAAAGCTCCTGTAACTCAGTCCCAGCCATCTGTTCCCTGTGGAACATTCCAACTATTCAGACAGCTGTGGATAGGTATATATTATACCAAAGAATCCTTTGTGACAGGCCCAGTGTACTTTGTAGCCTCAGGGAATGATTGGTGTGAGGGGGAGAGGGGACTGTGCAGCCTAATTATAGGATTCACACTCTGCTGTTAACATAACAACATCTTCAGTGAATCACACAGGTCCACAGGTTATAATGAGAAACATATTGGGCTGTTAAGTCAACAAAGACACATACCATGGGAAAAATGATCACTTTCTCGTAAAGCTAATGTTGTAAATAAGACTGGGACTGGTGCATTTACAGAGTACTATAGCATTAGTATGTAGGAAGGAACTGCAGTTGTTGGTTTAAGATAGACACAAAATGCTGGAGTAACTCAGCGGGTCAGGCAGCATCACTGGAGAGAATGAATAGGTGACGTTTTGGTCGTAACCCTTCCTCGGACTTTGGCCCACCGTGTCCGCACCGCCCAGCGATCCCCACACAGTAACACCATCCTACACACACTAGGGACAATTTACATTTATCCCCGAGCCATTTAACCCACAAACCTGTACGTCTTTGGAGTGTGGGAGGAAACCAAAGATCTCTGAGAAAACCCCACGCAGGTTACGGGGAGAATGTACTAGCTGTGTACAGACAGCGCCCGTAGTCAGGATCGGATATACGTCACAGTAAGGCAGCAACTCTACCGCTGTGCCACCATGCCGCCATTTCAGACGGGATGAAACTGTTGGGATCACAGTTGGGATGAAACTGTCCCTGAATCTGGAGGATTGCGTTTTCACACTTCTGTACCTCTCGCCTGATGGGAGAAGGGGTGAAGAGGGAGTGGCTGGGGTGACCAGCACGTCATCAGAATGTGGGAAGAAACTGGAACACCTGGAGAAAACCCACATGATCACAGGGAGAACGTACAAACTCCGTACAGACAGCACCCATAGTCAGGATCGGAACCGGGTCCCTGACGCTGTCAGGCAGCGCCTCTACCACTGCGCCACTGTGCCGCCCTTGGCATTGGGAGCGGGGATCATGGTCCCACCTCGCATCATCATCTGACACATACCATACTCTATGCTGCCGTACATTGCCAACATTCAGCAGAACATACAAACAGGTTGTTACTCACAGTCTGTGCAGAGTGGGGTTCTTCTGAAAGAGCAGCTCTGGCAAGATCTGCAGCTGGTTTCGATTCAGACGCCTGTACAGGGAGATAGAGAGAGAGAGAGAGACACTCAGCTATAAGCGTCAGGGTACAATTGTGCATAGTTACGGCCTTCTTGCCAAATCCGTCTACCCGAGCACACTGACGTGGAGTCCTGCTGGGGTCACGTGCATGGATAGCAAAGGCCCTTGTCCCCATCTGGAGTTATCTTGTTTGAGTTATCTTTATTCCATGGCAATGTATTCACTGTTCCGTTGCAGGGACATAGAACATAGAGCATAAAACGATACAGCATGGAGAAAGGCCCTTCGGCCCACAATGTCCATGCTGTACATGACGCCAGGTTGAACTAATCTCCCCTGCTTGCACGCGATCCATATCCCTCCATTCCCTGTATATCCACGTGCCTATACAAAAACCTCAAATGCCACTATCGCCCCTGCTCCACCACCACCCCTGGCAGTTAATGGCAGCCACTTACCAGCATTAATGAACAGTGATAGTCATAGAGTCATACATTGTGGAAACAGGCCCTTCGGCCCAACTTACCTACACCGACCAAATTGCCCCGTTTACACTAGTCGCAACTACCTGCATTTGGCCCGTATCCCTCCAAGCCTACCCTATCCATGTACCTGTCTAACTGTTTCATTAAAACGTGTGATTAGTACCTGCCACAACCACCACCTCCTCCAGCAGCACATTCCATACACCCACCACCCTCAGGTTCCTATTAAATCTTTCTCTCCTAATGATGTTGGGGTTCAAGTCCATGCATCCCTGAAAATGGCAACACTAGTAGATAGATTGATAAAGAAGGCTTATTTGACATGAAGGTCTGTTTGCCTTCATAGGTCAGGGCATTGAGAGGAATCTTGGGGTCCAAGCCCATAGCTCCCTGAAAGTGGCAACACAAGTAGATGGATTAAATTATTAATTACAGATTTAATAATAGCATTAATAGCTATTAATAACAGCATTACTAGCATCAGCTATTAATAATAGCAATATTAATAGCTATTAATACTAGCATTACTGACATTAATAGCTATTAATACTAGCATTACTGACATTAATAGCTATTAATAATAGCATCAGTAGCAATTAACATGACCATGCTATTAATTCATTATGCTGATATTAATCTATTGCGTGTGAAAATGCTGTAAAAATAAGTCTTGCACTTACAATCGTTCTAACTCCTTCATGTCCTCGAAGGCTCCACGCTCGATGGAACTGATATGATTTTCCATGAGTTGCCTGTTGGGAGAGAAAAGCATGGAATATGCATGTCAGGGTCAACTTGATTTGGCCACTTACCCCTGGTGCAGTCACGCACAATATTACCAGGCATTAGGCAAAAAGAGTTTTGCCTTTAAATTACTTGGAGGGAACTACACACACACACAACCCAAACCAACGCTTCACCTGCTTCGGAAATTAAAGCTATCGGTTTATGGACGGAATGTTCCCATCCCAAAACTATTCATAATGCATGAATTATAGAGTCATACAGCCATACAGCATGGAGACAGGCCCTTCGGCCCAACTTGTTAATGCCGACCAAGCTGCCCCATTTACACAGGTCACTCCTGCTCCTGGCTGGCCCGTATCCCTAAACCTTTCCTATCCATGTACCTGTCCAAACAAAGCAAAGATCCATATAAACGAGGCAATCACCTACTCCCAGGGCAGGGGCAGCACTGGTTAGATACAGAGTGAAGCCCCCTCTACACCGCCCTTTCACACGCTCCAGAGAACAATGCTAGTTGCTTCACATTTGTCCACTGCCCAACACAACCAAAATTGTCTCATTTACAGCATGGTCAGGGATGGTCACATGCTTTGTAGCCTAACTAAGTGAGACAAGGTTCAGAAGCAAAACCCTTCTATTTAACTACCCAATGGTACAATTCTTCTATCTTAGTACATTAGGAAACAAGTAACGCCCCAGGGTTTACAGAGATGTTTTTTTAGATTGATTGAAAAATACAGCTCAAAACAGGCCCTTTGGCCCACTGAGTTGGCTGGTTGGCATGGACTCGGTTAGACCGAAGGGCCTGTTTCCGCACAGTATCTCTAAAGTCTAGAGTCTAATGACTTCAGCCCGAACATGATGCCAAGACCAACTCTCACCTGCCTGCATGTAATCCATTCCCTGCATATCCATGTCCCTATTCAAAAGTCACTTAATGTGTGTTGTTCACATGTGTTAATGTGTGTTGCTTTCTCTCTTGACGCTGTGATACTCACAGAACCCTGATGTGTCTCAGTCCCGCAAAGTCACTTTTGCTAATCCGTGAGATATTATTCCCGTTGAGCTCCCTGTGAAAGGAAACAGATGAAGCCACATTAACTTAACTCTGCCAATCCATTTCTGAATCATACAGAGGCACATCACAGAAACAGGCCCTTCGGCCCACCAAGTGCATGCTGACCACCAACCGCCCACTTACACTCGAGGGTGGCACGGCTGTAGAGTTGGTGCCTCACAACACCACGGTCTGATCCTGACTACGGGTGCTTGTCTGTAGGGAGTTTATACATTCTCCCTGTCACCTGCGTGGGTGCACTCCGGGATCTTTGGTTTCCACCCACACTCCAGGGTCAAGGAAAGAGCATTCACGTCGCGGCCCTGTTTCCACAAATCTTTCCACCACCGCACACAAGAAGCAACAAGACAGATGCCGAGCTCCGGCTCTGATTGGGGCCGATCAGCCATGATCACAATGAATGGCGGTGCTGGCTCGAAGGGCCGAATGGCCTCCTCCTGCACCTATTGTCTATGTTTCTATGTTTCTATGAACAACTTCTAATCTTGTGTGTGTGCTCTCGACAAGAAAACCCACACTCCAAAGACATACAGCTTTGTAGGTTTATTTGCTTGGTATAAATTGTAAATTGTCCCTAGTGTGTGTAGGATGGCGTCAGTGTACGGGATCACTGGTCGGCACAGATTCGATGGGCCGAAGGGCCTGTTTCCATGCTGTATTTCTAAACTAAACTCCACTCATCTTACATTAATCCCATTTTATTTTGTAAATTTTCCACACACTTCCCCACCTAGATTTTATCATAGAATGATTTAGTCATACAACTTGGAAACAGACCTAATTTGGCCATGCCGATAAAAAGTAACACAAGATGCTGGTTTATACCAAAGAAAGAAACAAAGTGCTGGAGTAACTCAGCGGGTCCGGCAGCGGCTCAGCTGGTCCCTGGATTCATGGATAGGTGACGTTTTGGGTCAGAACACTACTTCACACTTCAGGTTGTGGTTTATTACTGTCCTGTGTAATGAGGTACAGTGAAAAGCTTTGTATGTATTGCAGGCTATCCAACCAGACCAGCTAATACTATACATAAATACAATCAAGTCAAACTCAAGTACAGTAGGTGTTTAAGAAGGAACTGCAGATGCTGGAAAATCGAAGGTAGACAAAAAAATGCTGGAGAAACTCAGCGGGTGCAGCAGCTTCTATGTGGAGCGAAGGAAATAGGCAATGTTTTGGGCCAAAACCCTTCTTCAAGTACAGTAGGTACCTTGTTAGAGGAAAGATGTTGTCAAGTTGGAAAGGATACAGAGAAGATTTACAAGGATGTTGCTAGGACTCGAGGGAGAGATTGAGCAAGCTATGATTCTATTCCTTGGAGCACAGGAGGATGAGGCGTGATCTTATAGAGGTGTATAGAATCATGAAAGGAATAGATAGGGTAGACACACAGAGTCTCTTGCCCAGAGTAGGGGAAATCAAGAACCAATGGACATTGGCCAAGTACTGTCTGGATCTGGGCCCTACACATACATGCCTCATCTACACTAGCTCTACCTGCCCGCATATGTCCCATATCCCTACAAATCTTTCCTATCTGTCCTGTTATCGTTTAAATGTTGTTAAAGCACCTGCCTCAGCTACCTCCTCTGGCAGCTCGTTCCATATAGCCACCATCCTCTGTTTGAAAAAAGTTACCCTTCAGGTTCTTATTACATCTAAGGTAGACACAAAATGTTGGAGTAACTCAGCGGGCGAGGCAGCATCTCTGGAGAGAAGGAATGGGTGACGGTTCGGGTTGAGACCCTTCTTCAGACTTTTACATCTATTACATCTTTGTATTCATATTTTCTCTTACACTTTAAACTTAATCCTCTGGGTTTTGATTCCCCTACTCCGGGTAAAAAAACTCGGTACATTCATTCTATGTAGTTTTATAATCCTCTGTAAACTCACACCTCATCCTCCAGCGCTCCAGGGAATAATGTACTGCCCAAACTCTCTCTATAGCTCAGGCCCTCGTGTCCCTGGGAAATCTGTACATGTTTTACACTTTACCCACACGCGGGGGACAATTTACAGCCAATGTGGATGTTTCCGCCTCTGGGAATGGGGTTACACAGGCAGGGTACTAATGCAGGGATTCAGCGATTTATATGTAGAATAACATCCCTGGGAATGGGTAGAGTGGCCAGATGCCGGTTTAAACCGAAGATAGATACAAAATGCTGGAGTTAGAGCGCTGTGTTAACCATTCGCTAGATACTCGGGGCGCTGACCCACCCGGGGTGTCCCGTCGCCAATAGTCCAGAGACTGTGTTGGTCCCCCGTCCGCCCGCCCCGTCTCCCTCCTCTCACCCCTCAAGGGTGAATACCAGCGGCCGCTCTGGGACCTGAGCCACACGTCGGCTATCCCAACATTGAACTGCAAGAAACCCGAGCCTCGGCCGCGTCGTTGTGAGGGAGGAGGACTTTTCCCCGGTATGATTGGGCCGGCCTGGCCGGTGCGGGAAGTCAAGACTGGCGGCGACCTCCCAATCCCTGGACCCGCGACCCTCTCGCCCGTGTTACAACCGGGCCGTGGTGGGATTGGACTTGTACCCAACCCTCCTCTCAACCCAACACCCTCCTGCCGTCCATCCTGCCGACTGTAGCAACGTTACAACACTCACTTTATTTCTCAATTTAAAACCTTGCCAACCTCAAAGCTCCGCCGGGCGAAAATAAATTCCCTTTCGAAATACTTTCGCTGCTATCCAACGAGCAGAAAGATCCCATGAACGCCAGTAACCCGGTTTCAACAGAGGCTGCACATGATTATAGCGTGGTGTGTGTATATATATATATATATATATATATATACACACCATATATATATATATTTACATTAGTTATATATACATATATATACACACCTTAGTTTAGTTTGGTGATACAGCGCGGAAACAGGCCCTTCTACCCACAGAGATCAGCGAAGCCAATTAACCTACAACCATGTACAGCTGTGGAGTGTGGCAGGAAACCGGAGCACCCGGAGAAAACCCACGCGGTCACATGGAGAACGAACAAACTCCGTACAGACAGCACTCAGCACCGAACCCGGGTCTCTGGCGCTGCGAGGCAGCAACTCTACCGCTGTGCCACCCGACGGTATGGAGTCTTGCTGTGTAAAGTGGACATCTCCAGGGCGTTTCCCACTCCCCTGCGGGTCAGTCACCATCTGTGAAGGGTCACACTTAGGGCCAGTCTTGGAGAAAGGTCGAAACGAAGAACTGTAGATGCTGGTTTAAGCCAAAGATGTACACAACGTGCTGGAGTAACTCAGCGGGCCGGGCAGCATCTCCGGTGAAAAAGGCATTGCCCCGAAAAGCCGTCTGCCTATTCCCTCCACAGATGCTGCCTGACCCACTGGGTTACTCCAGCGCGTTTTTTTTTAGTAAGCCGGCATCTGCAGTTCCTCGTATCTCCCGTCCCCACCTCTCCTTTCCAACTTTCTCCATCCCCTCTGCTACAGTCAGTCTGAAGAAGGGTCCCGACCCGAAACGTGGTCTGTCCATTCCCTCCACAGATGCTGCCCGACCCGCTGAGTTGCTCCAGCACTTGGTGTTTTGCTCAAGATTCCAGCATCTGCACTTCCATGTGTCTCTCTAAACTACTCCAAGTGAAGCGCGTTGAACATTGAGCGGTGGGTGTTAGACACGTGCAAAAGGTTTAGAAATGTGGGATTATTACTGTGCGAACGCCCATCTACAAATACGGCACCACCACCCCCTCCATTCCCTTTCGCCCCCCTCACCCACCTCGTTCCATACAACATCCACCCTCTGTGTGGAAAGGTTGCCCCTCGGGTTCATTTTAAATCTTCCCCCTGTTCACCTTAAACCCGTGTCCTCTGGTTCTTGATTGTCCTACTCTGGGTAAAAGACTGAGCATTCATCCTATATATGCCCCTCGTGGTTTTATACACATCTATACGGTTCGGGGAAACAGAAATCAGAGGGCGTAGGTTTAAGATGAGAGGGGCGAGACTTAATAGGAACCGGAGGGGTAACTTTTTCCACACAGAGGGTGGTGGGTGCATGGAACAAGCTGCCAGAGGAGGTAGTCGAGGCAGGTACTATAACAGCATTTGAAAGACATTTGGACAGGTACATGGATAGGACAGGTTTAGAGGGATATGGATCAAGCGCAGGCAGGTGGGACTAGTGGCAGATGGGAATTGCTAGTCAGCATGGATGAGTTGGGCCGAAGGGAGTCTCAATGAACCGTGATTAGGTTCTTGATTAGTGCGGGTGTCATGGGGTTATGTGGAGAAGGCAGGAGAATGGGGTTGAGAGGGAAAGATAGATCATTCACGATTGAATGGCTTGGGCAGACTTGATGGACCGAATGGCATAATTCTGCTCATATGACATGAACTTCTGAACCGCTGTTGCTGGTTTACCAAAAACAAACAAGAAAAAAAGACACAAAGTGCTGGAGTAACTCGGCTGGTCGGGCAGCATGTCCGGATTGGGAATATTTCGGGTCGGGACCCTTCTTCTCCAAGGGCCTGGGTGTCTCTGTGATTCTATAAGATGTCGTCGTGTGTTCCCCACCCCCTCCACCCCAGTATCCTGCTCTCCTGCTCTCCGAGGGATAAAGTGCTAGCCTGCCCGAGCCTCCTCTCCCGATAGCCCAGCTCCATGGAGAAAGGCGGTGACTTCATACTCACAGTCTCTCCGCGTTCCTAGGAATGTTCTTGGGAATGGTTCGGAGTCCGAGCCCGTGACAGTCCACGGTGGTGCCCACACAGTTGCAGAGAGCCGGGCAGGAACTTACACCGAGCCCACAGGCTGCCAGCACCAAGATCCCAGTCCTGAACATGTCGGGCAACAGCCGACAAGGCTCCATGGTGATCGAGTGGCCGGGGACGGGCAGGGGGGGGGACCCGGCGATCCTTCAGTCTTTCCCCTCCTTCAGATCATGGTCGGGTAGCGCAACCTTTCCTTGGGATCCTCTCGCTACAACCGCGCCGTGAGGGTCACACACAATGGAACCGCCGAGATCCAGGTCTCTACCGATCACCGCGGCTGAATGCCGAGAATCCTCTGTTGCCCCGCTCTCTGTCACACACTCACACACTCACACACACACACACACACACTCACTCACTCACTCACTCACACGCACCAGGTTACAAGCTGCATCTGACGGCTTGTACAATAAAAAAAAAAAGCGCCTCTCACTCTCTCTCTCACACACACATAGCCATCAATCTGACCACATATAGCAGAATCCACCCCGCCCACCGCACCCACCCCCCCCACCCCGCCCACCGAAACACAACCCCCCCCCACCCCCCGCCGGCCCATCTCTACACAAGGAGCTTCGCCGCCAATCACACCCCCCTCCAGCCCACACCCTCCCCACCCCTTCCCTCCCCCCCCCCCCCCCCCCCCCCCCCCACCCCTCCCCTCCCTCTCCGCTCTAACAGCAGGTTGCAGGCAGAGAATACGTCGTGAACACAATTATTCTGCTGCATGAGCCCGGTGTGCGTGTGCGCCACTGTGTGTGTGTGTGTGTTTGCCTGTATGTGTGCCTGCGTACCTGTCTGTGTGCATCTGTGTGTGTGTGTGTGTGTGCCTGTGTGTATGTGTTTGCCACTGTGTGTGTGTGTGTGTGCCTGTGTGTGCCTCTGTGTGTATGCCTCTGTGTATGTGTGTCCCTGTGCCTCTGTGCGCTTATGTACCTCTGTGTGTGTGAGCCTCTGTGTGTGTCCGTGTGTGTGTGCCTGTGTGTGTGTGTGTGTGTGCCTGTGTATACTGTATGTGTGCCTGTGTGTGTGTGTACCTCTGTGTGCGATTTAACCTGCATTCAAGGGGAAGGGGAGGGAGTGTGCACGTGGGTGAAAGGAAGAATTAGTCTGCAGAAGGTTTTTGTTTCAATCTTTCTCCATCATCCGTTCTGTTTCTTGATAATTAAAAAATCAAAACACACACAAACACGCAGACCTGCTCTTTAGAAAAGTCTAACACCTTCCTTCTCGTTTCTGTTGCAAGAGTAATCCATGCAGGAAATAATTCCCAAGATTGCAGCGTAGCTAATTACTGTTTATGATTTATTGTCACTGGGAGTGGAGGGTGTCCGTGGGGAGGGGGGGAGGTAGCTGGCAGCTCTCTTCCTCTCTGCAGTCTGTGTGAGTGTGTGTGTGTGTGAAAGAGTGCGTGAGTATACACGTGTGGGTGTGTGGGTGCGTGAGTATACACGTGTGTGTGTGTGTGTGTGAGTGTGTAAATGTGTATGTATTTATGTCAGTGTGTGTGTGAATCTATATATGTGTGTGTGCGTGTGTTTATGTCTGTGCGAGTTTGTGTGTGTCTGTCTGTGTGTGTGTATGCGTGTTTTTGTATGTGTGTATGGTATGTGTATGTGTATAGTGTGTGTGAGAGTGCATGTGCGTGTGTTAAGAATAGCGGGAACATTTATGTTGCAAGAAAAAATGCATTTTCCTCCTCTAAAGCCAATTACAATTATTTAATAATTTATCCCCCTTGTTTAAAATCAGGAGGGAGATCGATAGGGTGAATGCCCAGAGGCGTGGAGATAAACAACCCGAATATTTTCCCCAGGATGGGAAAATGAGATCAGATCAGGAATAGCTTTTAAGGTGTGAGAGGCAATATGCTGGGCAAGTATTTATGGTGGTGCCTGGAACCTGCTGCAGGAGGCAGATACACTGAAGAGACTTTAAGATAGGCACATGGATATGCAGGGAATGGAGGGATATGGAATGTGTGGAGACAGATAAGAGTTGGTCATGGCATATTCGGCACAGCTATGGGCCGAAGGGCCTGTTCTTGTGCTGTGCTGTTCAATTTGCGATGTTCTATTCTCTTTTTCCCAGTGTGTAGGGGAATTAAGGAGCAGAGGGGAAACTTTCTTGCACAGAGGGTGATGGGTATGTGGATCGAGCTAACAGAGGAGGCAGTGAAGGGAGATAGTATTATGGCAACTGCACAGGTATATGGATA
Organism: Leucoraja erinaceus; assembly: GCF_028641065.1. Classification (NCBI taxonomy): domain Eukaryota; kingdom Metazoa; phylum Chordata; class Chondrichthyes; order Rajiformes; family Rajidae; genus Leucoraja; species Leucoraja erinaceus. The sequence continues at coordinate 32,686,843 of NC_073391.1, read as the reverse complement.
GGAAATGTTTAGAGGGGTATGGGCCAAATTGAACAAGCTTAGACGGGGCAGCTTGGCATGGATGAGTTGGGCAGAAGGGCCTGTATTCATGCTGTATGACTATGACATCATGGCCCTATGATTCTCTCCAAAGATGCTGCCTGACCCGCTGAGTGTTTGCAACATATTGTCATACAGGAAACAGGCCCTTCAGCCCACCGGGTCCACGCCGACCATCAATCACCCCCGTTCACACTAGTTTTATGTTATTCCACATACCCATCCGCTTCCTTCACACTATGGGGCTGTTGGCAGAGGGCCAATTACCCTGCAAACCCGCACGGCTTTGGGATGTGGGAGGAAACCAGAGCACCCGGAGGAAACCCACGCGGTCACGGGGAGAACGTGCAAACTGTGTACCGGCAGCACCCGAGGTCAAGATTGAAAAGCTGGGTTTCTGGTGCAGCTCTCCCCGTTGCACCACCGTGCCTTTCCCCTGATTTATGTCCTGACGTATTTTAATGTTACAACTTCAGTTTAGCTTTTGATTTGCAGCATGGCTGCTGGAGCAGGCGAGAGACCAAGGATCGCCGGGTCAGTAACCAGCGCCCCACTTCCCCAAAGCCTGACCACCTTCCACAAGTGTATTGCCAAGCATGGGTCAATCACCACCAGTTCCAAGGGCCACACAGCGCCGCAAAGCTAGATATGCTGCCTCACACAGTGCCAGAGACCCGCGTTCAATCCTGTACTCGGGTACTGTCTGTGCGGAGTTTACATCAAAGATCTTAAAGCGGACTGAGATCTTTGGTTTGCATTCTCCCAGTGATCACGTGGGTTTTCTCCGGGTGCTCCAGTTTCAGCCCACATCCCAAAGACGTACAGGTGTGTGTAGGTTGTTTAAGAAGGAACTGCAGATGCTGGAAAATCGAAGGTACACAAAAAAGCTGGAGAAACTCAGCGGATGCAGCAGCATCTATGGAGCGAAGGAAAAAGGCAACGTTTCGGGCCCGAAACGTTGCCTTTTTCCTTCGCTTCATAGATGCTGCTGCACCCGCTGAGTTTCTCCAGCTTTTTTGTGTACCTTCAGGTTAGTAGGTTAATCGGTTCTCTGTAAATTGCCCCTAGTGTTAGTTATTTACACAGAGGGTGGTGGGTGCCTGGAACGTGCTGCATTGGTGAGACCAATTCTGGAGTATGGTGTACAATTTTGGTCGCCCAATTATAGGAAGGATGTCAACAAAATAGAGAGAGTACAGAGGAGATTTACTAGAATGTTGCCTGGGTTTCAGCAACTAAGTTACAGAGAAAGGTTGAATACGTTAGGTCTTTATTCTTTGGAGCGCAGAAGGTTAAGGGGGGACTTGATAGAGGTCTTTAAAATGACGAGAGGGATAGACAGAGTTGACGTGGACAAGCTTTTCCCATTGAGAGTAGGGAAGATTCAAACAAGAGGACATGACTTCAGAATTAAGGGGCAGAAGTTTAGGGGTAACATGAGGGGGAACGTCTTTACTCAGAGAGTGGTAGCTGTGTGGAATGAGCTTCCAGTGGAAGTGGTGGAGGCAGGTTCGATTTTATCATTTAAAAATAAATTGGATAGTTATATGGATGGGAAAGGAATGGAGGGTTATGGTATGAGTGCAGGTAGATGGGACTAGGGGAAAATAATTGTTCGGCACGGACTTGTAGGGCCGAGATGGCCTGTTTCCGTGCTGGAATTGTTATATGGTTATATGGGATGGTGGTCGTGGCAGATGTAATGTAACAGTGTCGTTTATGAGATTTTTCGATAGGTACATGGATATGCAGGGAAGGGAGGGATATGTATTAGGTGCAGGCAGATAAGAGTTGGTCTTGGCATCATAGAAACATAGAAATTAGGTGCAGGAGTAGGCCATCGGCCCTTCGAGCCTGCACCGCCATTCAATATGATCATGGCTGATCATCCAACTCAGTATCCCGTACCTGCCTTCTCTCCATACCCTCTGATCCCCTTAGCCACAAGGGCCACATCTAACTCCCACTTAAATATAGCCAATGAACTGGCCTCGACTACCCTCTGTGGCAGAGAGTTCCAGAGATTCACCACGCTCTGTGTGAAAAAAGTTCTTTCATCTCGGTTTTAAAGGATTTCCCCCTTGTCCTGGACTTCCCCAACATCGGGAGCAATCTTCCTGCATCTAGCCTGTCCAACCCCTTAAGAATTTTGTAAGTTTCTATAAGATCCCCTCTCAATCTCCTAAATTCTAGAGAGTATAAACCAAATCTATCCAGTCTTTCTTCATAAGACAGTCCTGACATCCCAGGAATCAGTCTGGTGAACCTTCTCTGCACTCCCTCTATGGCAATAATGTCCTTCCTCAGATTTGGAGACCAAAACTGTACGCAATACTCCAGGTGTGGTCTCACCAAGACCCTGTACAACTGCAGTAGAACCTCCCTGCTCCTATACTCAAATCCTTTTGCTATGAAATCCTTTTGCTATGAATGTTCGGCACAGACATTGTGGGCCGAAGGCCCTGTTCCTGTACTGTCCTAAATGTAGAATTCCATGTGGCTGTGCTTATCCTGAATGGAAACCTGCCACCTGGTGGTCATGCATTGAACTGAAGAACCATCTCGCATCTGGCTAATTCAAACCTACAGTCACGTTAACCTTTGCTTATTTTTAAATGTAAATTTATTCTAGAGCTAGAGATGGACATGACACACTGGGACTGGAATGACAAATTCCTCTTACTAAGAAATTAAATGCCTTTCTCAGGATTGTGGTCAAACACTGTCAAACCTCTACAGGTGTACAGTTGAGAATATGCAGGCTGTTGTGTCATGGATCGATTCAGCAACTCAAACACCCAGGAACAAAGGAGATTGGTGAACATTGTCTGGTCCATTATAGAACATGCCAATTCCACACACAGCCCAAGGCCAGGATCGAACCCAGGTCTCTGGTGCTGAGGCAGCAGCTCTACCAGCTGTGCAACCCACTGAGTTTCATCAGCACCTTGTGTTTTGCTCACGATTCCACCAGCTGCAGTTCGCTGTGTCTCACTGAAGTTTTCTTCATGCACTTTTATTGTGAAAAGCTTGATTGTTGCCTATTGTCCAGTCAGCAGAAAGACTATACATGATTACAATCAAGTCATCCACAGATGCTTTAAAAGGGCATCAATAATACCGGTGCCCAAGAAGAGTAAGGTGACGTGCCTCAATGACTATCGACCAGTGCCACTAACGTCTGTGGTGATGAAGTGCTTTGAGACGTTGGTTATGTGCATATCAACTCATACCTCAACAAGAACCTCGACCCACTACAGTTCGCCTACCGTCACAACAGGTCAATGGACGATGTGATCTCACTGGCTCTCCACTCCGCACTGGACCACTTGGACAATAAAAACATTTAAGTCAGGCTGTTGTTTATAGACTACAGCTCGGCGTTCAATGCCATCATCCCCTCTAAGCTGGTTACCAAGCTCACGGAACTGGGTCGCTGCGCATCCTTCTGCAATTGGATCCTCGACTTCCTCATCCACAGACCACAATGTGTTTGAATTGGCAGAAATACTTCATCCTCATTAGCAATCAGGCCAGGAGCACCTCAAGGCTGCATGCTCAGCCCCCTGCTCTACTCACTCTATACTCATGACTGTGTAGACAGACACAGTGCGAACTCCATCTTTAAGTTTGCAGATGATACCATTGTTGTTGGACGAATTACAGATGGTGATGAGTTAAGATTATAGAAGTGAGATCGACCGATTGACCAAATGGTGCCAGCACAATAACCTGGCTCTCAATATCAGCAAAACCAATGAACTGATTGTGGACTTTGGAAGATGAAGGATGAGGACTCATAATCCTGCTTGTATCAACAGGACGATGGTGGAGATAGTTTAAAAACTTCAAATTCCAGGGCGTGCATATTTCCGAAGATCTTTCCTGGACCCAGCACACTGATGCAATTATAAATAAAGCACATCAACGCCTCTACTTCCTGAGAAGATTTCGGAGATTCAGTATTTCAGAGAGGATTCTCTTGAACTTTTACAGGTGTACAGTGGAGAGCACATTGACTGGTTGTATCGTGGCCTGGTTCATCAACGAACACCCGGGAGCAGAAAATACTGTAAAAGGTTGTGACCATTTCCCTGTACATCATCGGCTCTGACCTCCCCACCATCGAAAGGCCTCAAAAAGGCAGTCAGCATCATCAGAGACTCACACCATCCTGGCCACACACTCATTTCACCCCTCCATCAGGAAGAAGGTACAGGAGCCCGAAAACTGTAATGTCTGGGAACAGCTTCTTCCGTACAGCCATCAGGCTATTAAACACTACAACCTCAAATAAGCTCTGAACTACAATAGACTATTATTATTATTATTGCACTACTATTGTGTGTTTGTTTGTGTGTACATATTTCATTGTTTTATCTGGGACACATGACAATAAAGCACTCTTGAGATGCAGGATAAAGGGAATAATATTAAGTGCAAGATAAAGTCTGTATAGTCCGATTAAAAGTAGTCCGATTGTCTCCAATGAGTTAGATAGACAGTAACTCATGACCTCTCTATAGTTGATGAGAAGACGGTTCAGTTGCCTAACAGCTGAATCTGGAGGCGTGCGTTTTCACACTTCTGTACCTCTTGTCTGATGGGAGAGGGGAGAAGAGGGAGTGACTGGGTGAGACTGGTCTCGTGCAAGACACAGCCCTGTGAAGTCTGATTAAAAATAGTTCATAGGTCCCAAGGTTGTGGGATTGGGATAATAGCGGTTTTGTTGGACTGGATAACATTCAGGCTTTCAGTGATTTTTTTTTTATTGAACGAGAAGCCTTCAAGCAACACCTTTCGTTTAATAAAACACTCCAAGGCCACGCTAGGCAGAACAATCAGTCGTAGAGAAAATTGAGATTCGGCTGAGAGGATTACAAGGACAGGGGAAGAACTCAGCGGTAGGCTTTGACAGAGACTTAACAAGCGGAGAGTTGTATGGTGAACAATGCCAATCGTGCTGCTACAGTTGACAATAGAGGGCACAGCAAGTGGGAGGTGTATAATAAAGAATGGGAAAGCTGTCGATATTTAACAAGAAGGCTTTCAGCAGCCTCGCTCCCATACTGGCTCAAGTGGCCAAGCCATCAATGGTACAACAACTCCCATTTAGATAAAGAGGTTTAGGTTTACTATGGTCACGTGTTCTAAGGTACAGTGAAAAGTGTGTAGAGTCAGAGTCTTACAGTGTGGAAACAGGCCCTTCGGCCCAACTTGCCCTCACTGACCAAACCGCATCTACACTCGTCCCACTTGCCTGAGTTTGGCCCATGTCCCTCTAAACCAGTCCTATCCATGTACCCGTTATAAAATAAGGATGCAGATGGTCAAGATTGGGAAATTAAAAAAAACGAGTAACTCAGCGGGTCAGGCAGTATCTCGCAGCGAAAATGTTGCTGACCCACAGCGTCAGGTTGGATCCCGACTATGAGCGCTGTCTGTGCAGTTTGTTCGTTCTCCCTGTAACCGCATGGATTTCCTCCGGGTGCGCTGGTTTCCTCCTACTCTCCAATGATGTACAGGCTTGTAAGTTCATTGGCTTCGGTAAAAAAATTATAAATTGTCCCTGGTGTGTAGGATAGTAGCAGTGTACGGGGTGATCGCTGGTCTGTGCAGACTCGGTGAGCCAAATGGTCCATTTCCATGCTGTACCTCTAAAGTCTAAATTGATATTTTAGATCAGGGCCTTCAGGTTAGTTTAGATATACAGTTAGGAAACAGGCCCTTCGGCCTATAGTGTCTGTGCCGACCAACAATCACCCTTACACTAGTTCTACCCTACACACTAGGGACAATTTCCAGAAGCCAATTAACCTACAAACCCACACGTGTTTGGAGTGTGGGAAGAAACCGGAGCACCCAGAGGAAACCCACGCGGTCACAAGGAGAACGTGCAAACTCCACACTGATAGCACCTGCAGTCAAGATCAAACCTGGGTCTCTGATGCTGAGACATCAGCTCTACCGCTGAGCCACTGTGCTGGCCCTCAGATTGGCCCTTCTTCAGACCTATTCATGTTCTCCAGAAATGCTGCCTGACCCACGAAGTTCCTCCAGCACTTTATCTTCTTTTTTTTTTGTAAACTGGCATCTGCAGTTCCTTTTTTCCTTACAATAACTGCTGTGGTGTGACAGCATTTTTTTTAATCTCTTTGTCTTGGGAATAATTTATTCTCTGACAGGGATGCAGGAAGATGCTTTGGCTCAGTTGTGGTATGATGCGGATTGAAAACACTTGGCTTGCATTCCCTGGAGTTTACATTAATAATTTCATTGACAAACGTGAGATTGCCAGATAGAGATAAGATGCTGTTTTACTTGGCTGTAAAAGCCTGTCGCAAAGATTGAGAGAAACAATTATTTAAAGGCATCGTAAATCTTTGGAATTCAGAAGGACGTACAAGTGCTGGGTACTTGCAAGATAGATGGATATTGTTTTCAATACCAAGGTAATCAATTGATACGAGGGTCAGGCATGAAAGAACGTGTAGTAGGAAATAGCCACCATCATATTTCAAGCAAAATTGCGTTTAGTTCAGTTTAGAGGTACAGCACTGCCAGGTCCTTCAGCCCAACAAGTCCACGTCGACCAGCGATCCCCGCACACCAACACTACCCTACACACTCTAGGGACAATTTACAATTTTATCAAAGCCAATTTGATAGGACTGCAGGAGGAAACTGATGCTCCCGAAGAAAACTCATGCAGGTCACGGGGAGAAAGTACAAACTCCATTCAGCCAAGAACCCATAGTCAGGATCAAACCCGGGTCTCTGGCGCAGTGAGGCAGCAATTCTACTGCTACGTCACTGGGCCGCCCATGTTCTGAATCCTCTCACTTATACAGCCTTCTTTTTCTTAGGAAAGCCGCACCATATTTCAGCAACACCCCACGGTTTTAGATGTGCAAATAATGAGTTGTTGTGGTTGCTTCACTGATAAGAAAAAATATTCACCCTCTTACAGATGCACCATAGAACCCCATACTGTCGGGTTGCATCACAGGTTGGTTTGGGAACAGCTCTGCTCAAGACCACAATAAATTGCAGAATTGTAGATGTAGCCCAATCCACCACACAGACCATTCTCCCCACCATCGACTCCATCTACACATCTCACTGCATTAGCAAAAAGCAGCCAACATAATCAAATACTTCTTTTGTCCCGGTCATTTCTTCACCTCCCTGGTCCCATCAAGAAGAAGATACAGAAGCTTGAAAGTGTACATCACCAGACACAGAAACAGCTTCTTCCCCACTGTTATCAGGGTTCTGAACGGTCCTTCCATAAGCTGGGGTACTGTCGATTTACCTCCACCCCATTGCAGACATTGGACTTGGTCTCTGGAACTGATGCGCTACATTTCTGAGAACTATATTCTGCATCTGTATCTTCCCCTTTGCTCTACCTGTTGTACTTGGGTTCGGTTTGATTTTATCCATGAATAGTATTATCTTATTGGAAAGCATGCAAAATACACTTTTCACTGTACCATGACACATGTGACAATATACCAAGGGTCCCCACCGAAAATATCACCCATCCTTGTCCCCCAGAGATGCTGCATTACTTCACCACTCGGACATAGCACAGAAACAGGCCTTTTGGTCCAACTTGCCCACATCGACCAAGTTGCCCCATCTAACTAGAGCCACCTGCCCATGTTTGGCCCATACCCCTCTCCCTTTCCAGTAGCAGAAGTATAGAACTAGAGGGCAGAACCTCAGAATAAGAAGATGTGCCAACAGAATGGCATTGATGAGGAAGGGTGGTGAATCTGTGGAGTTCATTTCCACAGATGGCTGCGGAGGCCAAGTCATTGGGTATATTTAAAGCAGAGATCGATAGATTCTTGATTAGTAAGGTTACGGGGAGAATGGGGTTGAGAGAGAAAAAATAGATCAGTCATGGTCAAATGGCAGAGGGGTCTCGATGGGCTGAATGGTCTAATTCTGCTCCTATATATTATGGTCTAAACCTATCCTATCCATGTACCCATTCAAATGTTATAGTACCTGCCTCAATTACATCCTCTGGCAACTTATTCCATATACCCACCACCCTCCACGAGTGTAGATTGCCCCTCAGGTTCCAATTAAATCTTTCCCTTCTCACCGTAAACCTGGTTCTTGATTCCCCTTCTCTAGGTATTTGACTTTTTAAATTTAGTACGTCAAGCTCCTGGTCATAAATGATCTGACTGTGTGGAATTAATCACGGACGAGTCACACCCCGGCCACTCCCACTTCTCCCCTCTGGCTAGAGGTACAGAAGTGTGAAAATGCACTTCCAGATACAGGGACAGTTTCTCCCCTGCTGTTATCAGGCATCTATACTATCCTATCACTAACTAGAGAGTGGTCCTGACCTCCCATTTACCTCATTGGAGACTTTCAAACTATCTTCAATTGGACTTTATCTGTACTAAACGTTATTCCCTTTATCCCGTATCTATACTGTCCTTTTACTGACTGGACAGCACACAACGCAGGTTTTTCCACTGTGCCTTGGTACACATGACAATAATAAACTAAATAAACTTAACTAAAACATTGCCTAGTGTATACCTCCCAATTTAACTTTCATTGACTTCTCGTGCTCCCATTATCCATGTATATCTACATTCACTTTTCATTTGTATAGATATCTCTGAGTACACCTACTCTTTAAACAATTCATTGCATTAAACTCCTTCATTACCCACATCTAGTTATCTATGAAACCTAGATGGATAAATAGCCCAGTATAACCTACCGCAATGCAACGACCAAAGTTGCTTGACTTATGACTTGTGAGCGACTCTGTCATCCCACTTAGGTACACTAAACACTGGAGAAACTCAGCGAGTGAGGCAGCATCTATGGAGCGAAGGAAATAGGCGATGTTTCGGGTCGAGACCCTTCTTCAGACTAAGGAAATAGGCCACGTTTCGGGGGTCAAGACCCTTCTTCAGACTGTTATCCCACTTATTCTTTTCTCTGTTACTCAATCGAGGGCAGCACAGTGGTGCAGCAATAGAGTTGCTGCCTCACAGCGCCAGAGGCCCGGGTTCGATCCTGACCTTGTGTGCTGTCTGTGTGTGGAGTTTGCACGTGTTCCGTGTCAGCATGGGTTTCCTCCAGGTGCTCCGATTTCCTTCCATGTCCCAAACGTGCGGATTTTTGGATTAAAATGGTCCTCTGTGAATTGCCCCTAGTGTGTAGGGAGTGTTTGTTATTATTAATCACGTGTACCGGGGTACAGTTAAAAGGCTTTTTTGTTGCATGCTATTTGATCAGCAAACAGACAGAGTGGATAAGAAAGTGGAATAATATAGAAATAGTGAGAATGGGTGATCGACATTCGGCGGTGACTCGATGGACCCGTTTCCACGCTGCATCGCTAAACTATACCCCAACTCCCAAATTACATCTTTAATGTTTCAAATAATATAAACACAAGGCTGAAACATGTTAGAAAATTTATCAAATGCTAAACAGTAGTTTGGCAGATTTATACTTGCAGAAATTGATTATTTGGTTCTTGTTTTATAGATATATATATATTTAAATACATTACAGAATATACAGTGTTTTATCAGAACAGTACATAATAGAATCAGCGTCCAAGCAAAAACAGTTTAAACTGGCAGAAATGTTAGTGATCAACAATTCCTCTGATCGAAAGTAAATGATTCAATAGTGTCTGATAATGTTACACCATGCTTCACAAGCCTTGCTGGTGTTGCCAACACAACAACCTGAAGCGTAGTAAATGTCTGTCTTTAAATTGCCAAATATTGTGGGGTTTTATTTTGAGTTGCTGCTCACAACTCAAGCACTCTGATCGGAGGTAAAAGCAACACTGATCGAAGGAGAGCTAACTATTCAGGCATTGACACAAAATGCTGGAGTAACTCAGCGGGTCAAGCAGCATCCCTGGAGAACATGGATAGGTAATTTTTAGTTTAGTTTAGAGATACAGCGCAGAAACAGGCCCTTTGGCCCACCGAGTCCTCATCGTTACCTCATGCTTTTGTCCAGAGATGCAACATGACCCACTGAACGTACTCCAGCATTTTGTGCCCATCTTGGAGTAAATCTGCATCTGCAGTCCCTTCGAACATTAACTATTCATGCGTTTTGGACAAGCAGCCGTTTCTAAATCTCCTCACTAAATGATGGGCAGTGATGTTGAGGCCAGATCTCGACCAACCTCTTTCAGATGAAGTTCTACCTCCCTCTGTGAATTCAGGACCTCCAAAGTGAAGAAGTTGTGTATGATCTACTGATGGGTTGACAAAGAGTAGCAGCTAAAGATTGATGGCATTAGAAGTCATCTACAGAGTCCCACATTCACAGACTTCCCCTTACAGTAGGGTCACACCACCAGTGTATCATACACTCATTAGATAATGTAATTTAAATTGCCAGACTTAAACAAGATCTATGACTTAAGGCAAAAATCCTAAACCAGTATCTATAATCATGGTTTCTGCCACTTTGTACAACCACTGAGGGCCGTGGCCTAGTAACTTGCATAAGAGTTCTTGACCAGTGCGCACTATGATAAAGTTTGTAGTTCCATGGATAACTTAACCGGAGTTGTATTACTACAAGGACTCTTCAATCCAACCCCAAAATGTTGAGTCTTAAAATTACCAGGTAATCCCCCCCCTCCCTCCACCGCACCACTCTTTATCACAGTATTCACGCAGCATTCATTGTGTCAAAATTAAGCATGAAAGAGACCAATCTGGGCATGATGGGGAGACAAAGCAATGACAGGATTCACTTCTTCAATACTCTCCTCCCCCCCCCACCTCCCCCGTTACTAGAGAGATATCAAGATTTAAACCCTCCACAAACACATTTGATATTTTTCAAGATTTGCATCTGCAGTTAACCTTAGAGATACAGCGTGAAAACAGACCCTTTGGCCCACCGAGTCCATGCCGACCAGCGATCTCGTACTTTACACTAGTTCTACTGGGGAGGATCTACAGAGAGCCAATTAACCTACAAATCCATATGTCTTTGGAAAGTGGGAGGAAACCAGAGCGTACAAAGGGAGAATGTGCAAACTCCACATACAGACAGATCCCGAGGTCAGGATCGAACCAGGATCTCTGGTGCTCCACTGCTGCGACACAGCGTCGCCCTCGTTTCTACATCTTGCTTTTTTGATATTCAAGCATGGATTTTGGGAAAAGTACCTTTTCGTATTAATATTGTGCAAGATGTAAAACTGCAACACACAGCAGGGGCAAGAATGCAACATGAAGTGACCATGGAACAGTTAAGTCCACTTCAGATGTCAAATGTGGAATAAAGTCAATACAGCCGCAACTCATGACTGCTGTCCCAACATAAATGTCCAAGTAAAATCAACACGCTGCCAATGCATAGATCAAATGGTTGCTTGTTTGGGAATACCCCTTTCCTGCTGTTAATCTACCGTAAACTATTTCGCTCGGCAAAAGGCAGTAAATCAGCATGGGCTCTCTGAAGGAAGTGCATAGAACTTTTGCAGGAATTAGATAAATATTTGAGCAGCCAGTTTGAATGCACACTACAGATCGGCCATCGATTTTCCGGCACCCTTGGTTCTTGGGCTGCAGAGATTGGCTGTGGGAATGGATTTGCTGGCTCAGGCCCGGCTGGAGTTCCAGAGCCCCGGCTGCCGGGGTCAAATTTAACTGTCGACCGGCCGCAGAAGGTCAAGATGAGGTAGAGATCGGTCGCCTCACCCGACCCAAGCTCATTTTCGGGGAGGATTTGTGTCTGGTTTAAAGGGGGGGGGTGGGGGGGGGGGGGGGGGGGGGGGGTTGGGGCAGACCATCAGTTGCAGGAAAATCAGCAGTAGTCCTGCACTTGGAAGGTAGAGGGAAGGAGAGTCTAGAACGTTGCAGAACAGAACTAAGACAATCAAATGGATATGTTTAGATAGACTTAAAGGGGTTAAAATGGATGCCAGCCTCTTAATTGCAACTGGTGTAGAGATCCATGGGCGAGCAAAAAGAGGCAGATGATAAATCAAATCAAGGACGTGTTCAGAGCACACACACAGTAGCACTACGATTTGGTTTATTAACGTGCAAATGATTGGTACATCATAAAATCTGCCATTTTAAAATCTGGTTTTCTTGCCTGGAAACAGATTCAAGTAGGATTTTTTTTTAGCATATTGGGCTGGAGAGGTGAGGAGGCATCTGGGGAATCCTATAGAAGCCTTTGGTAGAGGCTGGTGCCACGGAGCCCTTGAAACGTGTGCACAATCTCCTCGGCTACGAAAGAAAAGGCGGCGATGGGGCGTGGGTGGGAGAAGAGGAATATAAACCAAAGACAGACACAAAAATCTGTAGCAACTCAGCAGGCAAGGCAGCATGTCCAGAGAAAAGGAATAGGTGACGTTTCAGGTTGAGACCCTCCTCGACCCGAAACGTCACCCATTCCTTTTCTCCAGAGATGTTGCCTGACCCACTGACTTACTTTTTGTGTCTTTGGTTTAAACCAGCATCTGCAGTTCCTCCCTACACAATATAAATCAGAGGTTGTGTAAACCGATGAGACAAAATGCAGTGCAAGCTACTGCCCACTACATGTTGTTCTCCCCCCCCCCCCCCCCCCCCCCCCCCCCCCCCCCCACCCCACCCCCCCCCCCATAGCGCAGTACGCAGTACCGCAAGGTTTATCCAAGCAACCAGCTTGCAGTTAAAAGCAGCACGTTGACAAGTTACACTCCAGGAGAGTATTGTACCAAAGATCAAATACATACATCTCCTTGCAAAGGGGCTAACAAGGAGCAGAAATGTATGCACACGCTAACACCTCTCCCATTACACCAGCCATGATTAGATTAAAACCACAAGATTCCATTACAAAATTAAAGGTAAAAATCACGCAAAAGTTTTCCTAACTTTATTTTCTACTCTTTACTGCCCCCCCCAAACAAACACACACACACAAATATTAAATAAGGCTGCGACTTCAGCTATTGCCAGAAACAAAACCCATGGGGTAATCGTTTTAAAATCAGTCCTAACTGGACCAGATCGTAGAATATTTGAAGTTTTATTTTATTCAGTCATCGACAGTATTACACAGGCACCTTCCAATCGAGTTCCTCGAATCAGAACTATTGCACTGTGCCACAAAAAATTACTTCAGGGATTGACAGATGCAGAGATTGCTTCTGTCAATGCATTAATGTGCACCCTGGGAAACCAAAAAGAATAGCCAGTATATTTTCTAACAAATGTGATGATGTGTTGTCAGTAGAGAGACACAAAATGCTGGAGTAGCTCAACGGGTCAGGCAGCATCTCTGGAGGAATGGAGTAGGTGATGTTGAAGAAGGGTTCTGACCTGAAAAACATCACCTATTCCTAGTCTCCAGAGATGCTGCCTCACCCACTGCAGCATGTGTCTATCTTCGATATAATTCAGCACCTGTAGTTCCTTCCTACAAAATGTGTTGTCGGGGTTCTGGAATCGTCTCTCTCCGATCACAGCTGAGGGAATACATTAAAGTACAAATGATCAGTTGGTTTAATTCACAAAAGAACACAGTAAGTGTGCTGACCAACTTAACAGCTATCCATTTACAATGCTCTAAATTAACCTCTACGGGATTCAAAACTGTGCAGCTTACTTTGAGGATTTTCCATTCACGTTTCAAATACCTCCCCCCAGGAATGAATCAAAAGTTGTACACTTAACCTTTGCCCAATGTGTAGATAGAAGCCAGATAATTATTCTTCACAATAGCTAACTAGCTCCACTTGGCACCGAACGCTGCAAGAAAACAGTAAGCAAAGTGTAAAGGATACCCCAAACAACACACCACCACCATTCCATCACTTGCGTAGCTCAACAAAATCAACCCAGGTTAAAGCTACTGTTGTACACTTTATACACATTAAATGATTGTGTAAGGAAATAAATTAAAGCCTATTAATTCAGTGACGTTTTGTTGATAACTTAGCCCCAGTGCAAAATAAATTCACCTGGTGAATGAACAGCCGACTTGGCCAGAACACATACCGAGTAGATGAGGCTATGGTCAGATTTAGCTCGGGGTATTAATTAACCTCTGCTTAAAAATGTATTAATAAACAAGGCAAAATCTTGGACATTCGAGATGATAGTAGATGAACTTGGCGAAGTTCACAACCTTTACCGGCAAGAGGAGTGACCGACCGGGCCGTGGGAAAATAATGTTCAGTTGCAAATAGGCAACTTGAATTCTCCACTGCCGTTCCTGAATCTCAGCACGTTTGTTGTGGTAGCAACTAGCCGTTCTTACTTTACTGCCCAATTCTCCCATTTTATTATTAAATTAAGTTTCAAAATAAGTCAAAATAAGATGGCGGGACGTAGCAGGACCCAGGAGCATTACGTGCTCATTTTAGATATCCCATCTCCTCCCTAAAAAAACAAACCTAAGTTCTCTTCCACCTCAGAGTTGGGAGAGAGTGGCAGACAAGCTTGTAACACCAACATAAAGTCACATTTATCAACTAAATAGCTTTCCTTCCTTAAAAGTACCCACGTGTACTCAAGGTAGGACTGACCGCATTCCATAAAGTTTTACTCGCTGTTGACACAAAATGGATGCAAAGGAAGTCACAAAGCAAGTAACTCGGCAGGTCAGGCAGCATCTCTGTAGAACGTGAGTAGGTGGCGTTTCAGGTTCATATACTGGCACTGTGAGGTAGCATCTCTACCGCTATGCCGCTCCTCAGATCGACCCGTCTTTAGACTTATCCGTGTCCTCCAGAGATGTTGCCTGACCCGCTGAGTTACTCCAGCACTTTGTCTTTGTTTTGTAAACCAGCATCTGTTTTTTTACACAAGATTTTGGAAAAAATGTTAAAAGACATAAGATGAATAAAAAGAATGGGGAAGGGGGTTTCTATGCCAAAGGATCGTCAAAAGTATCTAATTCAAAGATGGAGGAGACTGCAGATGATGGTTTACAAAAAAAGAGACAAAGTGCTGGAGTAACGCAGCACATCAGGCAGCATATCTGGATAATATGAATTGGTGACGTTTTGGGTCTGAAAGGGTCTTCAATGAAGAATTCCCACCCGAAACAACACCTATCCATGTTCGCCAGAGATGCTGCCTGACCCGCTGCGTTACTCCGATACTTTGTGTCGCTTTTTGTAAGTAGCATCTGCAATTCTTGCAAAGGTTTCTGGTGACGAAGATGGATGGAGAGATATTTGCTGATATGTAAAGTTGTATTGTGATCCCACTCACTCAAGCCAAGCTATTGTTGCACCATGTTTTAGTAATTGAGCAAGACACCAGGATCTATAGCTGTGATGTCGGAGCACGTTGACTCCTTTCACATCCGAGACCACCTCGCTTCTGTAAACGATTGTTAAATAAAACTTCAGAGGACGTTAGAACCTTTCAAATGTTGAACAGCCTCGATGATGGCTCACCATCAGTACAAATTTACAAAGCGTGTTGCACACCTCAACCCTCCCTCTACTCCAATAATAATTAGGAGCAGGGTCTAAAAAACCGCAGGATTTAGTGTTAGAAGCAGACGCAACCCAGTCTGGGCATTACAGCTACTGAAGCAATTATTATTTTACTGCACGCTTGCGTTTCAATCTTGAACGTACCAAAGGATAACTTGGACACCATTTTAATTCTGCTGTCTCTTAGTCAGGGGATGACAAAGTTAAGAGCTACAAGGTAGTTTCTGCATGCCTGGAATCAGAGAACATCAGATTCACCACAGGAGAGATGAGGGCCATCCATTCAATTTTTAAGTAGATCCATTTGTAAATCAGCCAATTGCTCGATCTAATCAGGAATCTGGCTCTAAAGGTCCGAGTTTGTATTTCAAGCAGCTTATTTCTCATATTAACCATTTTAATAAAAAGAACGAATCAGAGGCTGTTACCTCCTCTCATTATGTGGGTGATCATAATGCAGCAAATCAGAGAGAATCTTTAAACCTTGCTGCGTATGTGCCCAATTTCAGAGATGAAGCAAGTTGCCCATTCCAAGGGGAATACATGACCTAAATGGGACATCACCTGCCTCTCAACACAGTCCCCTTGCCCTCTGACCCAACAGCTTGCTTTCCCCACTGTACCATATGTGAAGGCAGGAAGCATGGGGAATCAAGAGGAAAGACACTCCTCTCCTCAGTCTGACAACTGGGAACCAAGGAAGCAGACCGTTTCAAAGACCAGCACCACCTCCTTTCACTCTGCCATCACTGCTCCAGAGAAATAACTTTGTTTGGGAGAGGAAATAAAGGCAGAAAGATCAGCAAAGTGGAATATTAGCAACCTGAACATGAATCTGCTGAGCATACTTGAGTCACAGCAAGATTAAAACCAATAATGCCAAGAGGTGGTGCACTGGAAATAGCAGGCAGCTACAAGACCCTGGTGCAAAATGTTTGCATTAACAATTATTTTTGGCTTGTTTTTTTTAATATAGATATATATACATGCATGTTTGTATACATGCTATATTGGCTTCTGATTGCAGTTATTTCTTGTTCATGATCAATCGAACTATGTAGACTGAATGCCATTTCACATGCACACCCCTTCCTTCCCCTACTTAAACAGGTGTAATGTAGGGGAGCAGGAGGTCAGGGAGGAGAGCAGGAGAGGGAGGGGAGTTATCTACAGAAGTGCAGACTCATGCCGTAGGTTAGAGGATGAAGTCTGCAGCGAGGAAGGTTTCGATCCCGCCAGGGTATTCAGACTGCGGCAAGGCTGTGGTGAGCGGATGGGAGTAATTATCATGCCCTTTCTCCTCTCCGCGGCGACCCATCCCAATCGAACGAACATTAAGTCACGTCCCTCCTCACAGATTTTTGTTCAAAGCACGATGGCACGATTGCTTCTGGTAACCGCAGATCTCTTGATATCTTTTCAAAGCAGGAACGCGCTGCCAGGTGGATTGGGAAGGACGATGAACATAGCAGATTGTTCCATTTTCAGCACGGCCATACATTCACCGTGAAGTGCGCCTGGTTGCAATTTGAACCAAAACCATTAATAGTGCAAACCAAACTGCAGTTCCGGGGCTCAGTAAATAGGAGAGAGTTAAGACAGCGGAGAGAGACTGCGCCTAAAGCATCACAAATTAGCTCAATAGAAGCAGCAGCATCAATTCCAGTGGGTGTAGAGGAATGATGGAACCATTCGGGGAAGGGTACTTGAATTAAGTGCAAATCCAGAAGAATTCCCCCACGTACACCATTTTGTAGGGACGTAGTGACATCTTGTGCAATGGTCATACACGGGGCAACGCACAAAGCGGGCCCCTCTCGCTCTGCAAGTAGTGACACAAACCCACTGAGGGTGAAGGAGACGAGAACGGTCAGGACCTTCAATCACTATGTTCGCAGGATGGCTCTCCCTCTCTGCGGCCACGCTACCACCACGTGAAGAAGGGTTTCCTGCTCTGGAAGCTCTGTGTGTACAAGTCGTTGCTCCGATGGTGGCTCCGAGTCGTCTCGACGATGACCGGCGGGATGTGGATGAGTAGCAGTGGCGACTTCCCATCCTTCAAAGCCTGTGTGAGGTTCAAGATCTTGGGATCGGGATGGGGAGGAGGAAGAAGGAGTAGGGGAGAAAACAAACGTCACATCAGACTGCGTACAATAGCAGAGATAAATCACATTTTTTTTAAAACACAAATGAGCCGCAGAAAGCATTTTAATGGGATAAATCGCAGCATGGGCCATTAGGCTGTGGGCCGAGCATCAAAAATATCTAGAAATAAACTTTTGTGACCCATGTCTCGGAACTATATGAAATTTTGCACAGATTTAGATAAAATATAATTGAGAAGTCATAACTCGTCGTGCCAGTGCCATTAATTAGAAAAAGATTGCACATGTAATTAGAAAATGAGATCCGTGTAATTTAAAAATACAGTACACATATATGTGTGGTGTTGTGTGTGTGTGTGTGTGGTGTGTGTGTGTGTGTGTGTGTATATATATATATATATATATATATATACACACACACACACACATATATATATATATATATACACACACACACATATATATATATATATATACATACATATATATACACACACATATATATATATATATATATATATATAATGACGTGAATATGACTGTAATCATATATAATTATGTATAATTATATTATATAAAAATAATATAATTAATATAATTGTGTGTGTTATTTGAATGAGACTGCCGCAGAGGTCCAGCTCCTGAACCAGCCTAATTAATGGGTGAGGGCAGTTCCTGTGGGTTCCCCCGTTTACGGAACCCCACTGACTGCCAGTGTGCAGAGTGTGGGTCACGGCCATAGTGGGACTGGGGCAGTGCCAGGCTGCGCAAAGGCCAAGGCATCTTCCACTGAGAGAAAAATACTAACCCTAACTCGCCCCCCCCCTTCCAGAGCTGCACACGCTGGAGCTGGAGCCGCTTTGGGACCGGCTGCGGGCTCCGTACATGTGGACCGCAGCACGTCCACCTCGGCCAACATGCCCTTCTGGATCGTCGTGGTGATGATGGCGGGGAGCAGCACTCCGCCCGGGCCACCTTTAGCACGCTCATAGCGCCGGCTCCGTCAGTCCGCCCGCTCACTCACTGCAACACCGGCCAGCCGACAACCCGACCGACCCCTCGCAGCACTCACTGGCTTACCAACTGCCCGACCGGCTCCTCGCAGCATCCATCAGCCTACCGACAAGCCTGACTGACCGACCCTGACCCCAATCCCGACCCCAATCCTAACCCTAGCTGTACATTTGTTATTTATCATTTTTATTTAACAGTTCACATCATAACTTCATAAAGATAAATTAATGGAAAAACAAAATGATCAGCAAGGTTAGCATTACCTTTATCCTTGGAAACCTTGCTATTGCTATTGATCTAATGAGGCAGCCATGATTCCAGAGTCCTTGCTGCCTAGCGGCCATAAAACAAAGCGCGGTATTGGTTAATTTGTGTCCGACCTCAATGTCAAAGGTGCATTGACTGGACAATTACTACTCAGAAAATTGGAAATTTGTCATATTTAAACAAAATGTGCCGGTTTTGTTCTTGACGAGTTTCAGGTATGATTTATATAATATTTTTACACAATATGTTAAAATTTCAGGTAGTTCCGTGAGTTGGATTACGAACCTGAATAATCAAGGACCAGTCTCACCCCCTCTTCGCCCCTCACCCATCAGGCAAGAAGGTGCAGAAGTGTAAAACCGTACACCTCCAGATTCAGAGACAGTTTATTCACCGCTGTTATCAGGCAACTGAACCATCCTCTCACAAACTAGAGCAGTCCTGAGCTACCTCATTGGAGACACTCAGACCATTGTGTGTCTGAAGAAGAGCCTCGACCAGAAACGTCACCCATTCCATCTCTCCAGAGATGCTGCCTGTCCCGCTGAGTTACTCCAGCATTTTGTGTCTACCTTTAATCGGACTTTATCTTCCACTAAATGTAATTCCCTTAATCCTGTATCTGTACTCTGTGGACGGCCTGATTTTAATCATGTATAGTCTTTCTGCTGATTGGATGGGATGCAACAAAAAAAGCTTTTCACTGTACTTCGGTACACGTCAGACAATAAACTAAATTAAACAAACTAAACTAAATTAAACTGGATCGGCCGCCTCAACCAGGCCAGGTGCCATACGTTCGGGGGCCTACCAGGGGGGATTTCAAGTGCGCTATCTGAATTTTGTCCAGATTATAGGAGTTACCAAGTGGACCTGTATAAACAATCCAAGAACATTCAACCAGTGCCTCACCTGCCCTCTCATGACAGATATTTGCTTGTGGAACTGTCCTCGATCAAAACCTGGATCTTTCTGCAAAAAGAAATGACATTTTAAATTAGTACAAACCCCTCACACCCTGCACCCAGCAGAACAAAAACTAAACTTATTGCCGTGGAATCCTACTGACATGAATTCATAAACCACAGACTCTATAGAGAATCATCTAAAACTAGCAGTAGAAACAAGGACCTGCTGGCTGTTCACAAAATGACACTTTTGTTTTATATTACTTTGGAGATACAGCGTAGAAACAAACCCTTTGGCCCACTGAGTCCATGCAGTACACCAGCACTATCTTACACACTTGGGACAATTGTACAATTTTACTGAAGCCAATTAACCTAAAAAAAAACAACGCTTCTTTGGGAGGCGAGAGGAAACCGGAGCACCCGGTAAAAATCCAGGCGGCCACAGGGAGAAATATGGAGGAAATGAACATTAAAGCACATGTGATTGAAGTGGATGAATGGTCCGGACACAAAACGTCACCTACCCATGTATAAGCTCTGCACAATCAGCACCTGTAGTCAGAATTGAACCCAGCTTCCCCATCTTACCACTAAATAGAATAAACCATGTGCATTCACTCTATTGCGAGTAGTCACTGCTAACCTAAGCATTGCCCTTGCCACCACACAGGTAAAATACAGATTTGCTTTAGTAAGGAATAGCTATTAACCTTGAAGAGCTCATAAAGATCCTCTTCGAGATCTTTGATGAAGTTTGGATCTGAAATCTTCGGAAGAACAAGGTCCTTAATTTCCTGCGAAAATGGTGTCTTTGCTTGAGGTAACCAGGCCCAGTAGAAAGGATCTAAGGATAAAAGTACATCTTCCTTAGCCTTCACGTCTTACCAATGTTCTCTTACACAACTCACACCAACCTCTACAGATGTGCCGTAGAAGCATGTTATCGGGATGCATCGCAGCACGGTTTGGGAACAGCTCCATCAAGAGCAAAAGAAATTGCAGAGAATTGTGGATGCATCACACAAACCAAACTCTCTTCCAATTACTCCATTTACACCTCACGCTACCACGGACAAGTCGTACATTTACATAAAATATGAGCAATGGCCTTCATAATTACACTGGCAATGTAATCAGAATTCAAAAACAAATGCATGAAAGTATAGGGATACAGCGTGAAAACAGCCCTTCAAGTCCGCACCAACCAACGAGCACCAATACACTTGTTCTATTCACATTAGGATAGAAGACAATTTACAGAAGCCAATTAACCCACAAATCTGCACGTCCTTGGAATGCGAGAGGAAAAAGGAGCACCCAGGAATAACCCACACGGTCACAGGAAGAACGTACAAACTCCATACATAAAATATGAGCAATGGCCTTGGATTAAGAGGAGTTCATAAGTTCATGAGAGCGACAGCACCTGTAGTCTGGATCGAACCTGGGTCTCTGGTGCTGTGAGGCAACAACTCTTCCGCTGCGCCACTGTACTGCCCCTTTCAATAACTTAATACATGAAAAATTAACACCTCACTTCTGATCAAATGACCGACACTAATTTCAGGGTTACATCAATACCGTTCAACTTCTTCCATAGGTTTTTTGCTTCAGTTAACCACAGACGTCAAAGCCGGTGCAACTATCCAAAATCAACTCAAGTTCAAAATGAAACTCCCCACATTAATACGGCTGATATTATTCTGTTTCAGCTGGGTTTTACTCACATGCCCGCCACGAGTCTGGGTGCTTCAGAGGGAATGCCAATCCGTTGTCTATGGCTGCAATCTTTATTATAGGATCCTTCACCACCACCCAGTCAGGGTCCTGGAAGGAAACACACAACAGATGCTTTAGAAATGTCAAAAGTTTAGCCCACTTTCAAATGTCCCTTTAAATATGTTACACAATAAGAGGGGCACCACTTTTATTATGTAGGAAGGAACTGCAGATGCTGGCTTACACCAAAGATTACACACAAAGTGCTGGAGTAAATCAGCAGGTCAGGGAGCATCTCTGGAGAAAATGAATAGGTGACGTTTCGGGTCGAGGCCCTTCTTCAAACTGAGAGTTGGGGGAAGAGGGAAACTAAAGGTATTTAGAAGTTCGAACCACCTCTAGTTTCCCTCTCCCCGGACTATCAGTCAGAAGAAAAGTCTCAATCCGAATCATCACCTATTATGTTTCACCAGAGATGCTGCCTGACCCACTGAGTTACTCCAAAACTGTGTGTTTATCATAGCTTTTTAAATAAACCTGTTACTCTATTCAGGCTGGTGGCACTGAGCTGACAATTGTGATCACCTCCAAGGCTGGAGATCCCGATCAGAGGTGAAACATGCTCATAGAACAGTATAGGGTGGCACAGTGTCACAGCAGTAGAGTTGCTGCCTTACAACACTGGAGGGTTCAATCCTGACTATGGGTGCTGCCTGTACGGAGTTTTGCACCTTCTCCCTGCGGGTTTTCTCCGGGTGCTCCGGTTTCCTCCCACATTCCAACGACGTGTAGGTTTGAGTTCAACCAACGGGCTGAGTTCACAGACAGATAGAGCTGGTCAGCACAGACTTTGTGGGCCAAAGGGCCAGTTTCCAGTCTGTATCTCTAAACTAAACAGCACCCTTCGGCCGATAATGCCTGTGCCGTAAATGACGCAAGACCATTGCTTATATGCCTGCACATAAACAGAGCTGCAAATCTTTGACAGAGCATTTCTGTATTCTAGTACCTGAAAATCAGTATTTTGCTGAGGAAATCAGTATTTTTACATGGTGCCATTTTGTTGGAAAAAAAGTTTTATGTGTAGTCATACCCATGTAAGAGTACAAGAATGCATAACTTTGCAACGAATTGACACGTCTTCTACGTACTTTACATTCATTGCCATCTCTATAAATACTGCTGTTTGAACGGCTGCTTCCTGCTTTTAGCACCAGATGATGATGTAGAAGCCATTTTGGAAGCCTCCCTCTCCCTCCCTCCATCCCTCTTTCTCACCCTCCCTCTCTCCTTCCATTTTTCCTCCCTCCATCTCGTATTCCCTCCCTCTTTCTCCCTCTCCTCTCCTTCTCTCCACCCCTCCCTCTCTCCCTCTTGAGCCCATCCACCATTCTGTAAAATCAAGGCAAATCCCAATGTAACTGCAATCCCACTGGTAACCTTTCACCACTAGGCTTATCCAGAATTCTACCACTGCCTGAAAAATAATCAAAGGTTCAACTTTCACTGAGAAAGAGAATTCCTAAGACTCATTGTTATACGAGAATTTTCCTGAACAGTCTGTGACCCACAGCGCTGTGGCCATAGCGCTATGTGTAAAGCCCATGGCGCTCCAGCTGGTAGTGCTATTTTTAGAACCCATAGCGCTGTAGCAGACAGCTCTTCGTTTAAATTCCCACGCGTTAAACTGACAGCGCTCTGTTTAAACCTGGAGCGGGACAGGCAGCGACTCTGGAAAGAAGGAATGGTCACCCGTAGCATTTTGCATTAACAAGCAACTGACATACATGTTTTAGTTTTCTGGGTAGTTCAGTATATTGTCATGTGAAAAGCCACTTCTGCTGCGAAGGTTTCCAATGAGGTAGATGGTATCATGACTGCTCTCTAGCTGCTGACGGGTCTAGCTTGGATGGGGCATCTTGATCGGCACGGACGAGTTGGGCTGAAGGGCCTATTTCCGTACTGATCAAAGGATTAAGAGGAGTTCATAAGTTCTCAGAGCAGAATGAGGCCATTCAGCCCATCGTCTACTCCGCCATTCAATCATGGCTTAACTATCGTTGCCTCTCAGCCCCATTTCCCTGCCTTCTCCCCATAACCCCCGACACCCGATCCAATCAAGAATTTCCGCCTCAAAATTGGCCTCCACAGCTGTCTGAGGCAATGTATTCCACAGATTCACCACCCTCTGACTAAAGAAATTCCTCCTCATATCCTTTTTAAAGGTGTAAACGATGTATTGATAAGCGAGTTGAATGCTTCTTCTATTGTTAAGTTTTATGTACAGCATGCAAAAAGACCGGGTTTTAACTTTGAAGACAAAATAAAACCCAACTCACCTTCGTGCTGGCTCCATCCATAGGGCAGTCGTATTTAATCAGCCAGTTATCATTACCTCGATCTGTAAAGAAAAAGAGATCGCTGTGATAAAGTCGATGTATTCTCCTTCCCACCAGGCATAGCCAGTTTATAATTTGCTTATCATCTTTAAATATTAACATCTCGGAGAATTTCCTTCTTTGGGAAGGAGCCATTATTCAGTTCATTCAGTGTGAATGAAACAACTGGAATCTGGATAGTTTAGTTTATTGTCACGTGTACCAAGGTACAATAAAAAGCTTTTGTTGCATGCTAACAAGTCCGCGGAAAGACAATACATAATTACAATCGAGCCATCCAGTGTCCTTCT
Organism: Leucoraja erinaceus; assembly: GCF_028641065.1. Classification (NCBI taxonomy): domain Eukaryota; kingdom Metazoa; phylum Chordata; class Chondrichthyes; order Rajiformes; family Rajidae; genus Leucoraja; species Leucoraja erinaceus. Next base: position 32,662,621 of record NC_073391.1, on the reverse strand, counting down.
GTAAATTGCCCCTAGTGTGTAGCGTAGAACTAGTATATGGGCCGAAGGGCCTGTTTCCACACTATATCTCTGAACTAAACCTATAAACTCCCACTACAATCAATCTGAAGATGGGTCCCAACCCGAAATGTCACCTATCCATGTTCTCCAGAGGAGCTGGCTGACCTGCTGAGTTGCTGCCATAGACCCGGGTTCCATCCTGATCTTGGATGCCTTCTGTGCGTAGGTTTGTAGGTTATTCGGCTCCTGTAAATTGCCCCATGCGTGTCAGATAGAACTTGTGTGTGGGCGATCGCTGGTCGGCGCAAACTCGGTAAGCTGAAGGGCCGAATTCCACGTTATATCTCTAAACTAGCCCAAACTTTGATGACAATAATAAATCTAAATCGAAAGAGGTAATCAGTCTGAAGAAGGGTCTTGACCCAAAACGCCACCCATTCCTTCTCTCCAGAAATACTGCCTGTCCTGCTGTGGTACTCCAACATTTTGGGTCTATCTTCGAGGTAATCACAGAGTTGTAGCAATGGAAAAAGGACAGACCTGTGTTTCTGATGATGTAGTCCAGGACTACCAGCCTCTCGAACTGCATCTGCAGCTGCTGGTTGGTCTTGTCGGGTAAAGGCTCTGCCTCAAACCTGCGTAACCAGTAATCCGCATCTCTATAGCCTTCAACAAACAGCTGGAAGGAACCAACCTATGTAGAAAAGAATTGGGGAAACTTGTTTCACTTCAAGTTAACGTTAGAAGTTTAGTTTAGAGATATAGCGCAGAAACAGGAACTTCGGCCCACCGAGTCAGCACAGACCAGCAATCACCCAAAGCCAATTAACCTACAAACCTGCACCTCTTTGGGATGTGGGAGGAAACCGGAGCGCCCATAGAAAACCCACACTGTCACAGACAAAGAACGTAAAAACTCTGTCCAGACAGCACCCATAGTCAGGATCAAACATGGGTCTCTGGTGCTGTACAGCAGCAACTCTACCGCTGCACCACCCTGGGAGCTGGGAAAATATTTCCAAACGATCAGCAGCAGTTGCTGGCCAGTAGTAATTTCCCCACCTTAAGTGGGCTAAAGAAAATGGCTTCAAGGTTATTTTGGAGAGGCGAGGGATAGAGGGTGTGGAAATGGAAACATGTCTGTTAATAGCACAGCAAAAACAATTAGAAATGCATTGTAAATTCAGAATGCTCAGAATAAAAGGATACACGTTCAAAATGGAGATGTAGAGGAATTTTCTTTTTAGCTAGAGGGTGGCGGATCTATGGAATTCATTGCCCCAGATGGCTGTGGAAGACAAGTCATTCTTGATTAGGAAGGGCGTCTAAGGTTACGGGGTAAAGGCAAGAGAATGGGGTTGAGATTAAAAAATAGATCAGCCAAGATTGAATAGTGGAGTAGAGGGTGGTGAATCACAAGTCAAGTTAACATACAAGATGTACAGTGAAATGAAAGTGGCAATGCCTGCGGGATTGTGCAAAACAACAGAACAGAATCTGTGGAATTATTTGCAAGTCATTGTGGAGGCCAAGTCATTGGGTGTTTTTAAAGTGGAAATTGATAGAAAAAAAAGTAGGAACTGATCAGTATGCTAGAATAGGTTGATTCTCTTGTTTCCTCCCGGTTAAAGAGATACGTTTTGAGAAAGTTATTTGGGAGATGCGAGGAAGAGGATGGGGAAATGGAAACATGACTGTTAATGGCATAGCAAACAGTTAAAAATACACAGTTAGCTAGAATAGCTGATTTGCAGGTTGCTGAACTGGAAAACGTTAGAATAAAAAAGTTAAATATCAATGTTTGATGTACTTGCAATCATGGCATCAAATCAGTTGGAAATGGGGTTTGTAGAACACCATTGTCTTTCCAGTCGACTTTTATTGAAATTATGTGCTTTGCACTGACGTTTGCTTTTTGCAGTCTGCCTTTTTTTTTAAAAACAATCTTGCAGAATTTGTGTAATTTATGAATAATGTGTAGTTTAGGTTTTTGTGTTGTCTGAATATCTATCCCTATGATGCCGCTGTGGCACGATTTTCATTGTACCTGTACCCCATCATACCTGGTGCCTAGAACTGTACAGCACAGGACCAGTGATCCCCGTACACTTACACTATCCTACACCTACTATGGATAACTTACAATTTCTACCAAAGCAATTAACCTGCAAACCTGTATGTCTTTGGAGATATGGGAGGAAATTAGAGCACCCGGAGAAACCCAACGTAGTCATGGGGAGACCGTACAAACTCTGTACAGACGGCTCCCATAGTCAGGATCGAACGAAGGTCTCTGGCGCTGTGAGGCAGCAATTCTACCGCTATGCCACTGTGCGCCCTTAGGTTTATCTATCTTTCAATAAATCTACCTTTGGTATAAACCAGCAGCTGCAGTTCCTTCTTATCGCATAAACGTGACAATCTGCTTTCAGAGGTAACGTGTGTGAAAAGTTAAAACAAAATAATCGTGTTGTTTGATTGCAGAAAGCGTAAACAACAACCGGGAAGGTAAAATATCAGCAGTAATCAGAGGTTTGTACCTTGGGTGGTAGGCCTACCCGATGAAACCGTTGCCCTACTTTTGGCACTTTCTCGAGAGCCAGTTTCTTACCCCGGGATTTCACTCTGTCAATCGCACTGTAGTTGAAAGTTTCGCTTGCTAAATGTACTACCTGGAGAAAGGGAGAACGGGCGTTAGAAGCAGTAGGTGACCTCAATTTTCAATCCGCGCTCAGTGTGGTTTTTGGGAACATTTGTCCTCTTTTCTCCACACCACCTTTCAACAAAGTCATGGAAAATTGGCTTCAAGATGGCGACAAATGGAGGAAAGGAATGGCGCTGTTGAATGGGCTGGGGGCTCACATCAGATATTACCATACACGATGTTGTCAAAAAGCTTGAAAGGGTTCAGAGAAGTGTTACCAGGTCTAGAGGGCTTGAGCTATAGAGAGAGGTTGAGCAGGCTAGGACTTGGAGTGCAGGTGGATGAGGGATGATCTTAGACAGGTGTACAAAGTAATGAGAGGAATAGATAGGGTAAACCCACAGAGTTGGGGAATTGAGAATTAGAGGACATAGTTTTAGTGTGAGGACGGAAAGATTTAATAGGAACCCGAAGGGTAACTTTTTTTACACATGGGGTTGTGGGTGTATGGAACAAGCTGCTGGAGAAGGTAGTTGAGGCAGGTGCTTTCGCAACGTTTAAGAAACAGGTACGTGGATAGGTTTAGAGGGATGTAGGCCAAGCGCAGGCAGGTGGGACCAGTGTGGATGGGACACGTTAGATGGCATGGGCAAGTTGCTCTGAAGGGCCAGTTTGCACGCTGTAGGTCTCTTTGAGGACAGAGGGAAAATAAGGTTAAAACAGCAAAGAGTACATGCACACAATGCAAAGACCTACCTTAGTCCTTGGTACGATATTCAGCCCCAGTTTCTGGTCCACCAAGCTTGCCCCAGCCTCTGAGAGATAACCCTGATTGAGAACGAGACAGTCTCTGCCAAAACAACACGGACAGCACAGTTTCTGCAGCCATTTGGTCCACTTGGGGTTCAGGTGTCCGTATGGCTCCTCGTTTTTAGGTTTAAAAACACCTATGATCTTCTGTAGGTAGAGAGAAAACAGCCCTGTCAGAAATGTTCCCAGTATTTGAACAGATCAAGAAACTACAAGTGACAATCTTTCTACACGGTGTTTTCAATGAGCCGATATTAATAATTGATTCAGTGCAAAAGGATTAGACCAAATATGAATGTCATAGTCATACAGCACAGAAACACGGCCTTCAGCTCAACACGTCTACACCGACCAAGATGTCCCATCTACTCTAGTCGCAGCTACCTGCATTTGGCCCATATCCCTCTAAACCTAGGCATGGTGATGCCACGGTAGAGTTGCTGCCTTACAGCGCCTGAGACCCAGGTTTGATCCTGATCTGTATGAACACGTCTGGTATGGAGTTTGTATGTTCCCTCCATGACCGCATGCGTTTCCTCCGGGTGCTCCAGTATCCTCCCACATTCCAAATACTACAAAAGAATTAGCATAAATATGCACATCATATAGTCACACAGCACAGAAACAGGCCCTTTGGTTCAACTTGCCCACGATGTCCTATCTACTCTAGTCCCAGCTGCCCACGTTTGGCCAATATCCCTCGAAACCTCTCCTATCCATGTACCAATCCAAATGTATTTTAAATGCTGTTACAATACCTGCCTCAACTACCCCCTCTGGCATATATCCATCTGAAGGAGATAGGGCACAAAGTTCTGGAGTAACTCAGCGGGTTAGGAGCATCTCTGGAGAAAAAGGATGGGTGGGTGACGTTTCGGTTCGGGACACTTCTTCATACGAGTTCAGAACCAAAACATCACCCACCCTTTTCATTCAGAGCTGCTGTCTGACCCACTGAGTTACTTCAGCACCTTGGGTCTATCTTCGGTGTAAACCAGCATCTGCAGTTCCTTCGTACACAAAACAAGGTTTCTCAATGCATTTATGCAATGCGGCAATAATAAACCATGCCAAAAAAAAATTTCAATGCATAACTTTGATCCCACTTAGGGTTAATTGCAAAAAATAAATTTAAATAAAATGTAATGAGGGGGCATTCTTGCCTCGCCAGCACTAACAATGACTTGCACATTCAGGAATCCACTTCTTGGCAGAGACAAGGGAACCCAGTGCACCAAACAGCAATCAGCTGTGAAACCAAGCCCAGCCTCAACCCATTAAGCCAGATATGCACCGACCACAAGATAGCTTGGCAAGATGGCTCGTTCAATAAAATGAAATCAAATTACACAAAAGATACAAAATGCTGGAGTAACTCAGCGGGTCAGGCAGCATCTCCGGAGCACGCCTCTCAACATGGACAGGTGACACTTCGGGTCGAGGCCCTTCTTCACACTGAGTCACAAACCCTTTCATTCACACACTCATTTTATTTTAAACACGACCACCCTGTTACTGGCTGTGTAGGAAGGAACTGCAGATCTTACACCGAAGATAGACACAAAATGCTGGAGTAACTCAGTGAGTTAGGCAACATCTCTGGAGATAAGGAATAGGTGAATTTTCAGGTTGAGACTAGCATTTTGTGTCTATCGCCCTGCTACTGAGCTCCAGCCTTTACTCCGAGACCATTCTCCAACTACATTTTCCCGGTGATTGATTGGAAAATACAGTATGGGACAGGCCTTTCAGTCGACTGAGCCCACGCCGACCATCGATCACCCGATCACACTCGGTGACAATGGAAACATATGGTTTAGGTTTATTCTTGTCACGTACAGTGAAACGCTTTGTTTTCAATGCTATCCAATCAGATATACTATACATAAATACATCTGTCAAACTCACATACAATATGTAGAGCTAAGGGGAAGATAGAGTGCAGAAAATGTTTACTTGGGTTTTATAGTTTTTGTATGTGAAAAAAGCCAACTAAGAGTCCAATAGAAGGACTGGTGGTATCTTTCCCGACAATAGACAGAGTGTTTAGGGATACAACATGGAAACCCCATTAGACCCCATTCTCCTGCCTTCTCCCCGTAACCTTTGACACCCTGACTAATCAACAACCAATCAATCTCCGATTTAAAAATGCCTAATGACAGCCTCCACAGTGCCTGTGGCAATGAATTCCAGATTCACCACCCTCTGGCCAAAAAATAAATTCCTCTTCATCTCCATTTTGAAGATGTGTCCTTTTATTCTGAGCATTCAAAAGTTCTTAAGTTATGGGAACAGAATTACGCCATTTGGCCCATCGTCAGCTTCACCATTCAATCATGGCTGATCTATTTTTCCCTCTTGACCTCATTCTCCTGCCTTCTCCCTGTAACTTCTGATGCCCATATTAACCAAGAGTCTATTAATCTCTGCTTAACCTTCTGGCCATCGTCTCCTTTGCTCAGGGCGTTTCTCCTCCTCAGACAGCTGAAGGCAGAGACAGTATTAGACAGTATTCTCATCTACATTTGTTCTCATCTTACTACTGGGAACCACGCATTAACCCTGGTCACAGCTTGTGTGCAGAAGTGAGAGCATATGGCACTCTTGGGAAAAGCCATTCTTCATGAAATGGTGGTATGCAAATAACAAGAATAAACTTGCATGAAGAGGCTCATCATTACAGCAGAATCTTTCAGCCAGAGTAATAAACCTTGCCTGAGGAAGATAGAGGCATAGAGTGAATGTGGAAAGGATGGTTCCACTGGTGGGAGAGTCTCGGACCGGGGGCCATAGCCTCAGAATTAATGGGCGCTCTTTTAGAAAGGAGGCGAGGTGGAACTTCTTTAGTCAGAGGGTAGTTAATCTGTGGAACTCATTACCACAGAGGGTTGTGGAGGCCAAACCAGTATATAGTTCTAAGGCAGAGATAGACAAATTCTTGATTAGAATGGGTGTCACGGGTTATGGGGAGAAGACTGGAAAATGGGATTAGGAGGCAGAGATCAGCCATGAATGAATGGTGGAGTGGATTTGATGGGCCGAATGGCCTCATTCTACTCCTATAATTTGAGAACTTGTAAAGGGCTGCACTGGAAACAAAATTTAATTTAGCCAACAACAGACCATTATGGGCTCTACCATTCCTTGGTCATCAGTGCCGCCTCTGATTTGTTCTGAACCTTTTCATATCTCTATTGCCCGCCCTGCCCCTGGCCTGCCCCCCGGACTGAAGGGTTTCGACACTAAACGGTACCTATTCCTTTTCTCCAGTGATGATGCTCAACCCGCTGAGTTACTCCAGTATTTTGTGACTATCTTTTGAATAAAGCTCAGGAAGTCATTAAAGTAAACCCATGTTATTACAGACTTCTTTCTAACAGATTTTGGTGATAACGGACAGACCGTCCGACCTTCATCACCAGGCCCCAGACGCCACCACCAGTCTGCACCACATCCCGGCCACTTCCTCGCGGAACATACATCTGCAGTTCCTTGTTTCTACTACTTATACAATGATACTCGATTACTCAATAATCCCATACTCAGTTATAGTGAACAATCAGCAACAATGGACACCATTCCTCATTTCCCCCCCCCCCCCCCCCCCCCCCCACTAGTTTCAACCCACTAGATCAGTCAATGATCACCCTTGCACTAGTTTTATCCCACACACTAGGGACAATTAATGTACAAAACTGTACACCTTTGGTACACATGTTTGGAGTGTGGGAGGAATCCAGAGCACCCGGAGCAAACTCACATGTTCCCATGGAGAATGTATAATCTCCTTCCAGACAACACCCATAGTCAGAATCGAACCAGTGTCTCTAGCGCGGAGGTAGCAACTCTACCGCTGCACCACTGTCCTGCACTAAGTGAAATCAAAAGTGGTGGGGAACTCCACTGCAAATATACAAAGTAACACTAAAGCATTTGGCATGCTTGTTTCCATAGGTCGGAGTATTGAGTATAAGAATCAGGAAGTCATGATGCATTTCATAAGACTTTGGTTAGGCCCCATTTGGAGTATTGCATGCAGTTCTGGTCGCCCCATAACAGGATTTGGAAGTTTTGGAGAGGGTGGAGACGAGTTTCACCAGATATGATGCATGGATTTGAGGGCATTATTTACAGGGAGAGTTTGGACAGACTTGGATCGTTTTCTCTGGATCGCTGGTGGTTGCACAGTGACCTGATAGAAGAATGTCAAATATATGAGTCATAGATAGCATAGTCAGTCAGAACCTTTTTCTTCGGATGGAAAAATACTAGAGGACGTAGCTTTAAGGTGAGGGGCAAAGTTTAAAGGAGATGTGTGGGGCTTTTTCTTTTTTAAAGAGGGTGGTGGGTGTCTAGAACCTGCTGACAAGGGTGGTGGTTGAGGCAGATATATCAGTGGCATTAAAAAGCCTTTTGAATAGGCCCATGGCTCTGCAGGGAATGGAGGGATACAAGTTATGTGCAGGTAAATAAGTGCTGGTCTAGGCATCATGTTTGCCACATGCAAGTGGGCCGAAGGGTTTGTTCTTGTGCTCTACTGTTCTATGTTTAGTGACTCACGCATGCCTATTCCCAAGAAATCTAGTGCTAAGGAGCGCATTACTCAAAGCAAAGTGCCTTGGAGATTTGTTGTAGAACAGAGGGGGCCAAGGGGTGCAGTCATATACCTTGAAAACAGGCTTTTCGACCCAACTTACCCACGCTGACCAACATGCTCATCTACACTGGTCTCACCTACCTGCGTTTGGTCCATATCCCTCTAAACCTATCCTATCACTGTACCTGTCTAAATGTATCTTAAACATTGTGATGGTGCTTCCTCTGGAAGCTCGTTCCATACACCCACCACCCTTTGTGCAAAAACGTTTGCCCTCAGGTCCCTAATAAATCTTTCCCCCCTCACCTTAAACCTATGTCCTCTGGTTCTCAATAATCCTATTCTGGGTAAAGGACTGTGAATTAACCCCATCTGTTCCTCTCATGATCTTGTACACCTGGACAAGATCACCCCTCATCCCCCTGCGCTCCAGGTAATAAAGTACAAGCCTGCTCAACCGTTCCCGATAGCTCAGGCCTTAAAGTCCTGTCAACATTCTCGTAAATCTTTTCCGCATCGTTGGTGGTGTAGGTATGTGCAATACTTGCCTTATGATCTAGATATTGAGTGCAGGAGTCATGTTTCAACTATACAAGATGTTGGTATGCCACATTTGGAGTTGTGTGTACAGTTCTGGTTGCCTTGCTACAGAAAGAATGTCATTAAACTGGAAAGGCCATGAAAATATTTGATAAGGATGATACTGGAACTGGTAGCTTCGAGTTGGAGAAGTCGACTAGGCTGGGTCTTTTTTTCCCCCTGGAGCATAGGAAGCCGAGAAGTGATATGTAGATGTATAGGACCTGCTTAGGACACTGTGCATGTAATTGATCTGAGGATTGCTGGATGCATGCAGGTTAGGAATGAAACAGCAGAATTTTGGATAACTTCATGTTTGATAGGGTAGAAGATGGAAGAATATGCTATCCAATCCTTCCAGTGTTATACTTGAAGCAACAAAAGTAGGGAAGAGAGTTTCAAGGGTCAAACCAAACAGCAAGACTGAATTGGAAATAAGCACAATGACGATGGCACTAATTCATCGGGGAGGGAGGCTGCGGAAATTTATACCACAATCCAAAAATGTTAGTCAAGAAGTTAAGCCTGAGGTAGAGCTATTAATCAAAACAAAATAATACTTTATTTTCAATAATTTGTGGGTGGGGAGGTCAAGAGCAGTTTTGTTGGATTCTACTAATAGCACATGGAAGAATGCAACACCATTCAGTCCACAGGGTCTGTGCTGAAGATGATTTCAAGTTAAACCATCTCCTGTCTGCACATCAAACAAAAGACAATAGGTGCACGAGTAGGCCATAATCAGTACCCCGTTCCTGCCTTCTCACCATATCCCCTGACTCCGCAATCTTTAAGAGCTCTATCCAACTCTCTCTTGAAAGCATCCAGAGAATTGGTCTCCACTGCCTTCTGAGGCAGAGAATTCCACAGATTCACAACTCTCCGAGTGAAAAAGATTTTCCTTATCTCCATTCTAAATGGCCTACCCCCAATTCTTAAACTGTGGCCCCTGGTTCTTGAATCCCCCCAACATCGGGAACACGTTTCCTGCCTCTAGCGTGTCCAATCCCTTAATAATCTTATACGTTTCAATAAGATCCCCTCTCAACCTTCTAAATTCCAGAGTACACAAGCCCAGCCGCTCCATTCTTTCAACGTATGACAGTCCCACCATCCCGGGAATTATCCATATTTCTCCATTTCCTGTACTTCCAGGTGCCTATCTAAAAGCCGTTGAGATGTTACTATTGTATCTGCCTCCACCACCACCCCAGGCGGTGCATTCCAGGCATCAAGCACCCTCTGTGAAAAAAGACTTGCCCCGCTCATCCCTTTAAACCTTGCCTCTTTCACCTTAAAACAGTGCCTTCACGTCTCTAGATATTTTCACCCTGAGTGGAACAATTCAAGAGAAGTGTAGAAAAATGAACTGTAGACGCTGGTTTACAGAAGGACACAAAACGCTGATGTAACTCGAGTGAAGCAGCATCTCTGGAGAGCATGGATAGGTGACATTTCAGGAAGGACAGTCCCGACCCGAAACCTCCCCTATCCATGTTCTCCGGAGATGCTGCCTGACCCACTGAGTTACTCCTACACGAGTCATTTTATTTCAGCAGCTCATGGTTTAGATTAGTTTTGCAGTGACTCGTTGTCACGCATTTGATTTTTAATCCTTGTTTATCAGGGTTTCCAGCATTCTAGCACAGATAAAGCAACCCAAAGAACAATGAGGCACAAGCTAAACATTTGCACAGTTGCCTCGTGTGCATCAGCTTCTATCATTTTCAGACAGGAGTAAATACGGAGCAGATAACTCAGTGGCACAGCGGTAGAGTTGCTGCCTCACAGCACCAGAGACCCAGGTTCAATCCTGACCTCGGGAGCTGTCAGTACAGAGTATGTACCTTCTCCCCGTGACCGCATGGGTTTCTTCCAGGTGCACCGGTTTCCGCCCACACTCCAAAGACGTGCAGGTTTGTAAGTTAATTGGTTTCTGGAAATCGTCCCTAGTGTGTAGGATAGAACTAGTGGACGAGGAGATTGATGGTCGGCACAGACTTGTTGAGACGATGTATCTCTAGAACTCACTGACTTCTTACACTAGTTATTGCCCTGCAAATGGACAAGAGAACTCAAGTAGATCTTATATTCGTAAGACCCACAGTATCCCGGCCATGCTCTCATTTCACCCCTGCCCACAGCAAGTAGGTATTGGAGTCTGAAAACTGAAATGTCAAGGTTCAGGAACAGCTTCTTCCAAACAAGCATCAGGCTACTGAACACTACGAACACTATTGAACAGTTTCTTCCCAGCTGCCATCAGGCAACCGAAACATCCTGCCATCAACTGAAGAGTGACCATGAGCTACGATCTACCTCATTAAAGACCCTTGGACTATCTTTACTGGACTTTACCCTGTTATTCCCTTTATTCTGTATCTGTACAGTGTGGATGGTTACATTGTAATCAAGTATAGTCTCTTCGCTGACTGGTTAGCACACAACAAATGTTTATCACTGTACCTCAATGCACAGTTAACTAAACTATGAACTCCAAACTGCATGGGTTGCACCAAGGACTGTGGGCTTTGTTTTGTTTTTACACGATATTGTTTTGTTTTTATTAATTGAACATTGGTTGCTTATTAAATTATCTATTGAGTATGTATTTACAAAACTATTGTGCTGCTGCGTATGAATTTCATTGTTCCGTTTCAGTACATATGACAGTAAAACACTTGACCCTAGACTTGATCTAAAACAAGTGCCTAGACCTCTCATTGGGCAGATGTATTAAAAGTTACAAAAATTGCAGATGCTGGAACTCAAATAAAATCAGTAAACTCGGGAAAATACTCGGGCCAGACACCCTTAGTGAAGAGAGAAAGTTAATATTTCAGGACAAATGCTCTGCCTCAGTACTGTGACTTGCCTTCCCCACCTCTCTGCCACCTAGATTAAAATTGTTTTCCTTTTGCATGCTCATGCAGAGTTTTTGACCCGAGTCATTAACCGTTTTCCTCTCTCTATTGACCAGCTGACATCCCCCTGTCCCTGAAACTTTGAATTTATTTGAGGCTGGTGTATTTTCTTGAACGTAGAACGTTTGAAACAATGCATCCCTTCCATTGAGTCCATCTACTCTACACGCTGCCTCGGCAAGGCCACCAGGAGAATGAAGGATGAGTCTCACCCCAGACCTTCTTCTCTCCTCTCATATCAGGCAAGAAGTACATAAGTATGAAAACGCACAACTTCAGATTCAGGAAGTTTTTCCCAGCTCTGGTCGGACAATTGAACCATCCTATCATCAGCTAGAGAGTGGTCCTGACCTCCCATCTATCTCATTGGAGACTTTTGAACTATCTTTAATCAGACTCTAATGTTATATCTTGCACTAAATGTTATATCCTTTATCTGGGCACTGTGGATGACTTGGTTGTATTCATGGACAGACTTTTCTTTGACTGGGTAGCACGCAAAACAAAGCTTTTCACTGTACCTCGGTACACATGATTATAATAACCTAAAACTAAATGCATAAAGTCAGTTTATTAACAGGCTCCATGCCTCACTTAATGAAGCAGATGCAGGGACTACTTTGGTCTCATTGAGGGAATCAGTCACGGTCAAGATGCAATAAACTGCACAGAGATTCCATTCAGTTTCATTCATTGAGCAGTGACTGTAATTCTAATATACTGCCCCTCCGCATGCTATGAATGCTCTTTCTGTGGACTCCCACACACAAGAACAACCTCCAGGTTACGTTATTATTGCCATGTGCACCGAGGTAGAGTGAAAAGCTGTTTTGTTCCATGCTAGCCAGTCAGCAGAAAGACTATACATGATTACAATCAAACTGTCCGCAGAGTACGGATACTGGATAAAGGGAATAATGTTTAGTGTAAGATAAATTGCAGTAAAGTTCATTTCTATTGTTCGAATGTCTCCAATAGAGTAGATGGTAGGTCAGGACCACTCTGGTGAGAGGACGGTTCAGTTGCCTGATAACAGCCGGGAAGAAACTGTCTCTAAATCTGGAAGTGTGCATTTTCAAACTCCTGTACGTCCTGCCTGATGGGAGAGGAGAGAAGAGAGAGCGACCGGAGTGAGACTGGTCCTTGATTATGCTGGTGGCCTTGCCGAGGCAGCGTGAAGTGTGTGATGGTCTGGGCTGCTTCCACAATTATCTGCAATTCATTGCAGTCCTGGATGGAGCAGTTCCAAAACCACGGTGATACATCCCAATAAAATATTCAATTTAATAAATGTTATTAAATCGAAGACCAGCCTTGAAAACAAAACCTTTTAGCAACAAAGCCTCCCACTGTAATCAGACACCATTGTTTCTTAAGAACCAAGGCAAATTCACTGCAGGAGGCTGCTTGAGAGAGCAGCTTTGGAAACTGGCAACTACAATTAACCACGAGGACCCCCTGATTTATGGGGCAACACAGAGCTACTTGTAACTCAGGAGCCACTGTCCTCCCTCCCTGCCCCCAACCTCTCCCCTTTCTCTGGGGGTATCTATGGAAGTAGCTGCCACACTCCCCCCACTCTCCTATTCATCTCTTCCCCCGTCCCCACTCATCCCATGGGAGTCTCTGATGAAATAGTTCCCACTATCGCTCCCCCACTCTCCCAACATCCCCCGGGGGGTCTCTGATGAAGTAACTGAACCTCTCCCCCTCACTTCCGTCTCTCACTCCTCCCTCTCTTCCCTGGTACTCACAGCGAGTGTCACTTATGAAATTGCCCCCCGTCCCCGTCTCCTCTCCCACACCCTAGTGAAGTAGCTGCCCATTTCCTCTCTGCCCTCTCTCTCTCTCTGTTATCATCCCTCTCCCCTGTACTCACACCTAGGTTCTCTGTCCCCCTGTACTCACCCTGTGTGTCCTCTCTCCCCCTGTACTCACCGCCAGGGTCCACTCACCCACACTATCCCTGGGTCCTCTCTCCACCTGTCTTCACCTCCTGGGTCCTCACCCCCCAGGGTCCTCTCTCCCCCCTATACTCCCCCCAGGGCCCTCACCCCCTGGGCCCCTCTCTCCCCCTGTCCTCACCCACTGCGCCCCTCTATCCCCGTCCTCACCTCCAGGATCCACTCACCCCCACTTTCCCCGGGTCCTCCCCCCCCCCTGTATTCATCCCCAGGGTCCTCACCTCCTGGGCCCCTCTCCCCCCTGTCTTCACCCCCTGGGCCCCCTCTCCCCCCCTGTCTTCACCCCCTGGCCCCCCTCTCTCCCCCTGTCTTCACCCCCTGGGCCCCTCTCTCCCCCTGTCCTCACCCACTGCGCCCCTCTATCCCCGTCCTCACCTCCAGGATCCACTCACCCCCACTTTTCCCGGGTCCTTTCCCCCCCTGTATTCATCCCCAAGGTCCTCACCCCCCTCCCCCCCTCTCTCCCCCGGTACTCACCCCCTGGGCCCCTCTCTCCCCCGATACTCACCCCCTGGCCCCTCTCCCCCCCCTGTCCTCACCCCCAGCCCCTCTCTCTCCCCCCCCCTGTCTTCACCCCCATGGGCCCCCTCTCTCCCCCTGTCTTCACCCCCAGCCTCTCCCCCCCCCCGATACTCACCCCCTGGGCCCCTCTCTCCCCCCTGTCTTCACCCCCAGCCCCCCTCCCCCCCCCTTATACTCACCCCTGGGCCCCTCTCCCCCCCCCTGTCCTCACCCCCCCTCTCTCTCCCCCCTGTACTCACCCCCTGGGCCCCTCTCTCCCCCTGTACTCACCCCCTGGGCCCCTCTCTCCCCCTGTCTTCACCCCAGCCCCCTTTCCCCCCCCCCCCCCCCCCCCCCCCTCACTACTCACCCCCTGGGCCCCTCTCTCTCCCCTGGGGCCCCTCTCCCCCCCTGTCCTCGCCCCCAGCCCCTCTCTCTCCCCCGTCTTCACACCCCTGGGCCCCTCTCTCCCCCCTCTTCCCTCTCCCCCCCCCTCGCCCCAGCCCCTCTCCCCCCCCTGTCCTCGCCCCCAGCCCCTCTCTCCCGCCTGTACTCACCCCCTGTGGGTCTCTGATGAAGTAGCTGCCGCTGGAGCCCTGGCTGATGCGCTGCGGGTGGACGCCCAACCCCTGCGCCTGCTCCGCGCGCCGCAGCGCCTCCGCCATCTCGGGCTCGTCCGGGAACTCGTTGAGGACGGCGGTCGCGTGCCCGTGCCCGTGCCCGTGCCAGTGCGAGTGCCCGCCCAGCAGCGGCTGGCGCTCGTGCCCGCGGCCGCCGGGGGAACCGGGCGGAGAGGAGGAGGCGGCGGCGGCGGGTACACGCACCGCGCCGCCGGCTCCCGCCGCCCCCCGGCTGGCAGTGACCGCCGTGGCCAGGTAGGTGTCGGGCGGCGGCTGGAGCGGCGAGCGCAGCGGGCTGGTCTCGTCCATGGAGCAGCGAAGCGGCGGCAGCAGCAGCAGCGGTCCGACCGACTGTCTCCCTCCCTCCCTCCCTCCACTGCCCGCACCGATGGCGCAGCTTCCGGTTCTATTAGCAACTTCCGGTCCGCTTTCCTGCTTCCGGCAGGGGGTCATGACAGCTTCCAGTGATGATGTCATGCTGTCCAGGCATAGCCCCGCCCCCCTGACCCCCACGTGACGGCCAGGGCAATCACGTTGTTCATCCTTCAGATCAAGGAAGTCTTGGGATCAATGGGACCTTTGCTCAATGGGATCTTCAGATAAAGGAGGTCTTCATTACAATAGGACCTTTCCCATCATTGGGAGCTAGCCGTCCATCCAATTTACAATTTTTACCAAAGCCAATTAACCTACACCTTTAGAATCGTCTTTAGAAACAGTGGACCCGGATTAAACCCACGCGGTCACAGGGAGAACATACAAACTCCGTACAGCCAGTACCCCGTAGTCAGGTTGTCAGGCGGCAACTCTACCGTTGTGCCACTGTGCCGCCACCTTTCACCAGACACCGCCGGAACTGTGACATTCCAGGGCATTCTTCCCTTTACAAAGAAGTGGGAACTCTTCCCAGGGCTCCCGCCGGCTTTACCGGGATCATTTGCGTTACCGCGCTTTGGCCCTGCAAAATTGGTTCCCGTTGCACTCAAAGGACACACACTCGCGGGGCTCAGACACACCCCATCTCCCCCCGCACCGACCCAACTCCTAATCCCCCTTGTGTCTGTCCACTGATGCAAACTCATTCCTTTGCAGTAATCCTGCTTATGCCCAGTTTCTTCCTGAAGTCTGTTCATTCGTACAATTTTCACGGAAAGGTAGTTTTAACGAGAACGAATGGTGAATTTGTCAAAAATTGCTGCTTCACAGTAATTCCACTGGCAGAATTGCCTCTTTCTGCAGGCATTGACACTTTCATTTCACTGCACGTCTTGTATGTGTATGTGACAAATAAAGTTGACGACTTGACTTGACTGTGTTGAAAACATAATGTAAATTGTGTTTTGTGTACCAGGGGTAGCAGGATGGCGCAGCGGTAGAGTTGCTGCCTCACAGTGCTAAAGTTCCGGTTTCAATCCTGACTACGGGTGCTGCCTATATAGAGTTTGCCCATTCTGGGCTTGTATTCACCGGAATTTAGGAGGATGAGAAGTGAAATTATTGTAGAAATATAAAATTCTTAAGGGATTGGACAGGTTAGATACTGGAAAAATGTTCCCCATGTTGGGGGAGTCCAGAACCAGGGGTCACAGTTTAAGAATAAGGGATAGGCCATTTAGGACTGAGGTGAGGAAAACCTTTTTCACCCAGAAAGTTGTGAATCTGTGGTATTATCTGCCACAGAAGGCAGTGGAGGCCAATTCACTAGATGTTTTCAAGACAGAGTGGTGAATCTCTGGAATTCTCTGCCACAGAAGGTAGTTGAGGCCAGTTCATTGGCTATATTTAAGAGGGAGTTTGATGTGGCCCTTGTGGCTAAAGGGATCAGGGGGTATGGAGAGAAGGCAGGTACAGGATACTGAGTTGGATGATCAGCCATGATCATATTGAATGGCGGTGCAGGCTCGAAGGGCCGAATGGCCTACTCCTACATCTATTTTCTATGTTTCTATGTTTCTCCCTGTGACCGTGTGGGTTTTCTCTGTGTGCTCCAGTTTCCTCCCACATCCCAAAGATGTAAATGTTTGGAGGATAAATCCAGAAAGGAACCGCAGATACTGAAGATAGCCACAAAGTGCTGGAGTAACTCAGGGGATCAGGCAGCATCTCTGGAGAAAAAAAAAGATGGGTGACATTTGGGGTCTGGACCTGTAGGTTAATTGGCTTCAGTGAAAGTTATAAGTTGTCCCTAACGAGTAGGATACTGATCGTGTACGCGGTTTCACCGCAGACTCGATGGGCCGAAGGGCCTGTTTCCGCTCTGTGCCTCTAAAGTCCAAACTAAAGTCTAAATTCTGTCCCAGCGTCCCCGCGGGGAATGCATCGCTTTGAGGGATTTTGCAGGGATTAGCGTGAAAGCTGAGCCCTTTCGCACGTCCAGTGACAACAAGCCCGGGGCGCAGCATGAAGCGTCCCAGCTGATCAAAGCGGCGTCCCTAGCAACCGCCTGTTCCAACCACAGATTAATAGCAACCGGGTGGATCGCCACATCCTCTTATGCCGCAAAGCCTTGAGGTTTACACTGCAGCTCCGAGCATTTTTTATTGCATTATTCCATGCCCTGTCCTTTATATTAAAGACTGCAAACTCGCATGGGTTTCTAAGGTGCATCAGAGCGGCGGCGGGTGCAGGACGATGTCTTTCTCGCCAGACCTGCCTTTCTCCCCCGTTTCCAGCCTCTCCTTCTGCCTCAACGGACTGACGTGTCGAGAGAGGTACCGTATGCCTGAGGGCAAGCGCGACTGCTGATGCTGGAAGCCTGAAAAATTAAAGAACTGGTGTTGTAGGGATTCAGCTGGCCGGGCAGCGTCTGTGGAGAGAGGGGAGCAAGTTCCTGTTTCAGATCAATGGAATCACGGGCCAAGTAGCCCACTCCCTGCTTTGGTAGCCACAGGGTGTAGTGAGGGTAAGGATGAGGGAATACATAAATTTAAGGTGAGAGGGGCAAGATTTTATTCCTTGGAGTGCAGGTGGGTGAGAGGTGATCTAATACAGGTGTATAAACTTATGAGAGGAATAGATAGAGTGAATGCACAGAGTCTTGATAACAAATGTGTCTGGGAGAGACTGGGCAATGACCTTTGTTTGTGATACTTATCTATGTATTTATTAAGGGTTTGGGCATGCTAGAGGCAGGAAACATGTTCCAGATGTTGGTGGGGTCCAGAACCAGAGGCCACTGTTAAAAATAAGGGGTAAGCCATTTAGAACGGAGATGAGGAAACACTTTTTCACACAGAGAGTTGTGAGTGTGAAATTCTCTGCCCTGGAGTTCGGTCCTCATGAAGCTTCAAGAGAGAGCTAGATAGGGCTCTTGAAGACAGGCGATATGGGGAGAATTGTTCTTACCCTCCTCTCTTCCAGCCTCCCCTCACCCCCACCCCATCAACCTTTAGAATAGTCCTGACCCAAAACATCATCTATCCATGTTCACCAGAGATGCTGTCTGACCGTTGAGTTGTTCTAGCACTTTGTGTCTTTTATTTGTGAACCAGCATCTGCAGTTCTTGCTAATCTGTGTTGTTTCCTGACCACAGCGACACCCCCAAACGCAGACTGAAGCTCTCTCCTGACGATGGAAACCCAAGCCCCGAGGACTTGCTCGTTGCTACAGAGAACAAAACTCCTACAGGTCTGTACAAGTTGCCTCAACTGGCCACTATAGTCTGTTGCTATGGGGCCTTATTCTGCCCAGGGTGGAGGCAAAGAGGGCAAACACAATACTGTAAACTCTCATTATCACCTCTTTAGATCTTTTTATTACAGATTTCTGTTACAGCGGATTGTCCCTCTAAGAACACAGGCTGCTTGTTATACTGCAGAGACTATTGAAATTGGCAAGGCATTGACATTTGTAAGACATTATCATTGGTAAGGCATTGAAATTGACAAGGCATTGAAATTGACAAGGCATTGAAGTTGACCAGGCAAGAAGTTGGCAAGGCATTGAAATTGGCAAGGCATTTTTTCCATTGCACTGGAGTTTGGTGTGATTGTATTGTATTAAGCATAGTATTATCTGATCTGTTTTTGACTGTACCTCAGTACACGTGACAATAATAAACCTAAACACAGTAACGCACACTCATCACTGGATTGGAAGGAAGAATGTAGACAATACATGCAAGTCCCTTGTGTGGAACTTAAGTTTCACACAAAATTCTGACAAACCCACAGTTTTCTGAGAGAAGTAGGAACATTGCCCACTGTCCCAAAGAAAATAACTCTGCAATTTCTTTCTGACGTCTTAAAGGTGGCAGGGACCTTCTGAGTAAATGCTAAATCAGGAACCTGGACTGTAAGCAGGTTAGTTACTCGTATGAATTGTGTGACTTTTATAGGTCGATCTCCCATCTCACCATGTGGATTGGAGCCAAAGAGAAGACACAACAGGTACAGCTTGACAGAAGTATATAATATTATGAGAGGCATAGATAGGGTAGACAGTCAGAGCCGTTTTTCCAAGGTGGAAATATAAAATTCTGGAGGGCATGGCTTTAAGGTGAGTGGGGTAAAGTTTAAATGTGCGGGGCAAGTTTTTTTTACATAGAGGGTGATGGGTGCCTGAAACCAGCTGCCGGGGATGGTGGCGGAGGAAGATACGATAGTGATGTTTAAGAGGCTTTTAGATAGGGACATGGATATGCAGGGAATGGAGGAATATGGATTATGTGCAAGCACGTAAGAGTTGGTCTTGGCATCATGTTCAGCACAGACATTGAGGGCCGAAGGGCCTGTTCTTGTCTGTCCTGTTCTAAGTTTTATGTGATATGGGGCATTTCATCCATACATAGGGGCGGGCACAGTGGCACAGCAGTAGAGTTGCTGCTTTACAGTGCCAGACACCTGGGTTTGATCCTGACCTCAGATTCTATCTGTGTGGGGTTTGAACGTTCTCCCTGTGACCGTGTGGGTTTTCTCTGGGTGCTCCAGTTTTCTCCCACATGCCAAAGACGTACAGACGTGCAGGATAATTGGCCTCTGCAAATTGCCCTTGGAATTTAGGATTGAGCTAGTGTGAATGTGTGATCGCTGGTCAGCATGGACTCAGTAAGCCGAAGAGCCTGTTTCCAAAAAGTTCATCCTGTTTATTACATGCTTGCGAGAGTCTGAAGGGAGGGATGGTTAGTTTTGTTAATTCATCTTAAATGTATGCATCTTTGGTAAGGCTGATATTAACTGCCTACAGAAGCTGGCATTAGTCAGATCAGATCAAATCAGTTGATACATATATACATAAGGATGCAATGAAATTCCTTGTTCACATGAAGCTCCAAGAGTAAATAGCGTATACAGTAATGATAGATACAACAGTAAACACTATGACTGATGCCATACAGCAGAATGGTGCAAATACCACGTATCAGGATAGGGAAAGAGAAATTGATTGAAGGATTGAAAGATACAATATGACAAAGGCCCTTTGGCCCATCGAATCCATGATGACCATCGATCACCCGTTCACACTAGTTCAACGTTATCCCACTTTTGCGTCCACTCCCTACGCACTAGGCAGCAATTTACAGAGGCCAATTAACCTCATGTCTTTGGGGTGGGAGAGGAAAAGGCCTAATTATGCTCCCATAACTTATGAACTTTGCACCCGGAGGAAACCCACATGGTCACTGGGAGAACGTGCAAACTCCACACAGACAGCACCCAGGCTCAGGATCAAACCCAGGTCACTGGTGCTGTGAGGCAGCAGCTTACCAGTGTGCCACTGTGCACAAAATGGTTTAACATTTCAAAGAAGGTGGTGGGAAGGATGGGTAGAACAGGGAAGTATTTGTGATATTTCAGGCAGGGATTATTCAGGGTGTCAGGGGTTATGGGGAGCAGGCAGGAGAAAGTGGTTGAGAGGGAAAGATAGATCAGCCATGATTGAATAGCTGAGTAGCCTGAATGGCCTAACTCTGCTCCTATAACTTCTGAATTATGAACACGAATAGTGAGAGCAGGTTGATTTTTAATATTGTTCTTTGCTTGTAGCCGGACTCCCACAAGACCAAAAGCTTATAAACCGGTAAGATACAATAACAATTCTGTAGATTGCTGATCACTGATTGTTGTTTAAGGTACCTGGATGCCTTTAGAAATTGGCTCCACAGAGCCTCTAGTGGCAGAAGGCTGCAGCTACAGTAATCTAGAAAACTTGATGCATCAAATTAATATATCACATTTATCACATTCTTAGCAGGGCAAGTAAGTTTTGGAACAGAAGCTATGCAAAGCACAATCCTTTAATCTATAGTTTCTGATCCAAATAATTTCCACATTGAACAAAGAAGAGCACAGTAATAAAAAGGACCTGCAGATGCTAGTTTATACCAAGTCAAGTCAAGTCAAGTCAGATTTATTCGTCACGTGCACATAAAGTGCAGTGAAATGAACTTGCCAGCAGCGGTACAATAAAAAAAAACATAGTCACAACGTTCTGGAGTAACTAGTGGGTCAGACCTCATCTCTGAAAAAAATAGATAGTTGACGCTTCAGGTCGAGACCCTTCTTCTGACAGTTAAAGAACAATGCAATACAATACAATGTAATACAAATTTATTTGTCATTTGAACCTCGTTGAGGTCCAAATGAAATGTTGTTTCTGCAGTCATACATACAAAAAGAAAAAGACCCAAGACACAACACAATTTACACAGACATCCATCACAGCGCATCTCCTCCTCGCTGTGATGGAAGGCAAAAACGTATCTCTCCCCTGCACTCCCCTCTCCCCCTCATGTCAGAGTCAAAGCCCCCGGCGGGCGATGGTAATTGTCCCGTGGCCATTAATGCCGCGCCGGGTGATGCAAGGCCGCGCTCCGGATCTTGTTGTTGGAGCCCCCGGCCGGCACTAGCAAAGTCCCGCGGCCATTCCAAGCCGCGCGGGGCGATGATGTAAGGCCCCGCTCCAGGTAATCTTCAACCCCGCAACTCGGGCGGGAGAAGTCGCTGTTGCAGAAGCCCCTAAAAGCGGTCTCCCAGCAGGGACCCGCGGGCTCCCGGTGTCACTGTCTGCCAGACCTGCGGTTGGAGCCTCCGAATCTCCGGGGGTCGGGTCACAGCAGTGCGCCACCACCGCTCCGGTCTCGGCCAGCTCTGTGATGGTGAGTAGGTCCGCAGCTCCGCAACTGGAGCCCCAGGTCGTTCCTGCCGGAGGCCACTCCACGTTGCAGCCCCAACGACAACGGAGACCCGACAAAGAAAAGGTCGGGTCTCCCGTGCAGGGGAAAGATTTTAAAGTTTCCCCACCCCCCGCACCCCCACACACATACCCCGTCAAAAAATAAATAAAAACTACATTAAAACGAGACAGAAAATAATAAAAAGACAGACAGACTGCAGAGGCCGCTGCGACGTGAGTACTGTACAATACAGCACAGGCAACAATACAGAACTATACAGGCCCTTCGGCCCATAATATCTGTGCTGAATACGATGCCAAGTTAAACTACTCTGCAGGTGATCCATATCCCTCCAATTCCTGCATATCCAGCTATCTATCCAAAAGTCTATTAAATGCCACTATCGCATCTGCCTCCGCCACCACCTCAGGCAGTGTGTTGCATGCACCCACCACCCACTAAGATTTAAAACAAAACAATCATCCCCTTTAAACGATGCCCCGTGTTGTCTGAGTCCCTGTGCCTGTGATGTTGCTGTAAGCAAGATTTCTATTGCACGGTACCTCACCGAACCTGTGCAGATGACAATCAACTCAACTTCATATCCAACATCCTCTGCTTTCTTTCTATAGATGAGGCTTCTGGATAAAATACAGATGAACGCAGGAGGAAATTTATGTCGACTGGGAAAGGAAAATGTGAGTCTGAACGCTCTACCTTTTCATTTTAATTTTCCTCGTGGTTAGATTTCCTCCTCGGGTCTCAATGAGTCCATGATACTTTATTGCCACGTGTACCTCGGTACAGTGAAATGCTTTGTTTTGCATACAGACAACCCGACAAAACCATACAGCAGAACTCACCTAGGCAGTACACAAGTGTCGCCACTTGTCTGGCGCCGTTAAAGTCACAAATGTTCACAGAACATTCCTATCTACTGCCTGCGGGCCGCACATGGAAGTAGCTACCTACCCCCCCCCCCCCCCCCCCCATCTTTCACCCCTCTCGCCTCCCCCCCTTTCATCATTATTCTCGCCTCCCCCCCCCCCCCCCTCACCCTCTCGTAGGTTCATTTCTTATTCGTTCTCGATTCCTGCACTGTCCCCCCCAGCAGAGTGCATTGGGTGAATTTCCCCTCCCAGCCCTGGGTGATGGGTGTGGGTTGAGTGTGCGACGGGACAGTATAGAGGGAGCTTCACTCTATATCTAACCCATGCTGTCCCTGCCCTGGAAGTGTGTGATGGGACAGTGTAGAGGGAGCTTTGTCCCATATCAACTCTATCCTATCCAGCACCTGGGGTTATGCTCGATGACAGAATTTTCTGTTCATTAATCTTCAAGGTCTCCTTACACAATGCTATTCACCACAAATTTTAAGTAATAGTCCCTGTCCGTGTTGAGTCCTTAGGTCTGCACAGTGGCACAGTTGGTGGACCCACTGCCTCACAGCACCAGAAACCTAGGGTTCGATCCTGACGTTGGATGCTGTCTGTGTGTGGAGTTTGCAGGCTCTCCCTATCACCGCATGGGTTTCCTCCGGGTACTCTGGTTTCCTCCCACATCCCAAATGTTTGTTGGTTGATTGGCCCCCGGTAAATTGCCCCCTTGTGTGTAGGTTGTGGATAACGTGGGATAACATAGAACTTTACTTTAGACTTTTAGAGATACAGTACGGAAACAAACTCATCGGCCCACCATGCTGACCAGCGATTACTCCGTACACAAGCACCATCCTACACACACATTTGTAATTTTACTGAAGACAATTAACCTACAAATCTATACGTCTCTACAGTGTGGGAGGAAACTGGAGTACACGGAGAAAACCCACGCGCTCACAAGAAGAACGTACAAACTCCATACAGACAGCACCTGTAGTCAGGATCGAACCCAAGTCTCTGGCGCTGTAAGGCAGCAACTCTACCGCTGCGCCACCGTGCCACCCCATCACTTGTGAGAACGGGAGAGCGATGGTCGGTGTGGCCTCGGTTAGCCAAAGGGCTGTTTCCATGCTGTATCTCGGAACCAAACCAAACTTTGTGTGGGGGGGGGGGGTTGATACTGAGCTGAGCACATTTCTATGTTCATCCCAACAGGATCATGACTGTGAGCAATCAAGGCCTCCTCTCTCGTCGTCTATAACTCACATCGGCAGTAAACGAGGCGAACTGGAAGATGGACTTCAAACCCCAGCACAGAAAAAACGGAAAAGCAGAGTCCTCACAAACCCGGAGCCGGAGTCGGGACGGGTAAACGTTGTGACTGTCACCCTCTTGTCATTCAGTTGGAAAGGGGGCGGGAAGAGATTCACCAGGACGTTACCTGGGCTTGCGGTCTTGACTTATAGGGAGAGGCTGGACAGATTGATTGAATAAACTTGATTGTAAGATACAGCATGGAAACAGGGCCATCGGCCCACCGAGTTCACACCAACCATTGATCACCCGTTCACATTAGTTTGATGTTATCCCATTTTCTCATCCACTCCTTACACACAAGGGCCAATTTATCTACTAACCCACAAATTTTTGGGATTTAGTTCAGTTTATAGATACAGCATGGAAATGGGCTCTTCAGCCCACCAAGTCCATGCTGGCCATCGATCACCCATTCACACTTGTTCTCTGTTATCCCATTTTCTCATCCACTCCCTGCACAATTGGGAGTGTTTACAGACGAGCAATTTACCTACAAACAGGGAATGGGCTGCAGACACTAACGGATAACGACAGTAAAGCAATGACAGCATACACAATATGCATGATAAGGTGACTAATTATGAGGGCGGTGGGCAAAGCCAAATTGGATTTATTTTAAAGTAGAAAAATCTGATTAGGAAGGCCGATGAATCCAGGCCAATGATTAAAGTTAAAGCAGATGATAAAATTGTTTGATGAACATTTTGTAACTTTGTCAGTGTCAGAAATGTGGCGACTCTTGTGTACTGTCTAGGTGAGGTCTGCAGTATGATTTCACTAGATTGTATGCAAAACAAAGAACCTCACTGTACCCAGGTACATTTGACAAGAAAGTATCGGTGAATCATTGAATAGTACAAGGAAATACAATACTGTTTGTCCTGCTGAGTCAAGGTTTATGATAATACCATAAGACTTTGGAGTAGAATTATGCCCTTCAGCCCATCGAGTCCATTGAGGAGAGTGGGGTTGAGGAGAATGAGATGAAAAATTGGATCAGCCGTAATTGAATGGCGGAATAGACTCGATGGGCTGAATATCCTAATTCTGCTCCTATCTCTTGAGCTTTTGACGGCACTAAGCCTATATTCGCTGGAGTTCAGAAGAATGAGAGGGACCCTCATTGAAACATACAGAACTGTGAAAGGCTTGGATAGAGTGGATGTGGAGAAGATGGTTCCACGAGTGGGAGAGTCTAGGACTCGAGGTTATACTCAGAATTAAAGGACATTCTTTTAGGAATGAAATAGTGAGGAATTTCTTTAGTCAAAGGGCGGTGAATCTGTGGAATTCTTTGCCACAGAAGGCTGTGGAGGCAGTCAGAGGATATATTTAAGGCAAAGATAGATAGATTCTTGATTAGTACAGGTGTCAGAGCATAAGGAGAGAAAGCAGGAGAATGGGGTTAGGAGGGAGAGATAGAATGGCAACGATTGAATGGCGGAGTAGACGATGGACCAAATGGCCTAATTCTATTCCTATCTCCTATGATCTTATGATGTCTTCTGGTCTGGTAGTCGGGTAACCAGCCAAGAGTTTCTGCCAGGGAGGTAACGGGGAAGTGCCCGTTGCTTGTGTAACTTCTTCCCCAGCGGCAAGTCAGCATCTGGGGAGGGTATATCTGCTGATCTGGCCCAAAAGCAAATTCTTACTCTCATTCCCATTTCTAATCCCGTTTCCAGGTTTACAATTTCCGGCGTCTCTTCTCCTCCCAGAAGATTGAAGTTGAAGACATTGCAGACGCGGCTGAAAAACAAATCATCTGTGATCCCCCTCAGGTACGAGTCCTGACCTCCCATTTACCTCATTGGCGACCCTCAGACTATCTGTGATCGGATTTACCGGAGTCTGAAGAACGTCACCCATCCTTTTTCTCCAGAGATGCAGCCTGACCTGCTGAGTTACTCCAGCACTTTGTGTCTGTCTTTGATATAAACCAACATATGCAGTTCCTTTCTACATACTTTACTGGACTTTATCTTGCACTAAATGCTATTCCCATTACCCCATTATCTGTATACTGTGGATGGCTTGATTGTAATCGTGTATAGTTTTTCCACTGACTTGGGTAGCACGCAGGGAAAAAGCTTTTCACTGTACCTCGGTGCACGTGACAATAAACTAAACTAAACTAAACCCTTCCCTCTCACACCCACCCATCAGCCATCTTCTCCCAATCCCTCTCACTACCTCTCCTGTTCCCCCCTACTCACCTTCTCGTCTCCCTTCTGTTCCAAGTGGAAATTAAGGTTTGTTCTCTATGTAACCCATGCTGTCCTTGCCATGGGAGTGTGTGATGGGACAGTGTAGAGGGAGCTTCACTCTGTATCTAACCCATGCTGTCCCTGCCCTAGGAGCGTGTGTGGTGTGATTGTGT
Organism: Leucoraja erinaceus; assembly: GCF_028641065.1. Lineage (NCBI taxonomy): Eukaryota > Metazoa > Chordata > Chondrichthyes > Rajiformes > Rajidae > Leucoraja > Leucoraja erinaceus. Next base: position 32,636,289 of record NC_073391.1, on the reverse strand, counting down.
GCCTGTGAAACAGGAAAGTGCCACATTGTAACTGTGATGTTGCTGGTCCTTGTGGGAGGACCATTTGCCGGGGAGGGGAGTACTGACAGGGGGCTAACTAGTGTCTCCTTGCCACTTGATCTAGGCCTGTCTTCTGCCAGTGGAGGAGGGCAAGCATCAGGATCTAAAGTACATTGCTGCCCAAACGGTGAGTGTTCCATGCAAAAGGTGCAGAGAAGATTAACGAGGATATTGCCAAGACTCGTGGGCCTGAGCTACAGGGAGAGGTTGGCAGGCTAGGACTATTCCTTGGAGCACAGGAGGATGAGGGGTGATCTTAGTAAGTGTATAAAGTAATGAGAGGGTTTGATAGTGTAAAAGCATTTTACCCAGAATGGGGGAATCAAGAACCAGAGGATATAGGTTTATGGTGACAATAGACAATAGACAATAGCTGCAGGAGTAGGCCATTCGGCCCTTCGAGCCAGCACCGCCATTCAATGTGGTCATGGCTGATCATCCCCAGTCAGTACCCCGTTCCTGCCTTCTCCCCATATCCCCTGACTCCCCTATTTTTAAGAGCCCTATCTAGCTCTCTCTTGAAAGCATCCAGAGAATCTGAGGCAGAGAATTCCACAGACTCTCCACTCTCTGTGAGAAAAAGTGTTTCCTTGTCTCCGTCCCGTGAGGGGATAAAGATTTCATAGGAGCCAGAGAACCACCTTTTTCACACAAAGGGTGGTGGGTGAGCAGCCGGAAGAGGTAGTCGAGGCAGGTACTACCACAACATTTAAATAACATTTAGTCAGGTACATGGATAGGACAGGTCTCGAGGGAAGTGGGCCAAACACAGGCAGTTGGGATGTGTAAATGAGGCATGTTGGTCGGTGTCGGCAAGTTGGACCCAGGAGCCTGTTTCCACGCTGTATGACTCTATGACTCAAGGCGGCACAGTGGCGACGGGGTAGAGTTGCTGCCTCACAGTGCCGAAGACCCACGTTCGATCCTGACCTCGAGTGCTGTCCGTGCGGAGTTTGTACGTTCCCCTTGTTTCCCCTGGGTGCTCTGGTTTCTTCCACATGCAAGTTTGTAGGTTAATTGGCTTCTGTTAATTGTCCCTAGTGTGTAGGTTGGAACTAGTATACGGGTGATCGCTGGTCGGCGCAGACTCGGTGGGCCGAAGGGACTGTTTCCATGCTGTATCTCTAAAATAAAATAAAAAATACCCACAGGATTATCTCTTTGAGTGGCTGTACATTATTTTAGGGTATTTGAGTGGCTGTACATTAAGGTGGGAAAAGGAACAGTGGGAACACAAATTCCTTCCTGTTTGCTGTAACAATTGGCTCACAAAAGCTGTATTATATCCGCTGTTCTAGGTGTAGACTCCTATCGGCAAGACCAAGCGCAGACTGGCAGATTGTTCCACTGAACACTTAAGCTCAGTCCGCCCGGTCCAACACAATCTCACGGTTGCCAAACATTTTAACTTCTCTTCCCATTCCCATACTGACCCTCAGCACAGTTAGCACGCAACAAAAGCTTCTCACTGTTCCTCAGTACACGTGGCAATAAACTAAACACCAAACTCCTGTCCTGGGACTTCTCCGCTGTCAGAGTGAGGCCACATGCAAATTGGAGGAAGAGCAGCCTTACAACCCAGAGATTGAACGTTGATATCTCTCATTTCAAATAACTCTTGCATTCCCTCTCTCCACCCCCTACCCTCCTCCCCCACCCTAGTCATGCTCCTCGTTCCACTGTTTGCATCTTTGTCTCCCTTTGTTACCACCCCTTCCACAGCCAACAATGGGCCATTATGGGCTCCACCCTTCCCTGGTCATTTGTTGCTGGCCCTGCTTTGTTCTGGCCTTTTCCTATCTCTAGTTCCCTCTCCCCCTCTACTTTCAGTCTGAAGAAGGGTTCCCGACCACAAATATCACACATCCTTTTTCTCTGGAGATGCTGCCTGACCTGCTGGGTTACTCCAGCACTCTGCACTTTGTGTGTATCTTTGGTATATAGCAGCATCTGCAGTTCCTTTCGATAACTTTTGCCTGAGGATATGTTTATAGGTAGCTGAATTGCTGATGAAGAACTTTGATCACCTTATCGATGAGTACGTTATCGTGGATTGCCGTTACCCTTATGAATATAAGGGAGGACACATTAAGGTATGTTCCTGTAGACACAGGGAAGTGCAGGTGATGGAATCTTGCGTAGAACATGTTTTATTCTGCACTTGCTACCCTTTCAATACATGAGCTGCCTATTGCTGCTCTTTGAATGTAGAAACAAGGAACTGCTGATGCTGGTTTACCAATGAAGACAGAAAGTGCTGGGATAACTCAACGGGTCAAGCAGCATCTCTGGAGAACATGAATGGGTGATTTAGACTCAGGTGAGGGGTGTTTCATTGGAACTTGTCCCCCCAAGAATAATCTAAATCTCCAGACCACATGGGAAGGTGACGTTTTGAGTCTGGACATTTCTTCAGACTCCAAAACATCACCTATCCATGTTGCCCAGAGATGCTTCCCAACCCGCTGAGTTACTCCAGCACTTTGTGTCTTTAAAAAAAAAAACAGCATCTGCAGTTCCTTGTTTCTTGACAATCCTGGGGTTTAACCTAGTCAGGGCTCAATCCTGACTACAGGTATCACGTGCGATTTCTCCTGGTGCTCCGGTTTCCTCCCACGCTCGAAAGATATCCAGGTTTGTAGGTTAATTGGCTTTGGTAAAATTGTAAATTGTCCCTGGGGTGTAGGAGTGGCTGGTCAGCACGGACTCGGAGGGCTGAAGGGCCCGTTTCTGCGCTGTATCTCCAAACTAAACTAATCTATGTGTATGTAAACAAAAATAATCTATGTGAATGTGTGCTTGAGTGTGTGTGGGCATTCATGCATTTGTGTGTGAACTATAGAATGCAGGTATATCCTACTGCAATTTTAGTTTATTGCATTGCAATTAATTTTATCAGGTGTATGATGCTTGAACATTTGATGGCTCTGGGCCTGTAATCGCTGGAGTTTAGAAAGATTAGGGTTTTTTTTTTTAAAGATTGCAACTTACCAAATTGTGAAAGGCCCGGAGAGAGTGGATGTGGAGAAAATGTTTCCACTAGTGGGAGAGTCTAGGGCCAGAGGGCACAGTCTCAGAATAAAACAACCTATCTTTAGAAAGGAGATGAGGAGGAATTCCTTTAGTCAGAGTGTGGTGAATCTGTGGAATTCACATTGCTACAGACAGCAGTAGAGGCCGAGTCTTTGGGTATTGTTAAAGCAGTGATTGACAGGTTTTTGATTAGTACGGGTGTCAAATGTTGAGGGGGAAAAGGCAAGAGAACGGGGTTGAGAGGGCAAGATAGATAAGCCATAATAGAATGGTGGAACAGACTTGATGGGCCGAAAGGCCCAATTATGCACCTATGTCTAATGAATGTTTTAGTTTAGTTTAGTACTGAGGTAAAGTGAAAAGCTTTTTGTTGTGACCTATCTGGTCAGCACAAAGACTATACCTGATTACAACCGAGCTGTCCACAGTGTACAGATACAGGATGAAGGGAATAACATTTAGAGCAAGTCCAGTAATGTCCGATTAAAGATAGTTCAAAGGTCTCCAATTAGGTAGATGGGAGGTCAGGGCCGCTCTCTAGTTGTTTAAGGATGGTTCAGTTGCCTGATGACAACTTATAAAAATGACTAAAGCAATAATATATATTATTATAAAGCTTACAAATATAAATGCAATGCAATAAGGTAAGATGACACTTCCTTGCAGCATGCTGAGAGGAGGATGTCTCCGCTCTGTCTGTTTGTAGCAGGCACTTGCTGTCAGGGTAGGTAGGCAAGGTAGGCACTGCCAGCCCTGACTAAAAATATAAAATGATAATTATTAAATATAAATAGTAAAGGCAGGGGAGAATTATGCCTATCTAAGAGATCGATCTCATAAGTAGGCATAATTATCCGTGCCTTTCATGCACAGTACATGTAATACGCGAAAGTCTGTGCAGCCCACGTGCCATCGACGCTGCTTCAAGACGTCAATTTCAAGGGGAGCTGAAGGCAGCTGAAATTCTGCCTTTGCAGCTTGGACTGCGTACTGCGCATGCAGCCTACTGCGCATACACAGCGCACGTATCTTGCCGGTTATTCAAACATGGATTGCCATTATCTTAAGAGTATGTTAAGAAACAAAGAGAGAAGAACGGAGTTTGTGTACCAATAATGTGCTAAGTAGATTTCTTTGAGCTAAATGTTTTTAAATACCGTATATCCCGGCAATGAAGATGTTATTTTTTACCCAAAAATAAGGCACGAAATGTAGCTGCATCTTGGAGGCCGAGGGTTGGTAGCCAAGAAAGATAGACCTGGCTATCCCTCAGTACAGCAGCTTCAAGAACGATGTTGCTGTATTGAGCCAAGTCTATCCCTCATTGCTGGCAGCTGATGGGAAGTGGCTGTAAAAGGATAGCGCCTCTGGGAGGGGGCGGGGAAGAGTTCCTTTGACAGAGTGTGGGTAGTCTGTTCAGGGGTAAGGTTGCGGGGAGGGCAGGAGCGTTGAGAAAGAGGGGGTCGGGGATCATGCCAGCAACCGGCTCAATAGCAGGTCAGCGGGCGATGGATAACAGGACAGCGGGCAGTGGAGCTTACTCCATGTAACCTAAATTATTCCCTTGTTCGCGCTGACACTACCCGCTGTCCTGTTATCCATCGCCCGCTGACCCGCTCTGCGTTATGATCTTTGCTCTTGAGCTGGTCCCCTCACTGTTCAGATGGAGAGCACTGCCAGAGGAGAGTGGGCCGGCAGAAGGCGCTGAGGTCCCGGCAGTCACTCGCAGCCACCCGAGCTCCATTCCTCCCCGGCCACAATGCGGTGGCTCTGCGCCCGGAGCGCCGCGGCAGCGGTGAGTGAGTGGGTTACTAGCATGATCCCCGACCCCCTCCTTCTCAACGCTCCTGCCCTCCCTGCAATTTTACCCCTGGCCAGACTCCCCACACGCTGTGAATGGAACTCTCCCCCCAATTGGTCCCTTGAACTAGTATTGTCATTCAATAAGATCACAACTGATTCAACTTGTCCCTGTGTACTCCCATTTTTCCCACCATCTCTCCACCTGCCGTCACCCTCCACCCCCCACATATTCAGTAATTTAGAATGAAGTCGATTTGGAAGCCTTGAGCAAATTGAATTGTTACTTTCTTTATTTTAATTTTTTATTTTAACGGAGAGGAGAACAATCTGCGCATGCGCGGTTTAAGATTTTTATTAATGCTGATTAACTGCCTACCCTGAGTAATTACTCACGGGAAGTGCCTGGTTTGCAGGGAGCGCTGAACCTGTACACGGACGAGCAACTGGTCAACACTTTCTTCCCGACTCCGCTGTGGCCCGGGCCGGCGAGGGGGCGTTCTGTCATCATCTTCCACTGCGAGTTCTCCTCCCAGCGAGCCCCCAGGATGTGAGTGACACAGGCGTCCTGCTCTCTCCCCCCTCTCCCCACTCTATCCCCCTCAACACCCTCCCCCCTCGGCCTCTGTCCCCCACGACTTGCTGAGTCTTATCTCAGTTATCCCCCCTGAAACTGTATACACACATACATACGCACGTACATGCGAACACGCACGTACATGTACACGCACACATGTACATGCACCGCACGCACACTTGCACAAACTCATGCATGCACACACAGACAAGCATAGATATACGCAAACATATGCACACACACTTAGACACACAGACAAACACACCTATATACACACACAAGCGTAACACGCACACACAAAACAAGTGTACATACACAACACACACACACACACACACACACACACACACACACACACACACACACACACACACACACACACACACACACACACACACACACACACACACACACACACACACACACACACACACACACACACACACACACACACACACACACACACACACATAAGTGTACATACACACACACACACACACACACACACACATACAAACATACACACACACACACATAGACACATAGAAACAAACATACACACACGCGTACACACATACACACACAAGCACACACACGGGTTGGGACCCTTCTTTAAACTGATTGTATGAATGTAGTGAGGGGGAGAAACATGGAAGCGAAATGGGTGCGACATAGAGCCTGACAAGTGATAGGTGGATTCAGGTGAAGGAGAACAAAGAAAAGACACAGAGTGGGGGAGTAACGCAGCGGGTCAGGCAGCATCTGTGGAGAACATGGATAGGTGATGTTTTGGGTTGAGTCCCTTGTTCAGACGCAGGTGAGGGAGTGTTTTATTGGTGGAGGGTTGGACAAAGATGCATCTATATCTTAATTGACTTGTTCCTCCCTTAATATTCCAAATATTTGACATCCACAGCTGTCGGAGCCTAAGACGACTGGATCGGAATATAAACGTGTATCCCAGGCTCTGCTTTCCAGAGCTTTACCTTCTGAAGGACGGCTACAAGCATTTCTTCCAGCAATTTGAGGTAACCCAGTTGGATGCCCCACTAACAGGGTCAACCTAGGGCCCTATGGGGTATTTAAAAAGGGAGAGGTCAGATATCCTTAGACTTCAGAGATACAGTGCAGAGACAGGTCCTTTGACCCACCGGGTTCACACCGACCAGTGATTCCCTCATACACTACACTATCCTACACACTGGGAACCACTTACAATTCTATTAAAGCCAATTAACCTACAAACCTGTATGTCTTTGGAATGTGGGAGGAAACCGGAATTCTTGGAGAAAAATTATGCGGTCATAGGGAGAACGTGCAAACTCTGTACAGACAGCACCCGTAGTCAGGATCAAACCCGGGTCTCTGGTGCTGTAAGACAGCAACTCTACCGCTGAGCCACAGTGCCGCCCTGGTCTATCCTTCGGTAACCTGTATGGCAGCTTCCATACAGCACCAGAGATCCAGGTTCGATCCTGACCTCAGATGCTGTCTGTATGGAGTTTCCACGTTCTCCATATGACCGCATGAGCTTCCTCCGGGTGCTCCGGTTCCCCCTCCCCCACATTCAAAAAGATGTGCGTGTTTTAGGTGAGCTGGCTTCTGTAAATTGTCCCTAGTGTGTAGGATAGAACTGGTGAATGGGGATGATTGCTGGTCAGTACAGACTCGGTGGGCCGAAGGGTCCATTTCTCTGTACAGTATCTCCAAAATTAAATTCCACTAATCTTCATGTCTTGGAATATGAATCATAAAACAGCGCAGCACAGCATACAATCAAGTCAAATTCAAGTACAATAGGTAGAGCAAAGGAGAGAATATAGTTCTCAGCATTGTAGCATCAGTTCAACAGCCAAAGTCCAATGTCCGCAATGGGGTAGAGGTGAATCGGACAGTACCCTAGCTTATGGAAGGACTGCTCAGATGCCTGATTCAAGAGGGTAAGAAGCTGTTCCTGAATCTGTGGTCCAAGGATTAATTTTTGCGAAAGATCACTGGTCATTCACACGCAACAATAAACTTTCCACTGTACCTCGGTACGCGTGACAACAAACTAAACTAAGCTAATGTACAGTGAATGTTTTTTTTGTTTCATGCTATCCAGTCAGCAAAAAGATGATACAACATTACAATCAGGTTATTCACATTGTACAGATAGAGGATGAAGGGAATAACGTTTTGTGCAACATTACAGTTAAGTCCAAGTAAAGATAGACCGAGGGTCTCTAATGAGGCAGATGGGAGGTCAGGAACGCTCTCCAGCTGGCAAAGAGGACGGTTTAGTTGCCTGATGCGTTGCTTCATAGTGCCTGGATGCATCCACAGGCTTTACCCTTGTTTCTCTGTCACGCAGATACTCTGTGAGCCTCGGGGATACGTCCAGATGCACCACAAGGATCACCGGGAGGAGCTGCGCGCCGTGCGGAGGAAGGCGGGACTGTCGTCCGGACGTTGCAGGCGGAAGCAGCTCCTCACGGGGCCAAACGCACACTGAGAGTGGTAGCTCACGGAACATAGAACAGCACAAGAACAGGCCCTTCGGCCCACAATACCCATGCTGAACATGATATTTTGAACAACCTGTGCCCTCCAGATCATGAACCTTGTGAATATGGAACAGTACAGGAACAGGCCCTTCGGCCCACAATGTTGGTACTGAACATGATGCCCAGACCAACTGGTTCTCTAGTTCCTGATTCCCCTATTCTGGGGAAAAAAAGACTGCCATCACCCTATGTATTCCTCTCACGATCTTGTACACCTCTATAATATCACTCCTCACCCTCCTGCGCTACCAGGAATTAAGTCCTAGCCTGCCCAACCTCTCCCTGCTCAGGTCCTTGGGTCCTTGCAACATCCTTATGAATCTTAAACCTATGTCCTCCCAAGATGATGAGGGGTGATCTACAGAGGTGTATAAAACAATGAGGAGGATAGATATGGTGAATGCACATGATCTTTTACCTAGAGGGGGTAAAGGAGGGCACAGGTTTAAGGTGAGAGGGATAAAATTTAAAAAAAATCCATATACAGGCAACACGGTGGCGCAGCTGGTAGGGCCACTGCCTCACATTGCCAGATACGCTGGTTCAACCCTGACCTTGGATGCTGCCTGTGTGGAGTTTGTATGTTCTCCCTGTGACAGCGTGGGTTTCCTCCGGGCACTCCAGCTTTCTTCCACAACCCAAAGACGTGGGGTTATTGGCCCTTTGTAAAATTGCCCCGAGTATGTAGGGAGTGGAAGTGGGAAAACATGGAACCAGCGTGAATGAGTGATCAATTGTCGACATGGACTCGGTGGGCCGAAGGGCCTGTTTCGATGCTGCATCTCTAAACTAAACCTGAGGGGCAATTTGGAGTTGAGAACTGCGGCAGATCAGTCATATATAATGGTGGGCTGGGCTTGAGAGGTCAAATGGCCGGCTCCTGTTTTCTTGTCTTCTTAAGTTGAGTTATTCATTTGTGTTATCCCTTTGTTCTGTGCAAAGGATCCAGCCCATTTCACCATAACAAAGTCAAAGAGTTTAATAGATTAGTATTAAGCATGGTATATGGTACCAGTTTACTAGTTATTTTATGAGCATGCTAGACTAAGTGGGACCCGTTGGGTCCCATGTTCACACAGGAGCGCTGGTCCCCCAAAGCAATATTCCACCTCTCTACCAATTCCACTATTGGTTACCAGTGGAGGGGGGGGGGTCTTTCTGGAGCGCTAGCATGGGCATTGCGGGCTGAAGGGAATGGTTTCCAGAGGGCTAGTATGGACATTGTGGCCGAATGGATTCTTGGGCTGGCGACTCAGTCACTCAAGCATATTGTGCTGGCAGCTCACTCACTCACAGCTGATGGGCTGGTTGTTGACTCACGGCTATTCCTTGAAATTACATTTCAAGCAGGGTGCAATGCCACCAAATTCAAGTGCAGTTTCATCCCACTTCAAGCAGGTGCAAGGCCACCAAATTCAAGTGCCGTGTCATGCCACTTCAAGCAGGGTGCAAGGCCACTAAAGACAGAGAGTCGTGACCTCTCCCTCCCCCATCTTGCAGAGACTGACTGAGGCACTCAACATTTCCGGGTTTTATAGTCCCTCCGGAAGGGGCGTGGCCTTCAGGAGAGAGAATCTCAACATTTTTTAAACACTAATAGCTTTTTTATTTTTTCATCGATGGGAAAAATCCTCTTGTCCTGCCCAGCGGAGAGGGACTCTGAGTAAGATGGCCAAAAATCACAGTCATAAGAGGTAGTGTTTTTTTCTAAAATCAATATTCAGAAGTGGTCCAGGAAGTGGTCAAGCTTAGACTTTTAGTAATATAGATTATACATGTGGAATTAATACACATTAATACATGTTAATATATGTTAATACATGTTAATACATAAATACATTAAAACCAATTTACTAGTTATTTTATGAGTGCATTATACATGTGGCGTTAATACATGCTAATACTTATTAATATACATTAATATATGAATACATGTATGATACATGAAGTACCAGTTTACTCATTAGTTTATGAACGCATTATACATGTGCATCACATGTTAATACATATTAATACATAAATTAATATATTAATACATGTGTTACCAGTTCACGTTATTTTATGATAGTATTATACATGTGGAATTACGGTTCAATTGCAGAGTGCAGATTTATGTGGATTTACAGCTTGAAATTTCTGTCTCAATAGGTTAGTTTTCCATCATAATTTGCACTAATAATGGCAATAGTTGGGCATTTTGTTATTGTTTGCTGGAGACAGTACAATATTTATATCTTGCGGATTTGTTTCAGGGGGGAAAATAAAGATGTGATTTCAAAGGTTTGTGCAGGAAAGGTGTGTTGTTTCCAGCCTGTGTCTGTCCCATAGTGAACACTCCTCCACACAGTGTCACCCTGGTGCCTGCCCGGAAGGTGCAAAGTCTCGTCGAGATCTGCCCGCAAAACTGGGAGGCTGGAGACGTCGAACGTGAGGAGCCAGGGCCAGTAGGAGGGTGAACCAGGGTAATGCCTCCAGCACCTTCAAGGTCAGCTGCAGGAGGTGTTCCCGGGACACAAAGATGGCTGGGAGCGGAGCGGGACGTTGGTTGGCGGGAACTGCTGCAGTGCATTGGGCGCGCGGGCCAGCCGGACTTTAGATTATGAATAATGGTGCCAAAAATGGCGGTGCCTGCATGTGTAATATATGCAAAAAGAATTTCATTGTGCAGTTGCATACATGACAAATAAAACACCGTTGAACCATTGGACTTCTGCACCTGATTCCATTCATGGCCACAATGCAAAGATGCAATCTCGTCTGTCAGAGTCAGACAAAGCTGCAGCATTCAGAAATAGGCACCCTTTCATTTCCAGCCTAGAGTTAAAAGCAACATCACAATGCACACAGGATGCAGATTAAATAATATGGAGACAAAGGGGACTGCAGGTGCTGGCATCTTGAGCATAACACAAATTGTCAGAGTAACTTTCCAATGGATGGCACATTAATGCAGCAGTAGAGGTGCTGCTTTCCAGCATCTGAGACCCGGGTTTGATCCTGACTCTTGATGCTGTCTGTACGGAGTTTGCACGTTCTCCCTATAACCGCATGGGTTTTCTCCAGGTGCTCCGGTTTCCTCCCACATTCCAAAAACTTCCGGGTTTATCGGTTTATTGGCCTCTACATTGTTCCCAGTGTGTAGGGAGTGGATGAGAAAGTGAGATAACATAGAACTGGTGTGAATGGGTCAGTGTGGACTCGGTAGGTTGAAGGGAATGTTTCCATGTTGTATCTCTAAACTAAAATTGTACTGGGCCCTGGTGAGACCACATCTGGAAAATTGTGTGCAGTTTTGATCTCCTAACTTGAGGAAGGACATCCTTGTTATTGAGGCAGTGCAGCGTAGGTTCATGAGGTTAATCCCCGGGATGGCGGGACTGTTATATGAGGAAACATTGGAAAGACTGGGCTTGTATTTACTGGAATTTGGAAGGATGAGGGGGTATCTTATAGAAACGTATACAATTATAAACTGGACAAGCTACATGCATGAAAAATGTTCCAAATGCTGGGGGAGTCCTGAACCAGGGGCCACAGTCTAAGATTAAAGCGGTGGCCATTTGAAACTGAGATGAGAAAAAACGTTTTCACTCAGAGAGTTGTGAATTTGTGGAATTCTCTGCCACAGAAGGCAGTAGAGGCCAATTCACTGGATGAATTTAAAAGAAAGTAGGTAGAGCTCTTGGGGCTTGCAGAATCAAGGGATATGGGTACAAAGGGGACTGCAGGTGCCATCATCTTGAGCAAAACACAAATTGTAATTGTAACACAAATGAGTAATGAGGAAGGGTTAGTTAGCAGTCTTGTTGTGCGAGGCCCCTTTGGCAAGAGTGACCATAATATGGTTGAGTTCTTCATTAGGATGGAGAGTGACATCGTTAATTCATAAACAAGGGTTCCGAACTTTAAGAAAGGTAACTTTGAGGGTATGAGACGTGAATTGGCCAAGATAGACTGGCAATTGATTCTTAAAGGGTGAGATGGAGGTACTGAGTGAAATCCAGGTTAGCCGGGAAGTGGTGTTAGGTAAATTGAATGGATTAAAGGCCGATAAATCCCCAGGGCCAGATAGGCTGCATCCCAGAGTACTTAAGGAAGTAGCTCCAGAAATAGTGGATGCATTAGTGATCATTTTTCAAAACTCTTTAGATTCTGAAGTAGTTCCTGAGGATTGGAGGGTAGCCAATGTAACCCCACTTTTTAAAAAGGGAGGGAGAGAGAAAACGGGGAATTACAGACCAGTTAGTCTAACATTGGTAGTGGGGAAACTGCTAGAATCAGTTATTAAAGGTGGGATAGCAGCACATTTGGAAAGTGGTGAAATCATTGGACAAAATCAGCATGGATTTATGAAAGGTAAATCATGTCTGACGAATCTTATAGAATTTTTCGAGGATGTAACTAGTAGAGTGGATAAGGGAGAACCAGTGGATGTGTTATATCTGGACTTTCAGAAGGCATTCGACAAGGTCCCACATAAGAGATTAGTATACAAACTTAAAGCACACGGTATTGGGGGTTCAGTATTGATGTGGATAGAGAACTGGCTGGCAGACACGAAGCAAATAGTAGGAGTGAACCGGTCCTTTTCACAATGGCAGGCAGTGACTAGTGGGGTACCGCAAGGCTCAGTTCTGGGACCCCAGCTATTTACGATATATATATTAATGATTTGGACGAGGGAATTGAATGCAACATCTCCAAGTTTGCGGATGACACGAAGCTGGGAGGTAGTGTTAGCTGTGTACATTGGCAATATATGCGGAGCAAGTTTTCCCAGAGGGTGGTGAGTGTCTGGAACGCAGTGCCAGGGGTGATGGTGGAGGCAGATACGATAGTGCTGTTTATGAGGCTTTTAGATAGGCAGGTCGGGATGCAGGAAATGGAATGATATGGATTGCAATTCTGGAATCGATATGGGTAGAGCTGCGAAACACTAAGGGGCAGAAAACGCTAGAGGGGGTTGTGTACAGGCCACCTAACAGCAGTAGTGGAGTTGGGGATGGCATCAAACAGGAAATTAGAAATGCATGCAACAAAGGTAAAACAGTTATAATGGGTGACTTTAATCTACATAGAGATTGGGTGAATCAAAATTGGCAAGGGTACTGTGGAAGAGGATGTCTTGGAATGTATGCGGGATAGTTTTCTAAACCAACATGTAGAGGAACCAACGAGAGAGCAGGCTATTCTGGGTATTGAGTAATGAGGAAGGATTAGTTAGCAGTCTTGTTGTGCGTGGCCCCTTGGGTAAGAGTGACCATAATATGGTTGAGCTCTTCATTAGGATGGATAGTGACATTGTTAATTCAGAAACAAGGGTCCTGAACTTAAAGAAAGGTAACTTTGAGGGTATGAGATGTGAATTGGCCAAGATAGACTGGCAATTGATTCTTAAAGGGTTGACGGTGGATATGCAATGGAAGGCATTTAAAAACTGCATGGGTGAACTACAACAATTGTTCATCCCAGTTTGGCAAAAGAATAAATCAGGGAAGGTAGTAAATCCATGGATAACAAGGGAAATCAGGGATAGTATCAAAACAAAAGATGAATCATACAAATTAGGCAGAAAAAGCAGCCTACCAGAGGACTGGGAGAAATTCAGTCCAGCAGAGGAGGCAAAGGGTTTAATTAGGAAAGGGAAAATAGATTATGAATGAAAACTGGCAGGGAACATAAAAACTGACTGCAAATGTTTTTATAGACATGTGAATAGAAAAAGTTTATTTAACACAAATGTAGGTCCCTTGTAGTCAGAAACAGGTGAATTGATCATGGGGAACAAGGACGGCAGACCAATTGAATAACTACTTTGGTTCTGTCTTCACTAAGGAAGACATAAATAATCTGCCGGAAATAGCAGGGGACCGGGGGTCAAATGAGATGGAGGAACTGAGTGAAATCCAGGTTAGCCGGGAAGTGGTGTTAGGTAAATTGAATGGATTAAAGGCCGATTAATCCCCAGGGTCAGATAGGCTGCATCCCAAAGTACTTAAGGAAGTAGCTCCAGAAATAGTGGATGCATTAGTGATAATTTTTCAAAACTCTTTAGATTCTGGAGTAGTTCCTGAGGATTGGAGTGTAGCTAATTTAACCTCACTTTTTAAAAAGGGAGGGAGGGAGAGAGAAAACCAGGAATTACAGACCAGTTAGTCTAATGTCGGTAGTGGGGAAAATGCTAGAGTCAGTTATTAAAGATGGGATAGCAGCACATTGAGAAAGTGGTGAAATCATTGGACAAAGTCAGCATGGATTTATGAAAGGTAAATCATGTCTGACGAATCTTATAGAATGGATTAGTAGTGGATAAGGAGAACCAGTGGATGTGTTATATCTGGACTTTCAGAAGGCTTTCGACAAGGTCCTACATAAGAGAATAGTATACAAATTTAAAGCACACGGTATTGGGGGTTCAGTATTGATGTGGATAGAGAGCTGGTTGGCAGACAGGAAGCAAAGAGTAGGAGTAAACGGGTCATTTTCACAATGGCAAGGCTCAGTGCTGGGACCCCAGCTATTTACAATATGCATTAATGATTTGGATGAGGGAATTGAATGCAACATCTCCATGTTTGCGGATGACATGAAGCTGGGGGGCAGTGTTAGCTGTGAGGAGGATGCTAGGAGGCTGCAAGGTGACTTGGATAGGCTGGGTGAGTGGCAAATGCATGGCAGATGCAGTATAATGTGGATAAATTAGAGGTTATCCACTTTGGTGGCAAAAACAGGAAAGTAAACTGTTATCTGAATGGTGGCCAATTAGGAAAAGGGGAGATGCAACGAGACCTGGGTGTCATGGTACACCAGTCATTGAAAGTAGACATGCAGGTGCAGCAGGCAGTGAAGAAAGCGAATGGTATGCTAGCATTCATAGCAAAAGGATTTGAGTATAGGAGCAGGGAGGTTCTATTGCAGTTGTACAGGGTCTTGGTGAGACCACACCTGGAGTATTGCGTACAGTTTTGGTCTCCTAATCTGAGGAAAGACATTCTTGCCATTGAGGGAGTACAGAGAAGGTTCACCAGACTGATTCCTGGGATGTCAGGACTTTCATATGAAGAAAGACTGGATAGACTAGGCTTGTACTCGGTAGAATTTAGAAGATTGAGGAAGGATCTTATAGAAAATTACAAAATTCTTAAGGGGTTGGACAGGCTAGATGCAGGAAGATTGTTCCCGATGTTGGGGAAGTCCAGAACAAGGGGTCACAGTTTAAGGATAAGGGGGAAATCTTTTAGGACCAAGATGAGAAAAACATTTTTCACACAGAGAGTGGTGAATCTCTGGAATTCTCTGCCACAGAAGGTAGTTGAGGCCAGTTCATTCGCTATATTTAAGAGGGAGTTAGATGTGGCCCTTGTGGCTAAAGGGATCAGGGGGTATGGAGAGAAGGCAGGTACAGGTTACTGAGTTGGATGATCAGCCATGATCATATTGAATGGTGGTGCATGCTCGAAGGGCCGAATGGCCTACTCCTGCACATATTTTCTAAGTTTCTACAACCAGGCAGATACCATTTGGTCTTGACATCATGTTTAGCTCAGGCATCTTGGGCAGAAGGGCCTGTTAATGTGCTATACTATGTCAGGCAGCAACTGTGGAGGATAGGCACAAAATGCTGGAGTAACTCAGCGGGACAGGCAGTATCTCTGGGGAGAAGGAATGGGTGCCGTTTCCAGTCGGGACACTTCCGAAATAGATAGGTGACTTTATGGGTCAGGACATTTCATCTGTGGATTGTCCTTCATTGCACTGTATAATTTTTTGGGGGGAGGGGGTGTGTGGTTTGCACTAATTTTATGGTTATTAATTTATTTAATAAAAACAAATTAGATATGATGTGCGTGATTTGCAATAATGGAACTGCGTTTTATTACACAAATGCAGCAAGCATGGATTGTATTGCTCCCACGTCGCGACATACAAACTAAACTCTTTCTTAACTAAAATCCAATCCAGCTGTGAGCTAAAACATAGGCGTCGCCCCTCGAGTTCTGTCGCTGAAGGTCATCCCGCCGCCGTTACGTGCTAGGAGACATCTAGAGGGTGGAGGAACAGCGAGGGGCAAGGGGGTGTACATAGAGAAAGAAGGGAGGAGCAAGGAAGACGGGAGCGGAGAGGAGAGGGAATAGCATTGAGGAATAGCATTGAGAAGGACAGAGCAGAGGGATAGAGGTATAGCATTGAGACACAGAGAAGAACAGAGGGAAGACGGAGTGGGAAGGAGAGACGAAGAGGGGAGATCCTAGCAAGGCAGGAAAATAGGAGGGAAGAACAGAGAAGAACATAAGAGAAGAGGGCAGAGAAAACAGCGAGGAGATAGCAGAACAGCAGAGAGTGGAAGAGGATAGAGGAGAGCGAGGAACAGCAGAGAGGAAGAGTGGAGAGGGGAAGAGCAGAGAGAAGGAGAGTGAGGGACAGCAGAGAAGAGAGCCGATACAAGGATCCGCTGTAATCCCACGCTAGAGATGGCGGCTCACCGGCTGGTGTTGATCAGACACGGGGAGAGCACTTGGAACGAGGAGAACCGCTTCTGCGGCTGGTTCGATGCCGACCTGTCCCAGACGGGGACGCGGGAGGCGAGCAGGGGTGGCGAGGCTCTGAGCGACGCCGGCTACCAGTTCGACCTGTGCTACACGTCGGTGCTGAAGAGGGCCATCCGCACCCTGTGGGCCGTGCTGGAGGGGCTGGACCAGATGTGGCTGCCTGTGGTGAAGAGCTGGCGGCTCAACGAGAGGCACTACGGAGGACTGACCGGCCTCAACAAGGCGGAGACCGCGGCCAAACACGGGGAGCAGCAGGTCAAGATCTGGAGGAGATCCTTCGATGTTCCCCCTCCTCCCATGGAAGCCGACCACGACTACTATGCCATCATCAGCAAGGTCAAATACATACGCACCTCACTAGAAATATATCTATGTTCAATAATCAATGCATACTAACAAATTACATTGATTTAAAAAACAAAACAATTACCAGATTTTTTCTTATCAAATATTAAACATCATTAAACAATATGTCTGCATTATATTCGCCGAGTTTAGTAAAATGCGTCACCTATATTCAGTTATGCCCATGCAATAATCTGCATAACAATTTGCATTGATTTTTTTAATCAATTCTTAGATTTTATCCATATCAAATATTAAACATAGTAGCATCTAAAACCATATTTCTGCATGATAAAACGCATCACATATCCAGTTGTATCCATACAATAGTCTGTGCATAAAATTTATTTTTTAATCAATGATTAGATTTTATCCATGTCAACTATTTAATCATAATAACATCTAAAATAATATTTCTCGCATTACATTTGCGCAGTTAAGTAAAATGCGCCACCTACACTCAGTTGACTTAACTGTGCATAATTTAATTATTGTACATGAAAGATAATAGTTCAATTGCACTTTGGGTGTTGGTCAATTCATTAAGCTGCTTGTGCATGCTAAATGGTGTTTGATTGAATTGTTATCTTTAATGTATAACAATTACATTTGCACAGTTAAGTAAAATGCATCACTAATATTCAGTTATATCCCATAAGAATTGAATTTTTTAACATTGGTTTACTCTGGATGCTGGTCACATTAAATTGTTGGTAGACACAAAATGCTGGAGTTACTCAGCGGCTCAGGCAGTATCTCTGGAGAGAAGGAATGGGTGACGTTGCGAGTCGACACCCTTCTTCAGACTGATCAGCGGGTCAGGCAGCATCATGGAGTTGAGACATAACGAGTTCTGATGTCCAGCATCATCTGCTTACGCTGACTTTACCGATGAAGCTCTTTTTCACTGATCAGTCTGAAGAAGGAACTCGATCTGAAACGTCACCCGTTCATTCTCTCCAGAGATGCTGCCCGA
Source organism: Leucoraja erinaceus (assembly GCF_028641065.1). NCBI lineage: Eukaryota > Metazoa > Chordata > Chondrichthyes > Rajiformes > Rajidae > Leucoraja > Leucoraja erinaceus. Next base: position 32,618,403 of record NC_073391.1, on the reverse strand, counting down.
CCCGCTTAGTTACGCCAGCATTTTGTGTCTACTTTCGATTTAAAACAGCATCTGCAGTTCTTTCCTAATATTAAATTGTTCATGTATATGGATAAACGTTGTTTTATTTAATTGATACCTTTCATATACAACAATGATGCATGCACAGTTGTAAAATGCAGTAGTTATATCATATAGCATTGCAATTTTAAAAAATGCATAATTTCCATAGCATTGTAATTTAAAAAAAATGATCTACTCTGGATGCTGGTAATATTAAATTGTGCACGCACATGTAGAAATATTGCTGTATTAAATTGATATATTTCATGTACAACAATTATATATGCACAGTTAAGTAAAATACAGTAGTTATATCACAGCATTGCAATTTTTTTAAATTGAACTACTCTGGATATTAATAACATTAAATTGTGCATGTACATGAAGATAATATTGCTTTATTGATAATTTTCAATCCAATCAATAAATTAATATTTCTGCGTGCGCAGCACAATTAAGTAAAATGCATCAGTTATTTCCCGCAATTTAATCAAAAATGATTTGCTTGTACTCTGGATGCTGGTAATATTAAGCTGTGCATGCATTAAATGTATAGGTTAGATTCATAATTATGGATCCACATCAATTTTAATTAAACATAATTATTTTGTTAGTGTGTTAAATCAGTAAATTAATGCAGAAAAAGTGGTACAAAATAAATAGAGGTGGCACAATGGTGCAGCGGTAGAGTTGCTGCTTTACAGGGCCAGAGGCCCAGCTTCAATCCTGACTACGGGTGCTGGCCTCTTCAGAGATGCTGCCTGATCCGCTGCGTTATTACAGGACCTTGTGTCTATCTCCTGCATTTAGAGGTGTCCGCTTGCATCATAATAAGCAAGAGAATCAATGTTCATGCATCAGAGAGCACCTTCACTCAAATATCAATCAAACGTAAGCGTGAATTGTTCAGTACCTCCGTGTATGTATTAACCTGTAAATTATAAACAGACACTGTATTGCAGAAACAGTTTGATATAGCAAAACACACGAGGGGTGATCTTATTGAGGTTACAAAATCATGAGAGGAAAAGATCGGGTATATGCACAGAATTTTGCCCAGAGTTGGGGAATTGAGAACCAGAGGATATAGTTTTAAGGTGAGAGGGAAAAGAATTATTAGGAACCTGAGGGGTAACTTTTTTACACAAAGGGTGGCGGGTACATGGAACATGCTGCTGGATGAAGTAGTTGAGGCTGGAATTATCATTATATTTAAGAGACATTTGGACAGGTATATGGAATGAATAGGTTTAGACTTAGAGGGATATGAGCCATGTGCGGGCAGGTAGGACAAGCATAGATGGGGCATGTTGGTCGGCATGGGCAAGCTGGGTCGAATAACTCTATGACTCCATGAGTCAGGCAGTATCCGTGGAAGGATTGGACAAAGATGCTGTTTCGAGTTGGGACCCTTCTTCAGACAGATTCTTCTTCAGACTGATCAGTCTGAAGAAGGTCCTGACTTGAAACTTTACAAGTCCATTCCCTCCATAGATGCTGCCTGAGCCACTGAGTTCCTGCAGCACTTTGTATTTTGCTCATGATTCCAGCAGCTGCAGGTCCTTGTGTCCCCATCCACAGATTTATCCACACTATTTATGTACATGCATGAAAACAACAATGAGGTTTCATCTTCATAGCCTCAACATCACCCTCCCATGGGCACAGGATATAGTCTTAGGGTTAGGTGGGAAAATAGATTCTTAAATATACAGAAACAAATAGTTTGATAGTTAGTTTATTGTCACGTGTACCAGGTACAGTGAAAAGGTTTTTGGTTGCGTGCTATCCAGTCAGTGAAAAGACTATATGATTACAATTAGGCCATCCACAGTGTAAAAAATACAAGATAAAGGATATAGCATTTAGCACAAAATACGTTCAGTAAAGTCTGCTAAAAGAAAGTCCGAGGGTCTCCAATAAGGCAGATCGTCCACTCTCTAGTTGATAGGATGGTTCAGTTGCCTGATAACAGCTGGGAGGAAACTGTCGCTGAATGTGGAGGTGTGCGTTTTCACACTTCTGTACCTCTTGCATGATGGGAGAAGGAAGAAGAGGGAGTGACCGGGGTGAGTGTTCCTTGATTATGTTGGTGGACTTGCCGAGATAGCGTGAAAAAGGATCAAACACACTGATGTGGCCCCTAGGGGTAAAAGATCGAGACAGCAAGTGTAATAGAAACATAGAAACATAGAAATTAGGTGCAGGAGTAGGCCATTCGGCCCTTCGAGCCTGCACCGCCATTTAATATGATCATGGCTGATCATCCAACTCAGTATCCCGTACCTGCCTTTTCTCCATACCCTCTGATCCCCTTGGCCATAAGGGCCACATCTAACTCCCTCTTAAATATAGCCAATGAACTGGCCTCAACTACCCGCTGTGGCAGAGAGTTCCAGAGATTCACCACTCTCTGTGTGAAAAAAGTTTCTTCTCATCTCAGTTTTAAAGGATTTCCCCCTTATCCTTAAGCTGTGACCCCTTGTCCTGGACTTCCCCAACATCGGGAACAATCTTCCTGCATCTAGCCTGTCCAACCCCTTAAGAGTTTTGTAAGTTTCTATAAGATCCCCTCTCAATCTCTCCTAAACTCTAGAGAGTATAAACCAAGTCTATCCAGTCTTTCTTCATAAGACAGTCCTGACATCCCAGGAATCAGTCTGGTGAACCTTCTCTGCACTCCCTCTATGGCAATAATGTCCTTCCTCAGATTTGGAGACCAAAACTGCACGCAATACTCCAGGTGTGGTCTCACCAAGACCCTATACAACTGCTTCATGAATCATGAATCATGAATCATGAGCAAGACCCTATACAACGTAATAGAGCTTCATCGGTAAAGCCAGCCTAAGCAGATGATGCTGGACATCAGAACTCGTATGTCTCAACTCCTTAACCTCCATGATCATCTCCTCAGTAAAGACGGATGAGGAATCATCTAATATATCCCACGTCTTCTCTCTGTGTTATGGTGATACAGTGTTAAGAAAACTGCAGATACTGGAATCTTGAGGAAAAACACAAAGTGCTGGAGTAACTCAGCGGATCAGGCAGCATTTCTGGAGGACGTACGGATGACATTTCCAATCAAGATACTTCTTGATACCACTCTGAAGATGGGTCTCGGCCCGAAACGTCACCCATTCCTTCTCTCCAGAGATGCTGCCTGTCCCGCTGAGTTACTTCAGCTTTTTGCGTCTATCTTCGGTTTAAACCAGCATCTGCAGTTCCATCTTACAGAAGATACTTCTTCAGGCTGATTCTAGAGGAGGGAAATAAATCTGGATGAGAGGAGAGGCAGGACAAAGCATGGCAGGTAATAGGTGGATAGACAAATTAGTAGAGTAACTCAGCGGGTCAGGCAGCACCTCTGGACAAAATGGATGTGTGATGATTTGGATTGGGAACAGTCTTCGGACTGTTGTAGTAGATGGTAATAGGCGGACAGGGATGAGGGGTTTTGATAGGCAAAAAGACACAAATATTGGAGTAATTTAGCTGGTCAGGCATCATCCCTGGATAAAATGGACAGATGATGTTTTGGGTTGGGAACCTTCTTCAGACTGATGTGATTGATGGTAATAGGTGGATATAGATTGGGGGGGGGTGATCTGCAAACAATACAAAGCGCTGAAGTAATTCAGCAGGTCAGGCAGCATCTCTGGAGAACATTGATAGGTGACGTTTCGGGGCAAGACTGTGGTGCTGTCCAAGGTGCTGAATACAGAATATCTCATGACGCTAAAGTTTTCCGCTTGATCAAAAAGTAAATCAGGAAAGGTACAGCAATAACGTGCCCGAACCTTGCGTGGTTCTCGAGTCTGAAGTTGTGTCTGAACTTGAGACTGAAGTAATGTGTGTTCTTTCAGGACCGTCGCTACACTGACCTGTCGGAGGAGCAGTTGCCTTCCTGCGAGAGTCTGAAGGACACCATTGCCCGTGCCCTGCCCTTCTGGGAGGAGGAGATCGTGCCGCAGATTAAAGCCGGGAAGCGGGTGCTGATCGCAGCTCACGGCAACAGCCTGAGAGGAATCGTCAAACACCTGGAAGGTGAGTCACGGAGTCGTATAGTGCGACAGGCTCTTCGGCCCAACCACTCCATACTGGCCAACATGTCCCATCTAAGCCAGACCCACCTGCCTGCGTTTGGGTCATATTCCCCTAAACCTTTCCTAACCATGTACCTGTCCAAGTGTCTTTTAAATGCTGACAAAACACTCAGCAGATCAGACGGCATCTTTGGAGAACATGGATAGGTGGCGCTATGGTAACCCTTCTTCAGACTGATTATAAGGTTTCAACCCAAAACATCGCCTTTCCATGTTCTCCAGATGAAGGCCAGTATACCAAAAGCCTTCTTGATCATCCTATCTACCTGTGACGCCACTTACAGGGAACAGTGTACCTGCTCGACAACACTTTCAGGGCCCTAGTTTGACTTCCCAAAAATGCAGGGCTTCACACTGGTCCTGGTGCGGTTCTGCACATTGACACATTTTTGCTTACAATTAACTAGCGTTGATGGGTGATCGATGGTTGGCGAGGACATACTACGTCTGTGCTGTATCTCTAAACTAAACTAAGACCATTTATAGTGCATTGAGTGTATGGGTGTTGGATTACAACAAGGACATATTCTCCTTGGAGGAATGCACGATTAGATTAAAGAATTATTTAATGAGGATATAAATTGCCTTAAGTCTAGAAGATTAAGCAGTGATCCACCTGAGGTCCTTTGAGGTAACTGAATGATTCAAAAGACATAGACAAATTATTTCCTCTGTGGAGTTTCTTCTAGGGCAAGACTGCATCAGCCTGATGTCAGGAGCAATTCCCGGTGCAAAAAATAACATTGAAAATCTATAACTTTCTCCATGTGAAAAGTTCTTAAAGCTCTTTGTAGTTTGCGAGTTGCCGCATTCTTTTCAACCCTTATTCAAGGCCACTGTGCTGGGGACACAAAATGCTGGAGTAACTCAGGTAGCGTAGTGGCGCAGCGGTCGATCCAGGTTGGATCCTGTCTAAAAGTGCTGTCCGTACGGAGTTTGTACGTTCTCCCTGTGACCACGTGTGTTTTCTCTGGATGCTCCAGTTTCCTCGAGCACTCCAAATATGTACAGGATTTATAAGTTAATTGGCTACGGTAAAATTATAAATTGTTTCTAGTGTGTATGATAGTGCTAATATACGGGGTGATCGCTGGTTGGCGTGGACTCAGTTGGCCGAAGGACTGTTTCCACACTCTATCCGTATAGACAGCATCCATAGTCAGGGTCGAACCCGGGTTTCTGGCACTGTGATGCAGCAACCGCTGCTCTACCGCTGCGCCACCTATGGGACATTTTGAATGCGTGGGGCCGAATGGACTGTTTCCATGCTGTAAGGCTCTATGGCAGGTTTGGGAAGGTGAATGGAGGGTTGTTCCTGATGCCGTGGTCTTTCCCTTTGATCTGCAGGCATGTCCGAGGAAGCCATCATGGAGCTGAACCTTCCGACGGGAATCCCCATCATGTACGAGCTCGACAAGAACCTGAAGCCAGTCAAGCCCATGCAGTTCCTGGGAGATGAGGAGACAGTGCAGGCAGCCATGGCTGCCGTAGCAGCCCAGGGCAAAGCTAAGAAATGAAGCTCGGCACAGAGAGAGCTGTGTAGAAAGATCAGTAGAAACCCACCGTATAGCTTCTCAAAAATATTCCATAAATGGTTCTGCAAAACCATGAGACCACATAGCTCCTTTGTTTTAGAACACAAAGTGCTGGAGTAATTTGGCGGGTCAGGCAGCACCTCTGGAGGACATGCATAGGCAATGTTTTGGGTCAGGACCTATCTTCAGAGTCTGAAGTACACAGATGATAGTGGAGGCCAAGTCATTGGGTATTTCTAAAGCAGATGTTGGCAGGTTATTGATTAGGAAAGGCGTCAAAGGTTATGGGGAGGGCAGGAAAATGGATCAGCCATGATCGAATGGCAGAGCAGACTCGATGGGCTGAATTGCCTAATTTTGCTCCAATGGTCTTATGGTAATGGATCGTATACTCCAAAGATGTTGCCTGACCCGCTTCATTATCCCAGTATTTTGTGTTTTATGCAAGACTCCAGCATCTGCAGTTTCTTGTGCCTAGTTCACAGTTGTATTGTCGAATCACCATATCCAGTGTTTGGTGAGCTGGCTTGATGTGTCCTCTATGCCCTTTTCCATGTCTTCTCTCTCTAATTTTGTCTTCTCCTCTTTGTCCTCCCTTCTCCTTTGTCTGTTGGAGCATGTGACCTGACAGGTATATAAAATTATGAGAGGCATAGATAGGGTAGACTGTCTAAACCTTTTTCCCAACATGGAAACAAATCAAATATTAGAGGGCACAGCTTTAAGGTGAGAGGGGCAAAATTTTAAGGAGATGCGTGGGGCAGAGGGAGATAGGTGCTTGGAACGCACTGCCAGGGGTGGTCATGAAGGCAGATACGGTAATGGTGTTTAAGAAGTTTTATACGTACAAAAAATGATCACAAGCTGCACTGAACTTAGAAACATAGAAACATAGAAAATAGGTGCAGAAGTAAGCCATTCGGCCCTTCGAGCCTGCACCGCCATTAGTATGTACAGGCTTGGCCATGTTAATTGTTGGGGCATAAGAACACTTTGGATCAAGATGATGCATCAAGATCGCCAACGAGATCATTAGTCCCGTTCACCTTGACAAGGGAAGAGTAGAGTTGGCACCCGTGCATCGGCGAGAGATGGTGCTGGGGCTTTGACATTGTCCTGCATGAGGTGGGGAATGTTCATCTGTGCTTCTTGGGGCGGCACAGTGGCGCAGCAGTAGAGTTGCTGCCTTGCAGCACAGATACCCAGGTTTGATCTGGACTACAGGCGCTGCGTGTACAGAGTTTGTACGTTTTCCCTGTGGGTTTTGTCCAGGTTTTCCAGTTTCCTCCCACACTCCAAAGATGTGCTGATTTGTTGGTTAATTGGCTTAGGTAAAAATTGTCTCTAGTGTGTAGGATAATGCTAGCGTTTGGGGTGATTGCTGGTCGGCACAAACTCGTTGGGCCGAATGGCATGTTTCTGTGCTGCATCTCTAAAGTCTGGTTGCATCTCCTGCTGTAGCTGACTAGGCCTATCTGTGACAGTCAGTCCCTCAAAGTCAAAGTCAAAGGTGAAGTTGTCTCTGGCCATTGGATTGGGGAGTGAGTTGCTGTTGGGGTTGACCATTTTGTGGCGTCGGCGCCTGGCCTCATGTACGGAATTTGCATGCTCTATCTGTGACCGCGTGGATTTCCTCCTCATGCTCTGTTTTCCTTCCACATCCCAAAGACGTGCAGGTTTGTAGGTTAATTACCTTCTGCAAATTGTTCCTAGTGTGTAGAATAGAACGAGTGTAGTGACTGTTGGTCAGCGAGGACTCGGTGGGCCGAAGGGCCTATTTCCACACTGTATCTCTAAAAAAAATTAAAACAAATCTGGGATTTTTGCTTGTGTACAGCAATACTTCACTGAACTATATGCAAAAAATAATTTCACTGTACCTGTTCACGTGATAATAAAGAACCATTGTGGACAGGTTACCTGGCTCCGCGGCGGGCGAGCAGGACCTGCTATCGGGGGATAAGCACGGCACCAGTCTGCCACGCGGCACCACCTATCACCTGCCACGTTTTGTCCTGCCCCTCCTCTCTTCCAGCTTTCTTCCTGCCTTCCCTCCCCCCGCCGCAGTCAGTCTGAAGAAGGGTCCCGAACCAAAACGTCACCTTTCCATGTTCTCAAGAAAAACTCCCTGACCTGCTGAGTTACTCCAGCGCTTTGTGTCTTTTTTGTAAACCAGCATCTGCAGTTCCTCGTGTCTCCATATGACACTGCAAATGTGTTGGGTGAAGTTTACAGAGATTTTGCTGGTGGTACCAAGGAATTCCACAAATTCACAACCCTCTGGGTGAAAAAGTTTTTCTTCATCTCAGTTCTAAATGGCCTACCCCTTATTCTTAAACTGTGTCCCCTGGTTCCGAAATCAAAGGTGTCTGAGCGGCATGGTGGCGCAGCAGTAGAGTTGCTGCCTTATAGCGCCAGAGACCCGGGTTCAATCCTGACTACGGGTGCTGTCTGTATGGAGTTACATGTTCTTCACCGTGACCGCGTGCATTTCCTCCAAGATCTTCGGTTTCCTCCCGCACTCCAAAGATGTACAGATATGTAGGTTAATTGGCTTGGTATAAGTGTAAATTATCCCTTCTGCAGGATAGTGTCCCTAAGGAATAGGAGTAGCATTTGGCCATTCGGCCCATCAAGTCTACACCGCCATTCCTTCGTGGCTGATTTATCTCTCCCTCCTAACCCCATTCTCGTACTTTTGCCCCATAACCTCTGACACCCGTACTAATCAAGAATCTATCTATCTCTGCCTTAAAAATATCCACTGGTCGGCGCTGACTCGGTGCCGAAGGGCCCGTTTCCGCGTTGTATCTCTAAATGAAACAATTAACACATTGGGGTGAAGATAGACACAAAATACTGGAGTAACTCAGCGGGACAGGCAGCATCTCTGGAGAGAAGGAATAGGCAACGTCTCGGGTCGAGACCCTTCTTCAGACGTGATTGGTGGAACCTACAACCTTCCCGAAGCCTATTGGGCACGTGTGGGCGTCAGCACGCATCTGATTGGACGACGCATACACAGTCTGCCTGTTAATTGGACGAGGCTGGAGGAGTCGGGGAGAGTCCGACGAAGCTGATTGGAGGAGGCTGGTAAACCAGGCGGACCTGATTGGGGGGGGGCGGGGAGAGACAGACGCAGTTGATTGGTATAAGCAAAGATCCTATCTTTGGGTATAAGCAAAGAACTTATAGCAAAGCTCTGCTATAAGATCTTTGGGTATAAGTGTAAATTATCCCTTCTGCAGGATAGTGTCCCTAAGGAATAGGAGTAGCATTTGGGCGGAGAATTGCAAGCAGCTAATTGGAGGAGGCAGGAGAGGCAGGCGTCGTTGATTCGTCGTTGATTGGAGGACGGCGTTGGGCATTCAGACGCAGCTGATTGGAGGAGGCGATAGAGTCACGTGAAGCTGCCGGCGGGGCACGAGCGGAGTTCGCTTACTTTTCAAACTTGCCCCGAGGAGGAGGAACAGTGTCCGCGAGCGCGGCCGCGGGGAGGAGGGGGAACAGTGTCCGTGAGCGCGCGGCCGCGGGGAGGAGGGGGAGCAGTGTCCGCGAGCGCGCGGCCGCGGGGAGGAGGGGGAGCAGTGTCCGCGAGCGCGCGGCCGCGGGGAGGAGGGGGAGCAGTGTCCGCGAGCGCGGCCGCGGGCATTGTCACCGTGCGCGGGCACGTTCCCTCAGCCATGTCACCAGATCTGACAGCTGAGGCGGGGATGTGGGGGTAGTCTAGTTGTTCAGGGTGTGGGGGGCAGTTGTGGTCGTGGAGCGGTTTCAATCTTAAGGTCCCGAGGTATAATTGGGGTCCTGTGCTGTGGGGCAGTTTGTATTGAGGGGCATCTGAGGTCCTCTGGGGCAGTTGGGGTCGTGGTGCCCTGTGTGGAGCAATTTCAATCAAGGTCCTGTGGGGCACTTGGGCCTGAGGGAGAGTAGGGGTTGTGTGGGATAGTTTTTTATTGAGGGGCATTTGAAGTCCTGAGGTCCTCTGGGGCAGTGGGTGTCGAGGGTTGTGGAGCAGTCGCTGTGGTGGGGTCCGGTGGGCACTTGGCATTGTGTGGTCCTTGGAGTCCTGTTTTGTGAGTCAGTTGGCATCCAGGTGATGCAGGTGATGCAGGATCTTGTGGGACAGCTAGGCTTGTTGGCGCTTGTGAGCAGTAGGGGTCTCAGGGTCAATTAGTATTTTGACCGGTGTTGGGCTGGTGCCATTTGTGGATATTTGTTCGGCACGCTGATAACTGGGACCTTGGGTTATTTGGGATCTTGCTGCTGCTGTGTAATTTGTATTGGGGTTGCTGTGCTTAGTTCTGGGGTGGCCCTGAGCTCTGTTGGGGCCTCTGTAGTCAGAGGGTATAGTGGACAGTTACAAAAGGTATAACTGGGCCATTAGTGCTGGAGACGCCCTGTGAGGGTTGTCCTGGAGGACACTGCAGCCATGAAATGTCTCCTGATTGCCAGTGAGAGTGCTCAGGTCCTCTTTTACTGGGCGGACCAAGACTTTGAAGCAAGACTGAGACAACAGTTCGAAGATTTGCCGGAGCAACACGGAGAGGTAAAAAGGAGACCGTCAGTGGGTGTTGACAATTTGATGGGGGTGTATTTACACTTTAATTACACACATGTCCATTATTCCTATGTCTATCTGTAGTATTCTCAACCTCCTTCTCCCCGTTCCAGTCCGACATAGGCTTGACAGCGCGCACCACCAGACTTGGGAACAGCTTCTTCCCCTCTGTTATCAGGCTTCTAAACAGTCCTTCCATAAGCTAGGGTACTGCCCGAGTCACCTTTACCCCCATTGCGGACATTGGACTTTATAATTTGAACTGATGCGCTACAATATTGAGAACTGTATTCTGCACTCTATCTTCTCCAGTGCTCTGCCTATTGTACTTGAATTTGGTTTGATTGTATCTGCATATGGATTATCTGAAGAAAGCTGGAGTAACTCGGCTGGACAGGCAGCATCTCTCTGGAGATATCCTATCTGTTTCGGTAGCATGCAAAACAAAGTTGTTCACTGTACCTCAATACACATGACAACAATAATCCTAAACCTCAATCTTGTCACCTAAGCTTGCCTGGTTAATTGGACCAACTTCGCTACAAGATTGCCAGACTGGCAAAAAAATCTGTGTCATACAGCAGAGAAACAGCCCTTTGGCCCAACTCATCCATGCTGACCAAAATACCCATTTGCTTGTATTTGACCCATATCCCTCTAAACCAGGTAGATGGCATTTAAGGGATGAAGAAAGCATGCGCTATCTGTGACGGTATCAAGGGGCTGAGTGGTCTTCTGTTCCTCCCACTGGCTCTTCCAGTTGTCTCTTGCTACGTCAGTGATGTATGCACTCTGGCAGCCCTTGCTGTCTCCTCCCCATCTCAGCTCTCCCTAAGCCCTCAGGCTCCTCCTCTTCCTTTCTCCTTTCTTTGCCCCTCCCACCCCACCCTACTTCAGTCTGAAGAAGGGTATCGGCCCGAAACGTTGCCTATTTCCTTCGCTCCATAGATGCTGCTGCACCCACTGAGTTTCTCCAGCACTTTTGTCTACCATCGATTTTTCAGCATCTGCAGTTTCTTCTTAAACACATGCATGCACTGATGTTCTATTTCTGATGATGAGTTATAGGAGCAGAAATAGGCCATTTGGCCCATCAAGTCCAGTCTGCCATTCAATCATGGCTGATCTATCTTTCCCTCTCAACCCCATTTTCATAATCCCTGACTCCTGTACTAATCAAGAATATGTCAATCTCAGCCTTAAAATTTTCCATTAACAGCCTCCACAGCCTTCTGTGTCAATAAATTCCACAGATTCACGACCCTCTGACTAAAGAAATTCCTCATCATCATTCTAAAGGTACGTCTTTTTATTCTGAGGCTATGGCCTCTGGTCCTAGATTCTCCTACTAATGGAAACATCCTTTCCGCATCCACTCTATCCTGGCCTTTCACTATTCGGTAAGTTTCAATGAGGTCTCCCCTCATCTATATTCTGGCCCAGTGCCGTCAAACGTTCATCATATGTTAACCCAATCATTCCTGGAATCATTCTCGTAAACCTCCTCTGGACCCTCTCCACCGTCAGCGCATCTTTCCTCAGATATGGGGCCCAAAACTGCTTACAATACTTGACATATGGAGTGGCCAGTTCCTTATAAAGCCTCAGGTGATGAGATGGCCAACTCTAGAATTCGACCAATGAACCGTCTAAACTCAGGCAGCTCGGCAATGACTTATCTTCTTGGTCGCTTCAATGGATTAGTTTCCCACAGAGCCATTGCTCTTGCTTTAGGTATTTTTTTTTTTTCAAAAACAATTTAAGAGATGATTTTGCCAACATTTTATTTTGGAGTGTGAGAAATGTTAGAAATGGGAAATTAATGAACAATCTTGAACAAAAAGGAAAGCACCACATTAACTGTGAGCCAATCACGTTTTTTTGAATGTACGTGGGTAATTGTTGGAATTGGGGGCTCAGATGTACAAGTATGTATAATGTGGATAAGCGTGCTCTGTGTTTGCAGGCTCATATCCCGGCCTTCGAGGACAGCATCAACACTCTATTTGCACCACTTCTCATTTCCTGCATCACCCTGAATGAGAAGATCTCTGATACGTACACCTCATTTATCAGTGAGAACAATTACATCTTCACAGTCCACCAGGTAAGCAGTTCACAACTTCCAATTGTCTGTACACTTTGCTTGGGCAGAATGCTGTGGATTTGGGATCTGTTGGATTTTACAAGTAAAATATTATTCAACTTGCCCATGCCGACTCTAGTCACACCTTCCTGCATTTGGCACATATCGTTCTAAACCTTACCTATTCATAACATTGGATCCATATCTTTGGAACGTTCTATCTAAGAGAATCGTGGGTGTGAAGTTGCAGAAGGCTGAGATAGATTTGCGGACTATAGGGGATTTGGGGATTGGGTGAGAAAGTGGAGTGAAAGGTGAAGATCAGATCAGGCACAATACTGAACGGTGGAGCGGGTTTGAGAAGTAGCAAAAACATGCATCTATGGTTAATCTTCTTCAGAGATCTTATAACATTTAAACATAATCCATTTGTGAAGCCCATTTATGCTACGATATTCTAGAGCTAACCAAAGCAGACATATTGTCAAATATGTTTACTAAATGGTTGTGCATTCATAAACCAAATACTAAACTTCCATGCGCCCCCACCTGGGTGTACACCCCCCTCCTCCCCTACATCTATCTCTGCTCTCAGGTTATTTGGTCCCCCCCCCCCCCCCCCCCCCCCTCTTGCCCCCCCCCCCCCCCCCCCCCCCCCCCCCCCCACCTCACTAACCCTCCCCCCCTCCTCCGACATCTATCTCTCTGGCTTTGTATTTTACCATCTTGTAACCACCTTCCTCCTTACCCATATTATGTATCCGTTACTCCACACTTCCTTGCACTTATAGTCTGCTACACTTTGCATCTTCCCTCAGTTCCAATAAAATTATTTCACACCAAACCCACATTTGATTTTCTTGGCCTTAACAATCAACGGTGCAATTGAAAAGTTAGTGAATCTCCAGCTAACCAAAGCATTACTTTAACGTAATAAAAAGGAACAGCAGATTCTGGTTTATACCAAAGATAGACAAAAAATGCTGAATTTGTGGGTCAGGCAGCATCTCAGCGGTTCAGGTAGCATCTCTTGAGAAAATGTGAAGGTGACATTTCGGGGTGGGAGCCTTCTTCAGACTAAAGGGTCCTGACCCCATATCACCTCTCTATTTTCTCCAGATATGCTTCCTGACCCGCTGAGTTACTCCAGGATTTTGTGTTTATCAATGTTATTTAAAGATGAATCGTTACCCGTTTAAAAGATTGAAAGAATCTTTAAGAATGAAGCTCCATCTTTAACCCGAGTTTGGTTTCTTTGGATTTTAGTTTGGTGAGTGCACTTATATCGCAGTGAATGGAGATGGTTCAGAGAATGAGGACGATTTGCGCCGAAAGATATTTGTGCTGAAGAAGATTATTGATTTGCGGTTTGGATTGGTGACTCTAGATGCTGGCATCCTAAAGAAAACGTACGTAGTACTGGTTTTGAGATTATTTCTACTGGTTCAGTATATTTTCCTTCAACTTGCAGATGTTCATTTGTTGCTCTGGTTCAGGTAGGTGACATGCATAAGTTTAGCTAGAAAGACAGATGTAGCATGGAATCAAACCCAATGGTCCATGCTGACCACAAACCACCCATTTACATGAAACCTACACTAATTAGAACATCAAACATTAAACAGCACAACACAGGAACAAGTCCCACGGCCCATAATGTTTGTGTCAAACATGATACCAAGTTAAACTGATCTTGTGTCTGTACATGATCCATATGTCTTCTCTGCACTTCCACGTGCCTATCTAAGAGCCTCTTAAATACCACCGCCACCCTTGGCAGCGGGTTCCCCCGATGGGGATGTCAACAGGTAAGGGGCATGGTCGTAGCATAGGTGAATCACTTAAGAATTGGCAATGGGATATTTCTTCCTGAAGGATTGCATATAGATGCACACAGGATGGAAATAGGGTCTTCGGCCCAACTTGCCCACGTCGACTCTAGTCACATCTGTCCACATTGGCAGAGGTGCTTCCATTTTACTAAGGCTGCTCTGTGTGCTTGGTTGGCTTGGTCTGCCATAAAGACTATATTTGATCCTGTAATCCTTGCATTGATTCCTTCCATAATGTTTCCTACATCCCTTTCAAATGAGCTCTTACCAATACCTCCTCCTACTTTCTCAGGTTGCGGCCCCAAGACACTGAGCAACGGTGCAAGGTATGGAAGATGCTCCAGGGCCTGCTGGTCACTTACAGCCACCTGAGAGAGGATGACCAGAGTTTCCTTGTCGAGGTGAAGCTATGTTACTTGTGCTTGATTATGCTGCCTGCTTTTTCGGGGTCACTTTGAAATGTCGATGGTGGGAAGTCTAGTCTGTGTGATGCACTGGGCTAAATCCACGTCTTTCTGCTGTTTTCTGGGCCAGAGCTGTTCACAAAGCAAGCTGTTATGCATCCAAATCATATGTTTTCTATAGCTTATCTACAACAATTGGTAAGAGTTGTTGGAAATGAACTGAATTTCCTTCATCTTCTAAACTGAGACGTTGATGTTTGTTCTTGGCCATAGCTTCAACCTGGCTGGTTCAGGACAATTTCTTAGTGATATTTACGCATAGGAACTTGAAGCTCTCGACCATATCCATCTCCGCACCATTGATGCTGATTGGCGTGTGCACTCAACTTCCGTTCCTGAAGCTTGTCTCTAATCTGCTGCAGTGTGGACCAGTGATATTTAGTTTATTGTCACGTGTACAGAGGTACAGTGAAAATCTTTTTTTTTTTTTTCTTCTTTCGTGCTACCCAGTCAGCAAAACGACTATACATGATTACAATCAAGCCTTCCACAGTGTACAGATACCGGATAAAAGGAATAATGATATCGTACAAGAGAAAGTCCAGTAAATTCAGATTAAATATATTCCGAGGGTCTCCAATGAGGTAGATGGTAGATCAGGACCACTATCTAGTGGATGGGAGGATGGTTCAGTTGCCTGATAATAGTTCTGAAGACACTGTCCCTAGAGGTGAGTGTTTTTGCACTTCTGTACTTCTTGCCCGATGGAAGAGGGGTGAAGAGGGTGAGACTAATCCTTGATTATGTGGGTGGCCTTGCCGAGGCATCGTGAATTGTAGATGAAGTCAATGGAAGGAGGTTGGTTTGTGTGATGGCTACAAGCATGTAGCGTTTCTACTTGTGAGACATAGAAGAATCTGAGGTTTCTTCTCTGATTGCCTGAAGCAATTATTAGTGTGCATTTACTGACCCATTTCAGTACGTATGCAATCTTACTCCCGTGACGGTAACTGAACTTTGGTACAGTTAGAAAACAATGCTTCCCATTCATACTCTGAAGAACTGTCTTGACCCGAAACATCACCCATTCCTTCTTTCCAGAGTTGCTGCCTTTCCCGCTGAGTTACTCCAGCTTTTTATAGCAACAATATAGCAGATAGCAACAACTATCTTCCCATTCATACAACTTCAAATCCTTATGCTGTCCCAAGGCGCTTTATAGCCATTGAATATCTTTTGAAGTCTGAATATCTTTATAGCCAATTAATATCCTGAAGGTTGAAAGACTTGCAACGTAGTCCTACCGCAGTCAGTAAGTGCATAGTTGGCTTCTACAAATAGCGACATGACAATGCAGAATGACAACCCGCTGGAGGAACTCAGCGGTTCTGACAATGTCTGTGGAGGGAAATGGATTGACGTTGTTTCTGATTGGCACCCTTTCTCTGGACTGAAAGAGTGGAGGGGAGATAGCCAGTATATGGGCGGGGGGTGGGGGGGGGGGGGAGTGTCAGTGGGGAAGGATTGAGCAAGAGATGGCACGTGATGGATCCAGATGAGGTGGGTGGAGGGTGGATGGATAAGATGGAGACAAATGACTATGGCACAGCGTTAGAGCTCCAATATAACAGTGCCAGAAATCTGGGTTTGATCATAACTATGGGGGCTATCTACGCAGTTTGTACGTTCACCGTGAGACCTCGTGGGTTTTCTCCAGGTGTTCCGGTTTCCATCTACACTTCAAATACGGGCAGATTTTTACATAAATTAGCTTCTGTAAGTTGTCCCCAGTGTATAGGATAGAACTAGTGTACGAGGCGATTGCTGATCGGCACGGAAGTAGTGGGCCAAAAGGCCTGCTTCCACGCTGTATCTCTAAAGACTGGAGATAACATCAGAGGTTGGGAGGTGATTGGATGAGATAACCCGTGGCTGCCGATGATGGACTCTGATGGGAAAGGGAGATGGCATTTGGGACAGCGTAAGGTATGTGAGATGGACAGATAGAAGGTATGTTTGGGTAATGGGTGGGTGAAGCGAGTGGGGAACAAGCTGGGTGAGGGGATTATTGCAGGGAAAAAGGATCTGGGTGGAAGCAGGTGTCTGAGTTCAGTTTAGTTTATTGACACGTGCACCGAGGTAAAGTGAAAAGCTATTGTTGCATGCTCTCCAGTCAGCAGAAAGACAATACATGATTATGTGGTGCCACCCGGTGGTTAGACCACTCTCTATGCGAACCCTCGGCAGTCGGGGGTAGGGTCACGTGACTGGGTAATGGCGGGAAGGAGTCGTCAAGAGGTTTAGGGGTGTGCCCTAGTATATATAAAGAATCCCGGGTCAACCTTTCCCCACGCGTACGTGTGTTCTCTTTGCTTTGACAATAAAGATCTCTCTGATTCACCACGCGAGGCTTGCTTAATCGTCTGCCATAATTATAATCATGCCATTGATGTATGGATACATGATAAGGGAATAACGTTTAGTGCAAGATAAAGCCTGCAAAGTTCGATCAAGGTAAGTCCGCGAGTCACCAAAGAGGTAGATAGTAGTTCAATATAGTTGGACTTCGGGTGCCAGGAGTCGCAGTAATGACATACCCGAGAGGAGTTTAAGAAGATCATAGTTAAAGTAAAAAATATTGCTGAAGGAATAGAGATTTAAGAGTGTGGAGCGATTGTAATATGTGTTTGTAGATCTGATTCTGTGGCTAGCACACAAATAGTCAGCTGTGTAGGGCGCCATCTTGGAAGTCACCAAGGGGAAGCATGTTACCCTAAATTAGAGAATTCAATGTTCATGCGCTTGGTTGCGTGGGAGCAAAGGAGGCCGACGTTGAATTTAATTTGGTGCTTTTGTTGTTAGGCAGTGGAGCGTCTGATCCATCCCCAGCTGTGCCAACAATGCATCGAGTTCCTAGACCGATATGTTGTCCAACAGATTAATGGCAGTGTGGAGAGGGCCAATGAAGAGGTGGTGCACACCTTCATCCTAGTGCACACCAAGCTCCTGTCTTTCCTTTCAAGGTGACGTTTGTGACAAATGTACATTTTCTTTTTTTTTGCGCTTGTTGTTACCCGATTGCAGTCAATAGCCGCACCATGTAGCCTTGCAGAGCCTCCATTTATTGCTCTAACCATTGCTGAAATAACTAATTTTATTTACCTTTTAGCTCTGCCTGCCTGCTTTAGGAATGAATTAGTTTCAAGGGTTCCTTGTACTTTTGGTTAGAGATACAGCGTGGAAACGGGCCCTTCGCCCACCAAATCCGCATTCACCAGCGATTGCCCTGTACACTAGCACTATTCTACACACTGGGGGCAATTTACAATTTACAGACGCCAATTAACCTACAAACCTGTACATCTTTGGAGTGTGGGAGGAAACCGGAACACCCGGTGAAAACCCACACGGTCACAGGAAGGACGTATAAACTCCATAGAGACAGCACCCGTAGTCAGGATCGAACTTGGGTCTCTGATGCTGTGTTGCAGCAAATCTACAACTGCACCAATATGTACTTACCTGATTGCAGTCAATTACCCATGTAGTCTTGCAGAGCCTCCATTTATACCTCTGATCGTTGCTGAATTGACTAACTTTATTCATCTTTTAGCTCTGTTTGCCTGCTTTAGGATAGGATTACTTTCAAGGGTTCCTTCTCCTTGTTACCATCCACTAACTCGTGATCTAAGTGCACCTATGTGGCTGTGTCTGAAGAAACGTTTCGACCCGAAACGTCACCTGTTCCCCTTCTCCAGAGATGCTGCCTGACCTGCTGAGTTACTCTAGTTTTTTGTCTCTATCTTCATGAGACAATCTAATCCATTGCTGCCATTCCCTCTGTCACCTTGAAGATGAACCATTTGTATGCATAGTGCAGTGGGAGAGATACCCTGCAGATGAGAACGATCATATAGGATGGCATTGCAGGCTCAAAGGTCATTCCTGTTCCTTTGTCTTTTGTTCTCGAGGCAATCTGAGAAGCTCAGTGTGCATGCTTAAACAACCACACAAGCAAGGATCAGTAACCTGAACTTGTGGGGCAGTAAAGGAGAAAGAAAGAGAATGTTAGCAATTCAATATCAAAAGGAAGTCAGTGTTGTAATCTCGGGGTAATCACAAAGTTGCGGAAGTAACTCAGCGGGTCAGGCACCATCTCCAGAGAACATGGATAGGAGATATTTCAGATTGGGACCATTCTTCAAACTGATTGTAGTGGGGGGAAGAAGTGAAGAAGGGTCTGGACCCGAAATGTCCTATATCCATGTTCTCCAGAGCTGTTGCATGACCTGCTGATGTACTCCAGCACATTGTGTCTTTTTCTGTCTTTTGTGTATTAACCAGCATCTGCAATTACTTGTTTCTACTGATCAATTGCTCAATGATTTGAGGTCCACAGATGCCCAGATTCAAGTCATGCAGTTTAATATTCACTGTGTGTTCACTGTATACGCTTTATACTCTTTACCCCTCTCTATCTCCTTCCACACTTCACCAATAAATGTTGTGTCCCATTTGTTGTCCTGCTGAAATGTTAACTCAATTAAACTAGGAATTTTCTGTCTAAATAGAGGGTAGCTTTAAGATGAGAGGGGTAAAGTGTAAAGGAGATGTGCGACACAAGTTTTCTGGTGAGTGCCTGGAACATGCTGTCGGGGGTGGTGGAGGCAAATACAATAGTGGCCTTTAAGAGATTATTAGATCGGCACGTGGATATGCAGGGATATGGATTATGTGGAGGCACATAAGAATTGGTCTTGGCATTATATTTGGCATAGACATTGTGGGTTGAAGGGCCTGTTGTATGTTCTGTGACAATGGGAGATGACAAGTGCCAAATATTCCATACTAGACATTGCATCTTCTGGTTTGAACATTGTTATAGTCTGCATGAATGTGACAAGTGCTGTTTGCTGTTTGGATCTTACTTTCAAAAGGTATACCTGGCTATCAATGCATGTTTAGTAATTCAGATTCAGTAAGAATACATACATATTATAATTTATTGGCTTGCTATTGACTCTCTTGTTTTGCCTCCACAGTCGTAATGCCAGTTCCCTGAGACCTTCAGACTTGCTGTCACTGATTTTGATCGCTCAAGATATGTACCCAAGTGATGATAATCTGGAAGTGCAAACTGACAAGGTAGGACTATTGTTAACCAGTTGGACCTCCAGGCGAGTATGAAGCACCACAACAGCATGTGGTTCAGGACCCTGGAGGATCGGCGTCAGCACCACAAAATGGTCAATGGTAACACACTCTCCAATCAAACGGCCAGAGACAAACTTCACCCATAGAATCTGTGGGAGGGTCTACCTGTCACAGATAGGACTAGTCGGCTACAGCAGGAAACGCAACCACAGAGTAAACATTCTCCTCTCCCAGCAGGACTACTAAAGCCGCACTATCATCTCCAGCAGGTGGATGGATGCCAACTTTTATAGATGCAAGTGTGGAAAGGAAAGGGCAGAAAAATCAAAAGGGAAAAATAGCAACCTATTTCATGAGAAATAAATCATGAGAGGAATAGATCGGGTAAATGCACAGTGTCTCTTGTCCAGAGTGGGGATATCTAGAACCAGAGGATATGGGTGTAAGGTGAGGGGGGATAGATTTAACTTTAACTGAGGGGTAGCTTTTTCATATAAAGGGTGGTGGGTGCATGGAACGAGGTACCAGAGAAGGTAGTTGAGGCAGGTATTATTGCAACATTTACGAAAAATAGGATGGGTTTAGGGGGATATGGGTCAAACGCAGGCAGATGGGACTAGTGTAGATGGGACGATGTGGACGTTGGCCAAAGGGCCTGTTTCCATGCTGTATGACTCTATGGTGCCATGACTATTGCATATTCAGATTTTATTTTTAAGGATATATTCAGCAGGTCAGGCAGCATGTATTCAGAAAGATCATTGACCTGAAGTCTTGTGAAAACAAATGATACAATGCATAAACTTTTGGTTTGGGGGTCTTGAGTTCAAACTCAATTTAGCGGAATGGAATTAAAGTTGCTACTGACTGTTGTTAACTGTTGGAGCCAGATATTTATATTTTTGATTACATGGCCCAGTTTTTGGCAGATTAGGGCTCTGAACAGCACTAATTTGGCTTTCAACTGGTACTCTCTTTTTCTAAAACAGCAAGGTCATTGGTATGGGAAATTATACTGTGATGGGGGATGTGGGAGCAACTGATTTCATGAGCTTTTGGGTGTGTTTAATACTGACACTTAATGAGCAAAATATATAACGTAAGAAAGAGGAGCAAGAGAAAGCCATACTGCATTTCAAGTCAACTTTGTCATTCAATAGAATTTCAACCAAGTCACTGTTATGCACTCCAGTAGCCAAATTGCCCGATTGTTTTAACACAAAGTGCTGAAGTAACTCAGCAGTTCATGCATCTCTGGAGGACATGAATAGATGATGTTTCGCGTCAAGAATAGTCCTGACCCGAAATGTCACATATCCATGTTTCCAGAGTTGCTGCATGACTTGCTGAGCTACTTTGTCTACTTTTGTGTCTTAACCAGCATTTGTAGCTCCTTATTTCTACTACTCAATTATATTGTCATTTAGGGTTCACAATTCCATGCTTTATCATAAACTAGTGAAGAGAAATAACTAGAATGAATGATTCGGGTCAAAGACCTTTCATCAGAAATTGGGGAAGTTCATTTTAACGGAAAGACACAAAGTGCTAGAGTAACTCAGCGGGTCAGGCAACTTCCATGGAGAACATGGTTAGGTAACATTTCGAGTTGAGATCCTTCTTCATATTGAAGAATTCCTCTCTAAATGATAGCACCTTAATTTACACATCTGATGCATTGTTCCCACAGGACCTGGAGAAATCCCTAGAGACTGGAGAATTTAATACACTCAAGCTGTCAGCTGCCGCACAAGAAGAAGGTATGTTTAGACCAGCTCAGAACAACTCCAGCATCAGCAGCCCCGCTTTGTCCCTCTAAACCTTTTATATCTGTTCAAACCTGTCCAAATGCCTTTTATATTCCATCTCTCCCTATTCCACATATGCCCATATGTTCATCTAAAAACCTCTTAAATGCCACTATTATATCTGCCTCTCCAAGCAGCATGTCCTGGGCACCCACCACCCACTGTGTAAAATAAAAAGCACGGCCCAGCACATCTCCCTTTAAACATTCCCCCCCTCACCTTAAAGCTATGCCCTCTACCATTTGATTCCCCACTCTGGGCAAGAGACTGTGTGTTTACCCTATCTATCCCTCTCATAATTTTCTACACCTTTATAAGATCATCCTCCAGTGCTCCGAGGAATAAAGCCATAAGATTTGGTCAACCTCTCCCGATAGCTCTGGGCCTCGAGTCTTGGCAACATCCAAAGTAAATGTTCTCTACACCCTTTCCAGCTTGACAACATCTTTCATATAACAGGTTAACCAAAACGAGTCCTGGTAAAATCATCATAAAGTCTTCCATTGTGCTACTTTCTTTTCCTGCTCATCTCACAAGGCCATCAGTGGGACAAGTTATGTTTGACTTGCTGTTGCATGGAATGCAATACTCCACCTCAGCATGTTGTGGAGGGACTGCTTGTTGTGCGATAAATTATATTGTGTGTTTAATAGATCTTTCTCATACATTGCCTGCATGGTCTTTGTTAAATCTTTAAATATGTACACTGGGTTACGACTGAATAATTGTTTAACGTGAGTTTGACCTTTTTCTCTTTGCCCTCTCTAGGAGGCTCACAGGGATGTAATTTGCACCAGGTCACACAGCCAGCGATAAAGGTAGGCAGTAATAATTTAAGACCTTCCAGCATCCTTCCGGCCCTTTGAGGCAGCAAGTTTCTTGTCTGGTAACATCAAAGGGCTGGATTCTACTACGGACTATGTTGAGCAACATTTCGCTACTGTGGGCCTTGGAGTCTTGGAAATGAGAAGGAATTTCTTTAGTCAGAGGGTGGTGAATCTGTGGAATTCATTACTACATGCAGCAGTGGAAGCCAATTCATTGGGTATTTTTTAAATTTTAAAGGGTTATTTTTGACAGAATTGCTAAGGTTGTCAAAGGTTATGGGGAATGTAATGGGGGTGAGAGGGAAAGATAGATCAGCCATGATGTGGAGGGACTGCTTGTTGTGGCGGACTGCGGGGGTGAAATTTGTGTATGTGCTCCTCCTAGAGTCTTTCTTTCATACATTGCCTATTTTGGTTTTTAGTCCTTTCGTAAATGTTTCTTGGAGGTCTTCTTTTATGTGGTGGGTGGGGGAGGTGAGGGGGAAACTTTTAACCCCAGTTACCTGGTCGGAGATGCGTTTTTTCTCCGAACCACATCTTGGTCCTCTCTGTGCGGCCTACAGTCGAACTGGAGCAGCGCTGGAGCGGCGTTTCCTGCCGGGACTGCAGCTTCGCCGGCGTGTAAAGGTACACCTACATGGAGCGGGTGATAATTTTACCTTCCAGCATCCTCCGGGGCACTGTGACCGGACAGCAAGTTGGAGTCTGGTAACATCAGGTCCGGCCGGCGCGGCCTGGACTTTCTCGTTGACTATGTTCGGGGGGGAAGCGGCCACTTGTGGGCCTGATGGATGTTCACCGACGCCGAAATGACGGCAGGAATTTCTTAGAACACCGGGAGGGTGACGTGCCAGATATCTCGGGTGGACTATTCATTACTGGATATTTTTGGTGCCTTCCCCAATTCTGCTGTGGGGGTATTTTTCATGTTGATTTCTAAGTTTTAAAGGGGATTTTTTTCAGAATCTTTTTTTCGATTTGTAATGGGTGTCATTGATCTGTTATGGGGAGAAGGCAGGAGAACTTTGGGTGAGATTGGAAAGATAAAAGTGCTATTGAATACCGGAGTATTATTATTAATGGGCTGAATGGCTGTTTAGGAACATAAAGATAGACACAAAAAGCTGGAGTAACTCAGCGGGACAGGCGGCATCTGTAGAGAGAAGCGACGATTCGGGTCGATGCCCTTCTTCAATGTCTCGACCTGAAAAATTAATCTTTCCTTCAATCCAGAGGTGCTACCTGTCCTGCTGAGTTACTCCAGTTTTTTGTGTCAACCTTTGGGTTTAAACCAGCATCTGCAGTTCCTTCTTATACATAGGAACTTATGAAGTTCTTTATGACATTGCTAACATTTGCATGCTGTCTTTTTATCTTCAAACTTGCCTTTTCATTTTTGTTGCATGTTACTTTGTACTTTGGGCACAAAATGGTCACGATAATGCTAGTGCTATGTTTTGTGTTTAGGTTGCAAAAGACACAGAGCAGAGTCTCGAATCGTGTCCTTCCAGGGATACTGTCCCACTAAGAGTTTTTCTGGATGCCAGTGTAAAGGATAATTACTGCCCCATGATGCCTCACAACATGTATTGCATGCCCCTTTGGCCCGGGATCTCTCTGGTGCTGCTCACCAAGGTAAGAATAACTTAACGATAATTACCTTTAGTACATATCTTGTGCACTTTTGGGCAATTCCTCTTCGAAACCATGACTTCGGCCATAAATTCTTCCATCATGTTTGAGTTACTGAAGCTGCAAATAGTTTAATTTACCTCCTGATCATGACAGTTAACTATATTTAGATGTTGCGATTTTGTGTATTACTTGTCACAGGTTCACTAATTTAAATTTAGTTTGGTTCATTATTGTCACATGTCCCTTCTTCTTGTCGAGTCCACACACAAGATTAGAAGATGTTCAGTCTGACAGCTGAACACACTTCTCGGCATCTTTATACAATGGTGTCTGTCTTGCGCTTCTTGTGCGTGGTGGTGGAAAGATTGGTGAAAACAGGGCCACGACGTGAACGCTCTCTCCTTGACCCCGTCACATGTACCGAGGTACAGTGAAATGTTTTTTGTTGCGTGCTATGCAGTCAGCAGAAAGACTATACATGATTACAATCAAGCCACCCTCAGTGTATAGATGGGGTGGGAGATTGCAACCTTCACGTGGTCCGCCCTGTTTCGATGAATGAAATCAACCCGGCGTGCACAATTAATAGAACAAGTTGTCCTACAACTTTAGGCTGTGTACGCCATACGCAAGAAGAAGGAGTGTATAGATACAGATAGAGGGTATAATGTTTACTGCAAAGTAAAGTCCGATTTAAGATAGTCCAAGGGTCTCCAATGAGGTAGATGGTAGGTCAGGATTCCTCACTAGTTGATGATAGGATGGTTCAGTTGCCTGATAACAGCTGGGACGAAACTGTCCTTGAATCTGGAGGTGTGCTTTCCACTTTTGTACCTCTTGCCTGGTGGGAGCAGCAGGTGTGACCAGGGTGAGACTGGCCCTTGATTATGCAGGTGGCCTTGCCAAGACAGAGTGAGGTGTAGATGGAGTCGATGCAAGGGGGATTTGTCTTGTTTGATGGACAGGGAACATAGCTGTTGAATGTTAGTGCAGGTTTGATAGACCCTGTCTTGATCTAAAGCACAACAATTGCAGCTTCTGAAACTCAAACATGGTGGCAGAATCCTGCTACTATTTTACTTTAGAGGTACAGTGCGTAAGGTACAGCGGTAGAGTGTACGGGGTCAACCAGTGATCACCCCGTACATGAGCACTATCCTACACATGAGGGACAATTTACAATTTTTACTGAAGCCAATTAACCTACAAACCTGCACTTCCTTGGAGTGTGGGAAGAAACCGGAGCACCCACAGAAAACACACACATGGTTTCAGAACGTACAAACTCTGTACAGACAACATCCATAGTCTGGATCGAACCCGGCTCAATGACGCTGTAAGGCAGCATTGCTACCGCTGCGCCACGGTGCTGCCAGGGTCAAAGCAGAGCATTCTGCAAGGGTTGGATAAAATCTCAGAACTTATTCACCTTATTTCCAGCCTTTCAATAATTTGCATACTGCGGCAGGTGTGTAAGATGGTGTTGGCACGAACTCGGTGGGTTGTAGGACCTGTTTCCATGCTGTATCTCTAAAGTTTAAAGTAAAGTCTAAAGTAGGGTGAATGTGTTCCGAGATTGTATCCAACCCCTTGCAGAAGGCTGTACTTGGAGCCTTTCACAACTTTAACCTCATGTTGTTGTGACTACTAAGAAGTGCATTTGATTTCTTTACTGGCAGGTTCCTAACAGTCAAGTTGCAGTGTCTTTATATCACCTCCTGGATGCATTAACTGTGATTGAGGCCAGACTGAGTGAAGGACAGGAGCTTGGACACTCTTCCCATACCCATCCCAACATGTCAGACCTAAAGCAAAAGATGGATAAATTCATAAAAGCTATTGGAGTCCTAAAGCAGCAGGTAATAAGGTGATGACTTGTTATTGATAAAACCTGATGCTGAATCTTGAATCAAAGTGCAGATCTTGCTTAGAATGTAGGAAGATAGTACAACTAAATCACAAGTAGAGGTAAAAAAACTCCAAATAGAAGTTTTAAAAGTCTACAAAGTAGAGAAAAGTGTTTAAATGAGGGTTTCTATAATGTTCAGATCCAACAGATTAAATCATTGAAGGACACAAAGTGCTTGGGTAACTCAGCAGGTCAGGCAGCTTCTCTGGAGAACATGGATAGTTGACTTTACGTCACGGGACCCTTCTTCAGACTGATTGTGGGGGTGCAGATTACCCAGCATCTGCAGTTAGGACTTTAGAGAAACAGGCTCTTCAGCCCACTGAGTGTGCCGATCAGAGACTACCCCATACACTGGCATTATCCTACACACTAGGGACAATTTACAATTCTACAGAAGCCAATAAACCTACAAACCTGCACGTCTTTGGAGTGTGGGAGGAAACCGGAGCACCTGGAGAAATCCCACGTGGTTACAGGGAGAACGTGCAAACTCTGTACAGACTGCACCTGTAGTCAGGATCGAACACGGGTCTCTGATGCTGTAAGGGAGCAACTCTATTGCTGCTCTACTGTGTCGCCTCTGTGACTGTACAAGTTCAACCAAGTTCCTCCTACCTTGACTCAGGGACCCCAACAGTCCTTTCAGGTTCGGCAGAGGTTCACTTGGACCTCCTCCAACCTCATCTACTGTATCCGTTGTTCAAGCTGTGGACTCTTATATATCGGCGAGACCAAACGTAGACTGGGCGATTGTTTACCTGAACACCTTCACTGTCCTTTCTAGCCTGGGCCTCCTCCATTGTCATCATCATCATCAACAGCACCTCATATTTCATTTGGGCAGCTTACAAGCCAGCAGTATGAATATTGGAGATGTTGTCATTCTTTATGAAACGGGTTCCCCACTTCCATTACAGATGAGGCTCTCACTAGGGTTTCCTCGATATCCCGCAGCTCCGCTCTTGCTTCCCCTCTCCCCCATTCGAAACAAAGATTGAGTCTCCCTTGTCCTATAGACTAGTAAGCAGCTGTGGGTCATAGGCAGTGAGCCAACGCTGTTCGATTCAAGCTGGGGTTTTTGCTATACTATCCGAAGTAATAAATAATAAACAAAATATGTTTTTTTGGTTACTGCAGTTGCAATCTGCCTGGGTGGACTTCAAGAGCAAAGCATTTTCTAAAGTCAACGCTGGAAATCCTCCAGAGTAAGAAAACTTTCTTTAGTTTTGAGACAAAGCGCGGAAATAGGCCCTTCAGCCCACTGAGTTCATGCTGACCAGCGATCCCGGCGCACTAGTTCTATCCTACACACTAGGAACAATTTACAGTGGCCAATTAGCCGACAAACCTGTACGTCTTTGGAATGTGGGAAGAAACTGGAGCACCCGGAGAAAACCCACGTAGTGACATGGAGAACATGCAAACTCTGTACAGACAGCACCCGTAGTCAGGATCGAACCTCTGGCGCTGTGAGGAAGTAACTGTTACGCTGTGCTCGCGTGCCGAGCTCATCAAGATCTTTTTTAATTGAATTCCTCCGCCGTGTATAAAAATACTAAGTGCCGTGAAAATTATATTACTGAAACTTTGGAATGCAAAAATTAGTTTTAATCTATGTATTCCAACAAAAGTTGAGTTTATTATTGTCACATGCATTGAGGTACTGTGACTAGTTTATGAGCTACAGTGTAACATTCTGTCTTGATTTATTTTGTTCCAGTCTGTTGCAGGCCTGTCGGAATGTGAAGAGCCGGCTGTGTTTGGTTTATCAACATTACTTCCTGTTAAAACCTGCAGGGCATTCTCAACACTTGACTATCGACTTGCAGACCAAGACGCAAAAAAATGTCCAGTATGTATTATTGTTAGGCAGATATATGTAGTGGATTTGCCATATTTTGTATATGGATCACTCAGATCACATTGTAATGACATTCCACCCTCATTATAACAGACCTCTTTATAACCTATTTCCGTTATAGTGGACTCTCTTTAAGAAAACAGGCTGCTAGTTACATTGCTGAGGCTATTGAGAGTGACAAGGCATGGAGAGTGACAAGAAATTTATTAGATTAACATTTAAATCTATTAATCAATGCTTCAGCCTTTAGTATTTTTAAATTGCAGAAATAAAATTAGATTTTTAGCTGTATAAAAAATACTTGGTATGTGGAAATAACTTGTCTCACAGAGAGACCACTACGTGGTTGGAGCGAATTCCTTACTGGGTTATTACAGATACCGCTACCACCCCCTCCCCGCTCCCCCTCTGTTATAACAAGGGTTTACTATACTTCTGTACTTCTTTGTAATTGCAAGCGCATGGAAAAAGGCCCTTCGGTTCAAATCTTCCATGCTGATCCCCAAGATGCCCCATTTAAGCTGGCTTCATTTGCCTGCATTTGGGCCATTTCCCTCTGGACCGTTGCTATCCATATACCTGTCCAAGTGTCTTTAAGCATGTTCAATAAAAGCTTGTAATGCAATCATCTTGCAGATAATACTGAAAAATCAGCAGAAATCAGCATAAAACAATAATTCAGAGATGTTGGCAGTGCAGAACAGATGAATATAAAAGCAACATAGCTGTGGTTGCAGCAAATCTGAAATTGCTGTAAATACTTTTCAGGTTGATGCGTTTGCTAATTCACTCTTTTTAGACGGAGCTGAATTGCTGAATATTTATAGATTCTTCTGCTTTAAGTACAGATCAATGACTGACAAAAAAACTATTTCCACACATTAACCTTCAGGGTATTGGTCAGGGTATTGAGTTATCACCCAGCTATAGGAAAGATATTGTTAAACTGGAAAGAGTGCAGAGAAGAGTACAAGAAGCTTGCCAGGACTTGAGGGTCTGAGTTATAGGAAGAGGTTGGGCAGGCCAGGACATTATTCTTTGGAGCGCAGGAGGATGAGGGGTGATTTTATAGGTATGTACAAGATGAGGGGAATAGATAGGATAAATGCATAGTCTTTTACCCAGAGTAGGGGAATCAAAAATCAGAGGACATAGGTTTACGATGAAAGGGGAAAGATGCAATAGGAACCTGAGGGACAATTTTTTCACACAAAGGGTGGTGGGTATATGGAACGAGCTGCTAGAGGAGCTATTTGAGACGGGTACTATAACAACATTGAAAAGACATTTGGACAGGTACATGGATAGGAAAGGTTTAGAAGGATATTGGCCAAACGAGGGCAGGTGGGACCAGTGAGGATGGGGCATGTTGGTCGGCATGGACGGGCTGTGCTGAAGGGACTGTTTCCATTTTGTCTGACTCTATCACTCTACTTGGGTCACAGTTTGACAGACCTTGCATATTAACTAATGTGTGTGTATATGTAGACTAGATACAGTGAGACACCGTTCTAAGCCAAATGTATATCAATGTTGCAGTGGTATTTTTTTCTTTTGTAGGGAGAAGCTGATGGACTGGAAGGATTTCCTTTTGGTAAAAAGCAAGCGGAACACTACCATGATCTCATATCCTTATTATCTATTAGAGATGAATTGTTGACAATCAAAATTCTTCAGATGCTGGAAGTCTAAAATAAAAACAAAATGCTGTTTTTATTCCGCTTGTCGGGCAGCACTGTGCGGACAGAGGGAGAAATAGATTTAACATTCAGTGTTATTGCTTGATTGATGTAATCTTTATATCCAATGTTCCATAAGTCCTGCATTGTGATTCCTATTATTTGTCCTTGACTTTGATTATACCTATCTCCAAGACTTCCCTGGACTGATCCATTTCATTTATGTGGATAGGACAGTGGGCCACATGATTGCACCTTCTTTAAGCACATCCAAAAAATCTACAGAGCTGGGGAAAGGGCCACTAGCTGCATTCATAAAAAACAAGGTAAAGTAAAACTCCGATAATCAGGCACCTTCAGCACTTTGCTGGCATGGGACTGGCAGATTTTCCGACCTATCGGATACTATTTCTATCAGTACACATTGTTAAATTAGTTTTAGCTTTTTATGGCCGGCACAGTGGTGCAGCGGTAGAGTTGCTGCCTTACAGCGCCAGAGATCCGGGTGCGATCTTTACTATACAGAGTTTGTACGTTCTCCACTTGACCATGTGGGTTTTCTCTGGGTGCCCCAGAGTCTCACAATCTCTGAAAGTATCTTCACCAGAAGTGTTGTAGCAACTAAAGAAGACAGCTCATCACCAAGCTCTCACAGACAATTAGAGATGAGCAATAAATGCTGCAGCTGACTGAACCGCTCTCTCGCCAGTTAGTGTGGTCCTGACCTCCCATCTACCTCATTGGGGACCTTTAAACTCTCTTCAATTGGGCTTTATCTTGCACTAAACATTATTCCCTTTGTGCTGTATCTGTACACTGTGGACAGCTTGATTGCCATCATGTAGTCTATTCATTGATTGGATAGCATGCAACAAAAAAGAAACAAAACTAAAATGCTGTCCTTGTCAGCGAGGCACAGAGCCTGATAATGCATCTCGCATAGGAAAAAATTATGATCCTGTATATCTTTCAACCTACATTGCTCCAAGGGGAAGAAAACACCCGGCCTCTCCATTCTTGCCTTCAAGCTGAAATCCTTTATGCCTCTCAAAGTTCTAGTCCATCTTTTCTGTACATCTACGTTTTCCAAAGTGCGTCAGACAGAATTGAATGCAAAAATCCTGTTGTGGGCAAACCAGTGTTTTTGAGGTTATTTCCCTGCTTTTTCACCACTCTGCTCCAAGGAATTGGACACTCGTCGCTTGACTGGATACCTATCCTTATTCAGGGTTGGACGTGGACACAAGTCTCCAGCATTGAGGGGCTGATGTCTTAACTCGCTGCCTCGCCCAATTTTCCGAAGATAATTCTGGGCACTCGATTTTCAAATTGTTAAATATATAGATATAATTTAATAACTAAATTAGGCAGTCTGGCCATTAGACAACATAAGCAGTTTATAGGAAACAATTTGCCACAGACACCAACAGCAAGGAACGATAGGCGTACCAGCACCTTTTTGACTACAATAAAGCACTGGTCCTGAGTATTTTTGCCCCATATTGAGGCCATTACTTCATTACAGTTGTGATACAAATTGCTCCCCTTTTACATAATAATAGTCTGGGTGAATATATTCCTCCGACCAATACATATCAAATCTAAATGTGGTTTACTAGTTTTTTCATTGCTGTACGTAGGGTTATACAGGCATATTTTTAACTGTAGATTTTCTACTACTGCTAGGTGTGGTCTCTTGTTGGTATGGGCCAGAGATACTTGCAGAAGGGGTATACCACCCTGACATTCCGTGATGGGGATTACTACTGCTGCTATTTTCTCTGGTTTGAGAATGAAGTTGTGAGTATGTTTTATTTTCAATTAGTGTTTCAAAGAACGAGGGAATAACCCATGAAAAATGCAATATATAATAAGCAAGCATACAGTTCTTTCCGAGCTGTCTAATTCTACTTTTCATGGAGGAAGGAAACACTTTCGACTGGCATTGTTCCTCAGCGAAAGTAATATATTTTTGAGCTGGAAAAGATGCAGAGATGATTTACAAGGATGTTGCCAGGACTTGAGGACTCGAGCAATAGGGAGTAGCGGGGCAGGCTCGGACTTTATTCCTTGGAACACAGGAGACTGAGGGGTGATATTATTGAGATGTACAAAGTCTTGAGGGGAATAGAGAGGGTAAATGCACAGTCTGTTATCCAGGGGAAGGGAATCAAGAACCAGGTGACATAGATTAAAAGTGAGAGGGAAAATACTTAATAGGAAGCTGAGGGGAAACCTTTTCACTCAGAATGTAGTGTATGTATATGAGTAGCAGGGACTATAGTTGAGGCAGGGACTAGAGCAGCATTTAAAAGATACTTGAATAGGCACATGGATAGGAAAGGTTTAGAGGGATATAGGTCAAGTGGGACTAGTGTAGATGGGGCTTCTTGGTGGGGATGTTGGTCAATGAGCATGTTTCCATTCTGTATGACTGACTATGACTATCGCATTTTCAAGAAGGAACTTATTTGACTTTGAACAAATATCTAAGCATTCCTCCTTGTGTGTGGAATTTATATTGCATGGTGTTTATATGAGAGAGCCCTAATTTGTAATGATCTACTCACAGAAAGGTCACAATGTTGCTTCCACCAGCCCTTCTAGTGTTCCTTCCTGTTCATCGTCATTAATATATAATAGAAAGGGTTAGTGCTAGTGCAGATCCCGGAGAAATGCCGCGGTAAACTTCCCACCATCTGAGCAAAAACTATTCATTACTGTTTCCTTTCCTGCCATTTAAACACATTCCTATCCTTGCCGCTTCTACCCCTCGAACTACATGACAAGGTTTATTGCTTAACACGCGATCAAATGTAATTTGAACATCCATATACACATTTCCTTATCAATCATCCGCAACATCGTCAAAAAAACTTTATCTCGTGAGTGAAGCCTGATTTGCCTTCAACAAATCACTGCCATTTTTCATTACGCAATTTGCATTTGCCCAGGAGATCCCCAATGTCGTCCCTGTTTAGTGCAACCTCGCAACTTAAGAATACCCGTTTGCTCCTCCTCTCGCCACGTACCCACTCACGTTCACACCACAAGCTCGCTCCCCTCGTGACATATCCTTGCCCTTCCCAACAGATAGTTGCACCAGCAATTCTCCCACCATGTTCGGTTTGTTTGTGTGTCCACTGTAAACCTATCATACAAATTCTTGCACTCTTGTTTATTAGGGATACAAGTTACCGGTCATAGAGCTGCCAGTGCTGTCCGATGACTCTGCTCCCATTGGGATGTTGACCGGAGATTATTACAGGTAAAACCTTGTTTAGTTCTAAAGTTGGGGTGTTGGGGCAGGGTGGAAAATCTGAAGCAGTCTTGCATTAATGTAGAAACAAAGAACTGCAGACGTTGGTTTATAGCGAAGATAGACACAAAGTGCTGGAGTAACTCAGCGGGTCAGGCAGCATCCCTGGAACAAAATGATAGGTGACGTTTTGGGTTGGGACCCTTCTTCAGACTTAAAGTGATTGGTGACATTTCAGGTTGGGATTCTCCTTCACACTGAAAGTGATAGATGACGTTTCATGTCGGGACCCTTCTTGAGAATGAAAGTGATAGGTAACATTTTGGGTGGGCACCCTTCATCAAACTGAAAGTGGCAGATGTTTCATGCAAGACTTTCAGTCTGAAGAACGGTCCTAACCTTAAACGACACTTAGCGGTACCTATTTTCTCCAGAGATGCTGCCTTACCCTCAAAGTTCCTCCAGCAGTTTGTGTCTATCTAAGTATTAATGGACCATCATTTATATTTAGATGTAAAGTGCCATGCTAGTAAACATCAACCTAATGTACATGTGTAGTGACAAAAGTGCAGCGTTCCAGACCAGTACATGAAAACGTTTAACAGTGTTATTTAAATTGTGCTTCTGAGCTGCAGGCTGAGGCTGAAAGCCTGGGACTCTTTAGTCAAGAGAAATGGTCATGTTTAAGTATCTACGAGTATTAAGGGATAAATGTAAATTGTCACATTATATTCAGTTCCTGGGGTTTGGGGCTCAAGAATTTGGAGTTTAGTTTAGAGATACAGTGTGGAAACAGGCCCTTTGGCCCACTGAGTCTACACCGACCAGTGATCACCCATACGCTAGTTCCATACCATTGAACCCTCGTGAAGAAGGAATCCAACCCAAAATATCATGAATTTTCGCCAGAGATGCTGCCTGACCTGCTGAGTTACTCCAGCACCTTTGTGTCCATCACTAGTTCTACACACTAGGGACAATTTACAGAAGCCAATTAACCCCTATACCTGCATGTCTTTGGGATGTGAGAGGAAACTGGAACACCAGAGGAAACCCACACAGTCACAGGGACAATGCACAAACTCCATACAGACAGCGGCCGTAGACAGAATCAAACTTGGGACTATGGCGCTATAAGGCGGCAACTTTACTGTTGCACCAAGGTGCTGCCCCAAAAAATGAAAAGGTAATTTGTAGACGTTATTTAAAAAAAAAATTAATTCCCAGAGATCAGCAGCTCTACGGGGGTGAGGATTTATGCCCATCTCTAATTACAGCTACAGTGAAGGTCGTGCTTGACTGATTCAATCTTCAGTCGATAGTCAATCACAGTGGCATGGCACTGCAAATTTAGTGCATAACAGTGGATTGCTCTTTGGTTTCAATTCTGTAACAACATCTTTTCATGTTGGGCTTCTGATGTGTTCAGTTTAGTTTAAAGATACAATGTGGAAAAAGGCCCTTTGGCCCACCAAGTCCACACTGACCAGCGATCCCCGTACACTAGCACTCTCCTACACACTATAATAATAATAATAATAATTTTATTTATAGAGCACTTTAAAAACAAACATAGTTGCAACAAAGTGCTGTACATCACTAATCATTGACAAAAAAAAATCATTACAATTTTTACTGAAGTCAATTAACTTACAAACCTGCATGTCTTTGAAATATGGGAGATACCAGGAGCATCAGGAGAAAACCCTCATGGTCAAAGTTTGAATGGACAAACTCCGTACAGACAGAACCCTCAGACAGGATTGAACCGGGGTCTCTGCAAGGCTAAGTAAAGCTGCAGTTTTACCGCTGTGCCACCGTGCTGCCAAATTTGTCCAAGAATAGTAGCTTTAATTTTTGAACTGACAAAGAAATTTGTAGATTGAATAAAGTAAATGATCAAGTAAAGGTCACAGATCAAATATTCAAACGGCTAGTTAATACAATTTATTTGTGGGATAGTTTTTGACATGTTTTATTACCTCAGTTAAAAAATACACTGCTTCACTATATTTTGTCCACATAGACACTGGCTTCTATGTTAGTGTGACCTTGTAAAATGGCGATAGTAAATATTATTTTACTATGTAGGAGTTTTTGAACCCAGTGATCTCTCTTCTCCCCAGGAAACTATTGCGATACTACGGCAAGAACCACAGCTTGGAAATGATAAAGTGCTTCGAGCTGTTCACCATCCACTTTGGGGTCATACCCGCGGATTTTATCGTTCAGCAATGCTGTGATCTGGCACGCAGGTTGTGGGAGCCCTCTCGCATCCCCCTCTTCTGAAACAAGACCAACATTGGAAGTCCAGAGAATGGTTTTTCTTTGTGGACAATGGATGTTAGTGGTGAGGACTAGCCTGCTGAAGTTTTGCTTTTAGCGATACAGCATGGAAGCAGGTCCTTCAACCCACCGAGTCCGAGCCGACCATCCCTCACCCATTTACGCTAGTTCTATGTTATTCCACTTTCTCATCCACTGTCGACTCCAAACCAGCGATCCCTATACTAGCACTATCCTACACACTTTACAGAAGCCGATTAACCTACAAATCTTTTGAATGCGGGAGGAAACTGGAGCATGTGGAGAAAATCCATGCAGTCACAGGGAGAACGTGCAAACTCCCCACAGACAGCACCCGAAGTCAGGATCGTACCGAGATCTCTGGCGGAGAAAGGGAGCAGCTCTACTGCTGCACCACTGTGCAGCTAAAAAATTGTCTTTGTTTGAAATGGCTGGATATTTGAATTGTGAGCTAAAACTGAACCATAATGAACAGATGATTTTGATAAAAATCCACGTTGCATATAAATCTTGTCCTTGGTCTGTCAAACTTAAAGATAAAGATACATTTGGCTGCCCTGCCTCTGTCACGAGATGGTTATGAACAATAATGTCCGTTGGAGTTCCTCTCTGGTAATGGTGTTTCAAAACTTTGTTTCCTTGCATCTTTAGAGCATAGGATTGATGGAAACCAGAACAAATTGAACTGATTTCTCCCAGGATCACACAATCAACAGAGCTGGTAGGAGTGAGATGGAAGGTTGTTTAAATGGCTAGCAGTGCAGAACTAACCAAAACTGGAAGTGTGTGTAGAGATAGTCATACAGCGTGGAAACAGGTCATACGGCCCAATTTACCCATGATATCCAACATGCCCCATCTGGAAAATGATCAAATGGCTTGGCTCTAGTTATTGCTCAGCATACACACTCAATCTTTAGTTTGTGGGTTACTGCAAGCGAAGGTGAATGACGAGCGGGGAATCAGTGGATGGATCTTAGTTTGACTCCTTCACTCTATTCTTCCTTCCCCCTCATGCTCTACCTACTGAGTCTGTTTTGAGGGCAATGTGGAGGGTGGGATTCAATCCTGGATGGATTGTGGATCAAGAGAGTTGCAGATGCAGAGTGGAACTGGTGGGGAATTGTCAACATTCAGGCTGAGTTTAGTTTATTGTCACGTGTACCGAGATACAGTGAAAAGCTTTTGTCAGCGGAAAGACTATACATGATTACAATTGAACCGTCCACAGTGTACAGATACAGGATAAAGGCAATATCATTTGGTGCAAGATACAGGAACTAACTCTAGGTGTCTGATGTGTACTCTGTACCTGGGGGTGGTAGACCCCTCTGTCTCTCTGTCTCTCTCTCTCCCCCCCCCCCTTTGTGAAGATGACCTTTGCCCAGTTAATCAGTAACGCAGGAACTATTTTGAATATTTCACAGCAACTCGACTGAGGAAGTTGTAATATGAAGTTATATACTCATTAAATATTTGTTATGTCAAGAGACCTTTGGACCAAGCATGACAGCTGGTGAGCTCGGAGCTGCTGCTGCATCCAAGATAGATACCGGGATTAGTTATTTTTATGAAATGAAGTGAGTTTTTGCATGTCAATAGACATGATCAATAAAATAAAATAAACACCGCTTCCTCTCACCTTGATCATTGACAATATTTTGATGTTGAGAAATTGTGTATTATCAAAAGTTCACAAATTTAAATGTAGTTTATTATTATTGTCACATGTACCAAGGTGCAGTGAAAACCTTTATTTGTGTGCTATCTAGTCAGCAGAAAGACTCTACATGATCACAATGAAGCCGTCCACAGTGTACTGTTACAGAATAACATTTAGTGCAAGGTACAGTCCGATTAAAGATAGTCCGAGGGTTACCAACGGGGCAGATGAGAGGTCAGGTTCGCTCTTACTTGGTGATAGTTTTGTGATGCAGCATGTAAACAAGTCGATGGACTTTCAAGTAGAAGCTGTGGAAGGCTAATCATCGATCCCCCGTTCACTCTAGTACAATGCTATCTCAGTTCCGCATCCACTCCCTGCACACTTGAGATAATTTTACAGAGGCCAATTAACTTGTACACGACCAGCGATCTCCATACACTAGTTCTATCCTACGCACTAGAGACAATTTACAGAACAAGCCAGTTAGCCTACAAACCTGCAGATCTTTGGGATGTGGGAGGGAACCTGAACACCCAGAGAAAACCCACGCAGTCTCTGGGAGAATGTGCAAACTCTACCATCAGACTGTACCCAAGGTCTGGATCGAACCTGGGTCTCTGGTGCTGTGAAGCAGCAGCTCTACCAGCTGCACCACAATGACAGTTAGTTACTGCACAAGCTTCCTAATTTTGCTGTATATCCTTTCTAAATGCTGTGTTAATAATTAGTGTCAGAGCTGTATAGCACAGAAACCGGCCGTTCAGCCCAACTTGTCCACGCCGATTAGGTTGGCATATTGGACGAGTCCATTTGCCTGCATTTGGGCCAGAGCCCTCTTTCCCCTTCCTATCCATGTATCTGTCCAATGTTTTTTTTTAATTCTAAACACAAAGTTGAATGGATGTAAATAGCTCCACAATACCTTGCAGCAAAGAACTAGTCATATAGTACAGAAACAGGCCCTTCAGCCCAACTGGTCCATGCTGACCAAGGTGCTTCATCTAACCGTGTTTGCCCCCATATCCCTCTAAACATTTCCTATCCATTACTGTGGACTACTTGATCTGCAGTATAATGCTTTGTCCAATTCTAGCATTCATTAGAATCTTATAGTTAATTGGTTTCACAGAACAGTTGCAACAATTGTAATATTTTATTTTGTACAGAGAATTTATAAACAGTACTTTTAATCCAGCATGTGAACAAACAATACGGATGTTAAGACCAGTCATTGAGCCTTTTGACAACCTTAGACTTGCCCCGAGTTGCACAAACATTTCTATGTTCATCCATAAAGACCAGTTAACTGACAGACCTTAGTAAAATGTCATACAAGGAACTGCAGATGTTGGTTTACAAAAAAAAGACAAAGTGCTGGAGTAACTCGGCAGGTCTGGCAACATCTCTTGAGAACATGGATAGGTGATGTTTTGAGTTGGGACACTTCTTCAGACCTGACCCAAAATGGCACCTATCCATATTCTCCAGAGATGCTGCCTGACCTGCTGGGTTATTCCACCACTTTGTGTCTTTTTCATATCTTAGTAATGTTTGTAAAGCTGCACATGAATCCTCTCTTATCTGCATCATTGAAGGTCACATTCCTTGCCCCTCCTCTATATACACTCATCCCCCATCCCCGAGACCCACATTTCCCTTTTATCCATCCTCTTTCCTCTCCTCCCAACCATATCTCCCACCCATATCCCCCCTCCCGCCCTCCAGCTTTACATTTCACTTCCCCTTCTCTCCCTATCTACCAATCCCCTCCCCACCCCCCCCCCCTTCATCAATCAATCAAGTTTTATTCGTCACTTGCACATAAGTGCAATTGAAATGAATTTGCCAGCAGCGGTACAATAAAAAAATAACACACAATACACAATTTTAAAAATGTACACAAACATCCACCACAGCATTCATCACTGCGGTGGGAGGCACAAAATTTGGCCAGTCCTCCTCCATTTCCCCCCGTGGTCGGGACCTCAACCCTCCGCAGTTACCGCTGCGAACATCCAGATGTACGGACAAGATAAGTCCAGGTAAGTCCTGAATCGGTGCCTCCCCACCGGAGACCGCAGCTTCAAGATGGTGTAGGCCGCAGGCCGGCGGTCGAAGATTTAAAGTCCCCGCCTCGCCACAGCCAGAAGCACCACAGACTGCAGAGCCGGCGGTCAGAGCTCCTCTCCAGGTCCTGGACTCTCCCACTAATGGAAACATCCTCTCCACATCCACTTTGCCTTGTTCCTTGGTAAACCAGCATCTGCATTTCCTTCCTTCTACACAGTTGCCCGCATTTGGCAAGATTTTGAGTAGATGTCCTACCAGTTGACCCCCTCCGTAAGGTCATTGACGACATTCCCCTTCACTAAAGCGGCCAGGAAGAGCTTCTCTTGGTTGACGTTGTGCACAGCCTGAGCGTTCATGGCATCCATGCGGATAGCCTCGTAGTAGTGTAGAGGTAGATCGAGGTGGTGCATGTCGTAGCCAAAGCCAGCCAGGTTCACCTCATCACAGAGGTGTAAGGCAGTGACGACCGAGGTCACTCCCAGTGTTGGAACCATCTGAGCAAAAAACACCAACGAGAGCTAGATCAGTGCTGGGCAGTTCATAGGTTATATGAGCAGAATAAGGTCATTCGGCCCACCATGTCTACTCTGCCATTCAATCATGGCTGATCTACACCACCACTCTACCCCATTCTGCCTTCTCCGCATAACCCCAGACACCTGTACTAATCACCCATAACATCTGACACCCGTACTAATCAAGAATCTGTCAAGCTCTGTGGTCTAACAGGCCATAACCTTCACAGTGAATGGGATGGCCCTGGGGAGTTCTGTCGAC
Organism: Leucoraja erinaceus; assembly: GCF_028641065.1. Taxonomy (NCBI): domain Eukaryota; kingdom Metazoa; phylum Chordata; class Chondrichthyes; order Rajiformes; family Rajidae; genus Leucoraja; species Leucoraja erinaceus. Next base: position 32,578,882 of record NC_073391.1, on the reverse strand, counting down.
CAGAGGGATCTAGGACTATAGGAGTAAGATGAGATCTTGCTGGGCAGAGCAGGGCAGGGCATTTACAGTGAGCAGCAGTTCATAACTCAAAGGGGCAGAATTAGGCCATTCTGTCTATCGAGTCTACTGCCCCCCCCCCCCAACCCTTAACACCATTACAAACCAAGAACCTGTCAACGTCTGCCTTCAAAATACCCAATGACTTGGCCTGTACTGCCGTCTGTGGCAATGAATTCCACAGATTCGCCACCAGATTGGGGGCCAGGGAGTGCTCTAGAGCACAGGTATTAGGACAGGTACGTAGATAAAGGACGTACCTTTAGAAAGTAGATATGGAAAGGATGTACCTTTAGAAAGGAGATGAGGAATGTCTTTAGCCAGAGTGTGGTGAATCTCTGGGGAGTGAAAGCTGTACCTGTTTCCATCTCCACCGCTTGGAGGTTGGCTCCAGAAAGCCCAGGTAGTTCATCGCTGTTTCCCGAATAATGTCCAGATTTAATATCCGGTAATTGTGTGGTTCCAAAGGAATCAGATCGGGCACCGATTGCCAAAACCACATCTTCTGCCAAAGGCTCTGGAGAGGGAAAACAGAATAGTTTAGAGACACAGCATGGAAACAGGCCCTTCGGGACCCGGAGTCCGCACCGCCCAATGATCACCCCTTACACTAGTTCTATCCTACACACTAGGGACAATTTACAGAAGGCTACAAACCTGCACATCGTGGGGGTGTGGGAGAAAACCGGACCACCCGAAGAAAACCCACACGGTCACGGAGAACATGCAAACTCCATACGGACAGCACCCACAGTCAGGATCTCTTTAGACTTTAGAGATACAGTGAACAGCCAACCAGCGATAACCCGTACACTAACACTATCCTACACACTAGGGACAATTTATCATGTTACTGGGGCCACAACACCGTGGGCGGCTTCATTGTAATCTTGCATAGTCTCATCTTTGACCGGAAAGCACGCATGCCAACAAAAGCTTTTCACCGTACCTCGATACAAGCGACAATAATAAACTAAACTAGAAATGAGTAGTCACCAGTGGCTCCTTCCTGACCATGGCCTTTACCCAAGACAGGTCCGTGCACTTGAACGTTGCCACCACCAGCAGCGAGGCTGGGTCGTAATCCCGGGGAGACTTGAGAGCACCCTCTGGGTACGCAATCCGCAGCGTAGTCTTTGTACCCACGTCCCGTGCGTGATCCGACACCGGCCCGTTATTCAGTCTGATGATGCGGGAGGAGGGTGAGAGAGAAAATCTCCGTCACCAAGAACATTTCACAAGCTTGCACTTCTTTTAATAAACCTTTATATTAATATAAATCAATCTAATTTACGAATTGTGAAAAGCCTTGATAAAGTTGAATGTATAATAGTGAAAGGCCTGGATAGAGTGAATGTGGAGGATGAGGGATCTGAAAGAGGTGTATAAAATCTTGAGGGGAATAGATGGGGTGAATGTACAGAGTCTTTTACCCAGAGTAGGAGAATCAAGAACTCGAGACCACAGGATTAGGGTGAGAGGGGGGGAAGACTTAATAGGAACCAGAGGGGCAACCTGTTTACACAGAGGGTGGTCGGTAAATGGAATGAGCTACCAGAAGAGGTAGTTGAGACAGGTAGACTAACAGCATTTAAAAGATATTTGAACAGGCACACAGATAGGAAAGGTTTAAAGGGAAGTGGGCAAGTGGGAGAGAGAAGCTTAGACAGGATATCGTGGTCAGTATGAATGAGTTGGGCCGAATGAGTTGAGTCATGGCATATAACTGCATGGACACCATGGTCTCCAACCATGGACTCCATGACTCAAGGGGCTCCATGTACTCCATGCCTCTACAGACTCAAGGGCTGCATCACTGACGCTGCCCAAGAGCTGAGACTGCTGGTGGTGCGGTCACCTGATAACGACGCTGTGCTGGTCAATGTACGGTCCGAGCCGGCTTCCGCCCAGGATGCCTCCATTCCCCACCACCACGCATCTCCTGCAGCCAGACAGCGCCAGCTCCTCGCCGGGAATCCCTCCAGAAGCTTCCGGCAGCATCTCCAGGGTTTCCCGAAGCTGTTCCTCGCATCCTCTGAACCCAAAGGGTGGCTCGTACCTCCCGCCGCCCGGGAGTGAGGTCGAGCCCCGTCCCACAAAGACCGGGACGCTGCCAAGAGCTTTCCTTGGATACAGCTCGGTGAGTCTGGTGCGGCTGAAGTTCACCTCGCAGCGGCTTGAAACGACCCTCTGAGACTTGTTGTGAAGGTGCTGCAGAGAGAGAGATGAGTGGAACCATTGAGCCATTTTGTCATAGAATGATATTGTGTGGAAACAGGTCCTTCGGCCCAACTTGCCCACACTGGCAACATATACCAGCTGCGCCTCACCTACACTCACCCACTGGTTTCTTGTACCATCTTCACTAGCCTCTTCTCCGTCTGGTCTAACCTCCCCGTCATCTGCCCCTCATCTCGCCATATCTCCCCATCTCCACCTGGCCTCGTTTCATCACCCTGCCGTTGCACATCAGACAGCCCCCCTCTCTGTCCATCTTCAAATCCAGTGTTAAAACACATTTGTACTCCCTGGCTTTTGACCATGCCTGAGGCTTTGCTTCTGTTTGTGGTGTTTTGATGTTTCTTTATTTTACATGTCTTTTCCTACTATTTCTTTTGATTGTTATTTTTGGTGTGTATTAACTTTTTTGTCAATGATTAATGATGTACAGCACTTTGTTGCAGCTATGTTTGTTTTTAAAGTGCTCTATAAATAAAATTATTATTATTATTAAATAAAATTATTATTATTATTATTATTATTATTATTATCATCATCTCTCCCACTTCTAGCCCCAAGTTTGAATCATCCACCCACCCCTCCCCCCTCCATCTAGCTCAATCTCCACATTATCTCTCCCATATCCATCTCCATATCCCATCATCTCTCCCTCGTCTGCCTCCATCTCCCCATCATCCCTCCCACACAGTCCCACCTGCCCGCATTTGATCCATATCCCTCCAAACCCGTCCTATCCATGTACTCGTCTAACTGTTTGTTAAATGCCTATACTGGTAGCTTGTTCCATACACCCACCACACTTTGTGTGTAAAAGTCACCCCTCAGATTTCTAAAGGACTTTAGACTTTAGAGATAAAGCGCACAAACAGGTCCTTCGGCCCTTCGGGTCCGCACCGCCCAGCGACCACACCGTGCACTAGCACTATCCTGCACTTTAGGGACAATTTACAGAAGCCAATTAACCCTCAAACCTTGTACGTCTTTGGACTGTGGAAGGAAACCGAAGCACACTGTGAAAACCCACGCAGGTCACGGGGAGAACGTACAGATTCCGTACAGGCAGCACCTGCAGTCAGGATCGAACCCGGGTCACTGGCGCTGTAAGACAGCAACTTTACCGCTGGGTCAACATGCCACCAGATTTTTTGTTTAGAATGTAAAAAACGAGAAACTGCAGATGCTAGTTTACAAAAAAATAACGCAAACTGCTGGAGTAACTCAGCAGATCAGGCAGCATCACTGGATAACATGGATAGGTGACATTTCGGGTCGGGACCTTTCTACAGACTGACCCGTCTCTAAAGTCTAAAGTGCTGAAAGCCTTCTTGACCATCTTGTGACTTACTTGTGACTTCACTTTTAGGGAACCGTGTACCTGGACTCTTGGATCCCTCTGCTCTGAACTCTCCCTAACTCCATGTGACGCCACTTTCAGGGAACTGTGTACCTGCGCCCTTACATCCCACTGCTCCACAACACTCCTTGTCCACCTGCGACACCAATTTCAGAGAACGATATACCTGCATCCCTGGATCCCCAGAGCCCTGTCATTCAATGTGTAGGTCCTGCCCTGGATGAGTGCATTTGGTGGTCCAAACACTTGTGCCCATTGCCCGATCAATGCCTCGGAGCCCTCCCGTTCTCTATCTCCATCAATGCCGTGCCTGCCCCCCCTCTCCCCCACCTCCCCCCCACCACCACCACCACGTACCGCCATGCGATCGGCCGCCATGCTGTAGAGCTGCCAGATGTCCTGACTCTTCTGGTAGGCTGGGAGCAGCAGCAACAGGTAACACAGGGAGAGCAGCAGCAGAGACCCCAGTCTGGATCGGAGTCTGTGTGTGGGGGGGAAGAAGATGCACATCCGAATCACGGTGAAGGGTAACGGGCCCGTCGCGGGCACTGACCTCCCCTCCGCCCATGGGATCCACAGGAGGTGCTGCCTCAAGAAGGCGGACAAGATATAGCCAAGAGGGAGGCACAGTGGCGCAGCTGCTGGAACACGATGTGATGGAGATGTGGTGGAGATGATGGGGGGGATTAAGCCAGATGTGGGAGAGATGGTGGGGAGAGGACAGATGTGGGAGATGATAGGGACATATGTGGATGATGGGGGACAGATGTGGGAGAGATGATGGGGACAGATGTGGGAGATGGGGACAGATGTGGATGAAGGGGGCAGATATTTGTGGGATGATGGGGACAGATGTGGGAGGGATGATAGGGAAGAGGACAGATGTGGGAGGGATGATGGGGACAGGTGTGGATGATGGGGGCAGATGTGGGAGAGATGATGGGAGATGGAGGCAGAAATGGGAGAGATGATGGGATATGAAGATGGACGTGGGAGAGATAATGTGGAGATTGAGCTAGAAGGAGGGGGGGGGGGGGGGGGTGGATGATTCAAACTTGGGGCCAGAAGTGGGAGAGATGACGAAATGGGGCCAGGTGGAGATGGGGAGATAAGACAAGATGAGGGGTGGGGAGGTGAGAGGAGACGGGCAAGAGGATAGTGAACATGCTACAAGAAACCAGTGGACGAGTGTAGGTGAGGCGCAGCTGTTTGACTCTTTCCCAACGAACGTGCCTACCTCTCACTGAAGTACCTTCTAGGAGAATTCATCTTTACCGGAATTACATCTGTTCAGCCCGGTGGGAATCTGGAATAAACGTTTAGAAAAGAGACACGAACTTCAGACTATTTGTCCTTCCCACGATGGCCACGTAACGGTTCAGTCCATGGTCCAACCTGGGGGTGTTGGCACGGTGGTGCAGCGGTGTAGTTGCTGCCTCACAGCGCCAGAGACTCGGGTTTGATTCTGGCTACAGATGCTGTCTATGCCGATTATGTACGTTTTCCTTGTGACCGCGTGGGTTTTCTCCGGGTGCTCCAGTTTCATCCCACACTCCAAAGACGATCACTGGGGAACATGGATAGGTGACGTTTTGAGTCAGGACCCTTCTTCAGACCCGACCTAAAACGTTCCGTCTTATAGAAAGTTACAAAATTCTTAAGGGGTTGGACAGGCTAGATGCAGGAAGATTGTTCCCGATGTTAGGCAAGTCCAGGACAAGGGGTCACAGCTTAAGGATAAGGGGGAAATCCTTTAAAACCGAGATGAGAAGAACTTTTTTCACACAGAGAGTGGTGAATCTCTGGAACTCTCTGCCACAGAGGGTAGTTGAGGCCAGTTCATTGACTATATTTAAGAGGGAGTTAGATGTGGCCCTTGTGGCTAAGGGGATCAGGGGGTATGGAGAGAAGGCAGGTACGGGATACTGAGTTGGATGATCAGCCATGATCATATTGAATGGCGGTGCAGGCTCGAAGGGCCGAATGGCCTACTCCTGCACCTAATTTCTATGTTTCTATGTCTCCGGAGTTGCTGCCTGAACTGCTGAGTCGACCCAGCGATTTCTTTGTAAACCGGCATCTGCAAAGCGCTGGAGTAACTCAGCTGGTCAGGCAGTATATCTGGAAAACATAGATAGGTGATATTTTCGGATGGGTCTGAAGAAGAGTCCTGACCCAAACCGTCTCCTATTCATGTTCCCCAGAGATGATGCCTGAGCCGCTGAGTTACTCCAGCACTTTGTACTCTGTACCAGAGATCAGTCACTTCATTACCCAGTGTAAATTATACACAAGATTCATAAGTACACGTCAGAAAAGCATTACTTATCTACCATTCTAGCTTGATGAATACCATATCATGTGTATTTAGACCCGTCATGCTTGGTTTAGTTTAGTTTGTTGTCAGATGAACCGAGGGACAGTGAAAAGCTTGTACATGATTTACAATCGAGCCATTTACAGTGTACATAACAGATACATGAGAAGGGAACAACGTTAAGTGCAAGTAACATGAACCAACCAACGTGGGAATCTAATCTACACAGAGGCACGATCTCACCCAGCCTGCGATAGTCAGTTTGTGGATCCTCTCTTTCCCGACAAAATCGCTTTCCCGAACCCCCTTCTGAATGAATTTGCCATAAAGTCATCAGCGGGAGTCTTCGGCGGGAGGTTCAGCCCTCCGTTCATACCAAGTGAATAGCAAACAGCGCGCTGTGCGTTATGCGCTGGTGTTAGTCAGGGTGCGCTCTGTGCCGGGGATTCAGCCCCTGCCTGCCGAGCCCACGTCCTGTCTCCGAGTCCAGGCTTCCGATCAACGCGGACTGTGAGGTTTCCCGCGCCACAACCTGCTGTCCCTTCAGTCAATAATTGACAGGGTTTTCCACTAAATCACCTGTCAAATATTAATCTATGCAGTACCTCCCTACAACCATCAGGCTATTAAACACCACAACCACCAAATAAGTTCTGGACGACACAGACTGTGTGTGGTCTATATAGTATGTAGGGGCATCATTGGTTGTCTTTGCACGAAAACTGGTTGAGATATAATATAAGATAAAGGACAGGTGAATGTTTTGGTTGGAACCCTTCTTCAGAGTGAAAATAAATAAGAGGGAACTGGAGATAGCCATGGTTTTTCTACAGAGATACAGCCTGACCAGCTGAGTTACTCCAGCATTCTGTGTCTATTTTCGGCATATGATGTGCTGTTCCACCAGTTTGCGTGTGGCTTCAATCTGGCAACCAGGCTCAAGAGTGTAGGAAGGAACTGCAGATTGCTGGTTTAAACCGCAGACACAAAATGCCGGAGTAATTCAGCGGGACAGGCAGCATCTTTGGAGAGAAGGAACGGGTGACGTTTCGGATCGAGAACATTGTGCCGAGTTCCTCCAGAGGTTTGTGTGTCGCCCAGGCTCAAGAACAGCTTCTTGCCCATTAACCATCAGACCCGTGAACCACTCTGCACATCCGCACCGCAGCACCGAGCCACTAGACTTTGTACTGAAGTTGCTCCGCGTACTTTGATGTTTGGACTATCGTGGTCTGGTTTACTTAGAATAAACGATTATTGAGTGCATGTTTATTTTTTATTGTTATTGCCCCTAATGTGTCTGTAAAAGGGGCGGCACAGTGGCGCGGCGGTAGAGTTGCTTGTCTTACAACGTTAGAGACCCGGGTTTGATCCTGACCTCGGGTGCTGTCTGTGTGGAGTTTGCACATTTTCCTTCTGACCGTGTGGCTTTTCTCCAGGTGCTCTGGTTTCCTACCGCATCCCAAAGACGTGGAGGTTTGTAGGTTAATTGTCCCGGGGTGTGTAGGATGTGAAACTGCAATAACATAGAACGAGTGATCGCTGGTCGGAGCAGACTCGGTAGGCTGAAGGGCCTGTTTCCACGCGGTATCCCTAAATTAAACAAAAGGTGAGGCTATGTACAGCTTCGCACTTAATTCCTACATTCTCCTAGTGTCCGTGGTTGTGTTCAAGAGCAACTTGCCGTCCTCTCTCTCTCTCTGGGCAGGACGGTACTGCTTATCTTGTTTGTTCAGAGGGTGAATTGCCACCTTTGACGAGACCAACCATGAAGTTGCTTAATAATCCAAAGAGCTGTCAGTAAACCTTGGAACCAAGGCAATGAGGATGTTTGCAGCAAGTGCTATCAGGGAGAGCTACACGAGTCCCATGTTTCAGAAATGGAGTGAAGCCTGTAATCGCCGAGCCTCCGTGACACTGAGAATTGAGTAAAATAAAATAAACAGTCCCTGAATATGGATGTATGCATTTTCACACATCTCCTTACATTAAGATGTCTTGATGGAGGGTAACAAGGAAATGCCACAGGAATGAAACAACGAGTCTAAGGCTGAAAGAAGACACACTGGAGGTGTGAGACAAACATAGTAGTCCAACGAGGAATTGCGAATAGTTGTGGACGCAGCCCAGACCATCACACAAACCAACCTCCCTTCCATTAACTCCATCTACACCTCACACTGCTTCGGCAAGGCCAGCAGCATAATCAAGGACCAGTCGCACCCCAGTCACTCACTTTTCTCCTCTCTCTCATCGGGCAAGAGGGACAGAAGTGTGAAAACGCACACCTCCAGATTCAGGGACACTTCCCAGCTGTTATCAGGTAACTGAACCGTCCTATCGGCAACTAGAGAGCAGACCTGAGCTACTATCCTGAGCCTGTTCCGCTGAGTTACTCCAGCTTTTTGTGTCTATCTTCGGTTTAAACCAGCGTCTGCAATACCTTCCCACACACTACTATTTACCTAATTGGAGACCCTCAGACTATCTTTAATTGGACTTTACCTTGCACTAAACGTCATTCCTTTATCATGTATCTATACACTGTGGACGGCTCGATTGGAATATGGACAGTCTTTCCGCTGACTGGTTAGCATGCAACAAAAGCTTTTCACCGCACCTCGTACGCGTGTCAATAAACTAAACTTAGCTTAGTCAGTGAGCTAGAAAACAGGCATCACCAGTCTTGATCACTGACATCCAAACGTTTTGATGTAGTGGCTTTAAACATGATGGGTAATCTTCGAGGGTTCTATAATTGAGGACTAGAAGGGTGGTTAATGTAATACCAGTGCGCCAAAAAGGGGAAACTCAACTAACGTAGCATAACATTAATGATATGGCAATTGCTAGAATCTGTAATGAAAGAGGTAATGAAAGGCCTCGATAGAGACCTGGAGATGATGTTTCCAGTAGTCAGGGAGTCTAGGACCAGAGGGCACAGCCTCAGAATAAAAAGACGGACCTTTAGAATGGAGATGAGAAATAACTTCTTTAGCAGAGTGTGGAATTCATTGCTACAGACGGCAGTGGAGGTCAAGTCATTGGGTGTTTTTAACGTGGAGATTGACCAGTTCTTGAATAATGCCATCAAATGTTATAGGGAGAAGGCAGGAGAATGAGGTTGAGGGAAAAAAATAGATCAACCATGATTAAATGGTGGAGTACACTTGATGGGACGAATGGCCTAATTCCGTCCCTGTGGTTTATAATGTCTTGAAAAGGAAAACAATCTAGATTGAGTTTTTTTGAGAAGGGCATAATAACAAGAACAAAATACACAGAGCTGAAAGGCGAGTTTTCAAGGAAGGGCAGATGTTAAAGTGAACTTTTCAGGGAAAAGATTAAGGGAAAAAGAGGAAATTTCAGTCAAGAACAAACAGCAATCTCAGCAAGTACTGTTCAGGAGTCAATCATACAGCATGGAAACAGACCCTTCGGCCCAACTTGTCAACGGTGACCCATTTACCCATGTTTGCCCCATATCCCACTAAACCTTTCCTATCCATGTAGCTGTCCAATGTCTCTTAATGCGGTTATAGTACCAGCCTCAACTACCTTCCCTGGCAGCTCATTCCATATACCCGCCACTCTTTATGTGCCCCTTGGGTTCCTATTAAATATTTCTCCTCATCTTAAATGTATGTCCTCTGGTTCTTGATTTCCCCTCCTCTGGGGAAAAGACTCCATCACTCAACCATCTATTTTTCCCCATCAAAATCTAAATCGGTTTCTTTCTTCAATCAGACAAGCATTTCCAGCAGTTCTCCATTTCAGAGTGCAGAAACAAGGAACTGCAGAGGCTGGTTAATACACAGGACACAAAGTGCTGGAGATAGCATCTCTGGAGAACATGGAAAGGTGACGTTTCGGGTCGGGACCCATCTTCAGACTGAACGCAGTAGACGGAAGGTGGCTAGAATAGAGGTTAGGGCAGGCAAGTGATACGAAGAACTACAGATGATGGTCTGCAAAATAATTGCTGAAGTAACTCAGCTGGTCAGGCAGCATTATTGGAGAACATGGATAGATGACATTTTGGGTCAAGACCCTTCTTGTTCTTCTGAAAAGATACCAGGGCCAGAATAAACGTCAAACATAGCACAATATTTAAGATATTGTAAAATATTGCTTTTTAATTCATCACAATTTACAAAGAATATTTAAATGTAGAATTAGTATTACTGATTTCTGAACATCTTGATTAAATGATTACATGTTTGGAACAACACTGATTGCATAACCTTCTCTTGAAATGCGAGACGTGGGCATTGAGGGAATGGTTTGTGGTTGCAGAGGAAGACCTTCACCAGCAGAGGGCAGTGGGAACAACTTTGAGAGGTGGACAGGAGCATAGAAGTTAAAGCACGTTAGCTTCTGAGTGCAGAACGATGTAGTGAAGCTAGCCCAGCGACAGATCAACATCATTGTAACATTACCACAGACCAGAGAGGAGGGAGCCGCTGCCAACAGACGCGAGGAGCAAGGCCACTAGGAGTGTGAATCAGAGTCGTGCCTTCCGTACCCTCGAGGTCGGCTGGGCGAGGAGAGGGACTTGGGCTCGCTGAACGATCCTGACAAAGGCAATGGCTGGAGGCCTGGAGCTCGCCTAGATCGGGCGCCGCTCCATCAGGCATAGCCCGGAAACCGAACTTTGGAAATGGCACCAAGTGTGGTGACTCGCAAAAGGATTTCACTGAGTTTTGCACGTGATAATAAGGCAATTCAATAGAACTTGGTATAGCAGGGTAGATCTGTTTATATATGTAGTCAAAACTGCAAAGAAAATAGATTACACTTAAAGATTTTGTGTGCTTATGTGTCTCTCTCACTCTCTCTCCCCTTCAGTCACATCATGTGCTGAAGGGAGCTGGAGACGTGAGGAGCTGGGGTTCGCAGGAGGGTGAACTGGGGTATTGCCTTCAGTGCCTTCAAGATCGGCTGCAAGAGGCGCCCCTGGGACACAGGCGTGACCGGGCGAGGAGAGGGAACTGCTCCAGTACATCGAGCACTCGGGCCGACCGGACTTTGGAAAGGGCGCAGTTTTGGCATCACCTGTGTGTGTGTGTGTGTGTGTGTGTGTGTGTGTGTGTGTGTGTGTGTGTGTGTGTGTGTGTGTGTGAGTGTGTGTGTGTGTGTGTGTTTTATGCGGGCAAAATGAATTTCACTGTGCAGCTGCATACGTGACAAATAAAGCAGTATTGAACGATTGATTAGTAGGAAACCTGGAAAAAGAAGGCAGTAACATCCAAGAGAAACCACAGCACTGGACACTCACGACCTGCGATGTGCACATGAATTTGCGACTCCTCTCCCCGCTGTTCAAGGCGAGGACGTTGATCAGCGATCGCGGCCTGCAGCTCGCTCCGTGTGTGTAATGCTTTACTTGGGGAGTCTGCGGAGCTCGTGAATCAACCAGACGGACATGCTGAGGAGCACCAGGGACCCCGACTGGTGCGTGGCCGCCACCGGGGTGGGGACGTAGAGCAGCAGCGTGCCGATTCCCAGCGCCGCCTGAAACAAGGTGCAGGTCTTGTTTTCAGTTTATTTTACAGCAGTGATTCGCAGACTTTGAGATCACGGAAAACACAGGCATAATAATACAGACAAAATGCTGCACTAACTCTGCGGGTCAGGCAGCATCTCTGGAGAACATGGGTGGATGACGTTTCATATAGGAGCAGCATTAGGCCATTCCGCCCATCGAGTCAGCTCTGCCATTCAATCATGGTTGATCTATCTTTCCTCCTCAGCCCCATTCTCCTGCCTTCTCCCCATAACCCCCGACACCTTTACTAATCACGAACCTATCAATCTCCGCCTTTTAAAGGTCCACAGCATTCTGTGGCAGTGAATTTTGCACAGAATTCCACCCTCTGACTAAAGTAATTCCTCCTCATCTCCTTTGTAGAGGTACGTCCTTTTATTCAGAGGCTGTGCTGTCTGCTCCTAGACTCTGGTCAAAACCAGTCTTCAGAGTTAGGGGAGAGGGAAACTAGAGATATGAAAAGGTGCAGCATAAATCAGAGCCGGCACCAATCACCAAGAAAAGGAGGAGCCCATAATGGTCCATTAGAAGAGGTGATAATGAAGGGATAGGGTTTTGACCCCAAACATCACCTATTCCTTTTTACCAGCCAGCATTTTGTATCTATCTTCGGTGGAAACCAGCATCTGCAGTTCCTTCCGACACAGGTGTAATAATGGTAACCTTAAGGCACATTCGTTTAACCTAAAAAATCTGCACGTTTTTGGAATGTGGGAGGAAGTTGGAGCACCTGGGGGAAACCCATGCGGTCACAGGGAGAACGTACAAACTCCATACAGACAGCACCCGTAGTGAGGATCAAACCCAGGTCTCTGGCGCTGTGAGGCAACAACTCTACTGCTGCGCCACTGTGCAGCCTCAAACGCTAGTGGATAGCCCCACACTGTGCAGCTGATTCCCAAGAGTTTCTGGCACAGGTTGGAGTGTGGTTGAGTGTGTAAGCCTCGCTGCATTAGTGCCAGTAATGCCACGCTGATCTGTGCTAGTACCTGCATGTAAACCATGGCCAGAAGCGAGGAAACAGCCACCCGTGTTCTTCTGGTTAAGGCCATCCTGCGGGATAATGCGTAGAGGACGGTCACTGCTGTCACTGAGGCAATGCCCTGGGAACAGAGAGCACAGATTACAGAACTAGAACCACACCATGGTAACATACGATGATCATTTGACGGCTCTGGGCCTGCACTTGCTGGAGTTTGGAAGGACGAGGGGAGACCTCATTGAAAATTACCGAATGGAATGGATGATTTAGACAGCACCCGAGGTCATTATTGAATCCGGGTCTCTGGCGCTGAAAGGCAGTAACTCCACCGCTGCACCACAGCATGCCGCCCGGATTATATTGATATTCCCAGCATCCGCAGTTAACTGATTTTTAAAACTTACTTCAATGGCGTCGACTGCTTTGCCACATGGGGAGCAGTGAAAAGTAGTGTACATACAAGACAAGTTGCGCAGATATATGAATAGCAAGGGTTTAGTGGTGTACATACAAGATAAATGGACAGATATACAAATAGGGTCGAGAGGAATACGAGCCAAATTCAGGCAAGATACCAATGTGGCCGGCATGGATAAGGTGGGCTGAAGGGCCTGTTTCCATGTCCCAAGACTCTATGATGAGGCCTTTGATCTGCAGGCTTCAAGGTCAGACATTTACACAAGCAGTCATCTTGTGATGCCCAGTTTCCTGTGCAATAACTCCAATACCCAACTAGATCAGGTAAAGACAGAGTCTTCTACCTAGGGTAGAGGAATCAGGAACCAGTGGATATAGGTTTAAGGTGGGGGGGGGGGGGGGGAAAAGATTTAATATGAACCGGAGGGGCAACTAAAAAAAAATATAAGCAAAGGATGGCGGATATATGGAATGAGCTGCCGGAGGAGATAGTTGAGGCACAGATGCAGGAAGATTGTTCCCGATGTTGGGGAAGTCCAGGACAAGGGGTCACAGCTTAAGGATAAGGGTAAGGATAAGGGGGAAATCCTTTAAAACCGAGATGAGGAGAACTTTTTTCACACAGAGAGTGGTGAATCTCTGGAACTCTCTGCCACAGAGGGTAGTTGGGGCCAGTTCATTGGCTATATTTAAGAGGGAGTTAGCTGTGGCCCTTGTGGCCAAGGGGATCAGAGGGTATGGAGAGAAGGCAGGTACGGGATACTGAGTTGGATGATCAGCCATGATCATATTGAATGGCGGTGCAGGCTCGAAGGGCCGAATGGCCTACTCCTGCACCTAATTTCTATGTTTCTATTTCGCAACATTTAAGAAACATTTAGACAGGTACATGGACAGGAAAGGTTTATAGGGATATGTGCCAAATGCAAGCAGACGGGACTAGTGTTGACAGGACTTGTTGGTTGGTTTGAGCAAGTTGGACCGAAGGGCCTGTTTTCAGGCGTTATGCCTCTAAACAAGGAGTCGGCAACCTTTGGCCCCCGGGCCGAATGCGGCCCGTAACCCAAAATCATCCGGACCGCAAGCGTACTTTTTTTCCAGTAATTATCCGGCCCGCAGACATCCATCATCTCTGCTACCTCCTGGGCCCGAGGCCGTGGCATGGTGACACAAGAAGGCCTGTGCATGCGGCCGCAATGGCAGAGTCGCCAAGCAGCGGCGAGCGCCGAGATCTGGCTGTGCCGCGTCCTGCGCAAAGCCGCCGGCATGGCCGCGCACCTTCTATGTCTGGGCTTCACTGTCAGCGTCAGGGTTGTCAATAGGCCGGGGACGTGTGAGTATTTGAACCACCACCTTCAGGACAAGAGCTCGCAAGGCGATGGTCCGTAGGTGCGCCATGCTGGTGAGCGCCTGTAACTGGGGGCCAGTGCTCCGGGTGGCGTCCTCGAAGGAGCGGGATCCATGTGAACATGTGATTTGATGCCTGCCATCCGGCGCAGGATGGGGGCGGGATCATGTGTACACGTGATAGATGTGGCCCACCATCCGCTCAGACAAGCGTCCTGGCCCTTATCCAGAACACGGTTGCCGACCCCTGCTCTAACCTCTCTGGAGCAAAGCAGAAATAGAAAATAGTTCACGCCGACAGAATTGAGAAATAGTTACCAGGATCCGGTGATCGAACTGCACGGTGGTTGGGTTCTCAAAGAAGTTTCGGAGAGCCGGGGAGAAGGCCAAAAGGTCATCAGGTACCCAGCGGGCACCCATTTTGGGGAAAGAGTTGTAAACGAGACCAGCATCCAAGCCAGCAACGAAAGCTCCTGCAGACAGACCAAAGAGAAAAAACCATCAATCGTGACCACAAATGGGCTTCAACAGGCACGACTCACAAAACATCAACTTGTTTCGTTTAGAGCCAGAGTGGAAACAGGTCCTTCGGCCCACCAAATCCATGCCGGCCAGCGATCACCCTGTACACTAGCACTATCCTACACACTAGAGACAATTTACAATTTTACCGAAGCCACTAACCTACAAACCCGCAAGTCTTTGGAATGTGGGGTGAAACCGGAACACTCGGAGAAAAGTCAGGTGTTCACAAGAACATACAAACTCTATAATACAGCACCCGGATCGTAGACAGGATCGAACCTGGCTCTCTGGCACTGTGAGGCAGCAACTCTGCCGCTGCGCACTGTGCTGCCCCAAAATATTCAGGATTTAATTACCGTGGCAAAATGTATATATTGGTACATGTTGGAAATTTTAAATTGAAAAAACTAAAAAGCCTGCATGTATACGGTTATAGATTTATATACAAGGCACAGGAACAGGCCCTTCATTCCACAATGACCACATCGAACACGAGGCCAAGATAAAATCTCGTCTATATCCCTCCATATCCACATGCCTGTTAGCATCTTACACCCTGCTATAATAATTGTCTCCACCACTACCCCTGGCAAGGCTTTCCATGAACCCACACCCTCTGCGTAGGAAAAGCATGTCCGCACATCTCCTTTGAACTTTGCCCCTCTCACCTTAAAGCTAAGCCCTCTAGTATTTGACATTTCCACCCTCTCCAAAGCCTCCACATCTTTCCTGCAATGGGGTGACCAGAACTGCATGTGATTTTCTAAAGGGGCCTAACCAAGGTCCTATAAAGATTGGCGCTGTCTACCCTACTGTGTCATAGAATCAGAGTCTTACAGTGGAAACAGGCCCTTCGGCCAAACTTGCCCACACCAGCTAATATGTCCCACCCACGCTAAACCCACCAGCGTTTGGCCCACAAACCTGTCCCATCCATCAACCTGTCTCTCATAATTTTATAAATTTCTATCTGGTTTTCATTAATTTCAGTTGATGTTTTGAATCATTCTAATATCATATAATACAACACCAACCCATCGTAAGGGCCCGAGACTCTTACCAGCACTGAATCAGACAGAGTTTTACCTGAAAGTGCGGTTATAAAAACGAGGCCACCGGTCCCTCGGGCGAATTGCCGAAACAGCATCATCTGGCGAGTATTCGGCATCTGTGATAAGACAGGAACCTCATTAAAGGCGCAAGTTTACTTGATCGACTGATCGAAAGTATTGCACAGCAGTGGGAAACAATTTATCATTAAATCACAACAGCTGACACAGGCGGTAGAGTTGCTTCCTCACAGCGTCAGAGACCCGGGTTCAATCCGGACTTCGAATGCTATATGTACGGATTTGTACGTTCTCCCTGTGACCTGCATGGGTTTTCTCCGGGTGCCAGTTTCCTCCCATACTCCAAAGACGTAGAGGTTTATAGGTTAATTGACGTGCATAAATTATCCCCAGCTTGTGCAGCATAAAACTATTCAGGTGCTGGCTGGTTAGCTGATCAGCATGAACTTGGTGCTGGGCTGAAGGGGTATGTTTCCACGCTGTATCTCTAAACCAAACTAATATTGTATCTCCTGTTGACTGCTGTCTCCCCCCCCCCCCCCCCCCCCCCCCCCGCTCTTTTATTCGCTAGTAACAAGGAACTGTAGATTCTGGTTAGCAAACAAAGTGCTGGAGTAACTCAGCGAGTCAGGCAGCATTTCTGAAGAACATGGATGGGTAACATTTCAGGGTGTAGGATAGAACTAGTGTACGGGTGATTGCTGGTCGGAATGGAATTGGAGGGCCGAATGGACTGATTCCACGCTGTATCTCTGAACTAAACTACAGGCTAAACCCTCTAATGTACGAAGTGCCACTGTACGGTACCTTGTTGGGGGGCAGGAGGAGGGACAGGCCTGTCCACAGACTAGCGCAGTACAGCAGCAATGCGGAGCCCAGATGTGCGGCCAGGCGGTACTGACTGACGCGGGGGATATCGTGGGAGTCTTGCTTCTCCTCCAAACCACTCTTCACCATGAACCAGCCGAGCAAACCCTGAGAAAACAAAACACATCTAGAACTTTAAACAGTACGTAGCGGTAGAGTTGCTGCCTCACAGCGCCAGAGACCCGGGTTCAATCCTGACTGGGGGTGCTGTCTGTGCGGAGTTTGTGCTTTCTCCCTGTGACCGTGTGTGTTTTTTACTGGGTGCTCCGGTTTCCTCCCACACTCCAAATACTTTCAGGTTTGCAGGTTAATTGGCTTTGGTAAAGATTGTAAATTGTCCCTAGTGGGTAAGTTAGTGTTAGTGTTCAGAAATCACTGGCCGGTATGCAATTGGTGGGCAAAAGGGCCCGTTTCCGCATCTTTATACTAAACTAAAAAAAGTACAGTTCAGGAACAGCCATTCGGCCCACAACATCTGTGCCGAACATGATGTCGTTGAACAGATCTTCTCTGACTGTGTATGATCCATGTCCCTCTATTACCTGCACTTCTATGTGCCTTTCCAAAAGCCCCTTAAACACCACTTCCCCATCAGCCGCCACCACCAACCAAAGCATCATGTTCCAGGTACTCACCACTCTTTAAAAAAAAAACTTGCCCCACACATCTCTGTTAAGCTATCTCCCGTGTCACAAAGTCATGCCCTCTAATATTTAATCCTAGGAAAAAGGTTCTGCCTCTCCAACCCTCTTTTTCCAGGAGGAATGGGCTGGAGATAACAGAGATGTGCAGGGAAAGTTTTAAAAGGATATTGGGATGAGGATAGGTGATTGTGAGTGGCATATTTGTTATACTGATTGTATTGGGAAGGGTGATTATAGGGTGATGGGTTGTATATATGACTAAGAGATACTGTATAGTATATAAGGATTTTTTCTTTTTCTCTCTCTTTTTTGTATGGCTGTAAATATTTGATTAGTGTATAAATGTAAATAATTTGGTGTCCATATAGCTGCTCGTGTCCATATGGTGTACATATAGCCCGATGGCTTGAACGGCGTAAGGTCTCTAGAGCCTTCAAAGTCAGCTGCAGGAAGCACCCCAGTGACACAAAGATGGCCGGGCGAGGAGAGGACAGGAACGTTGGTTGGCGGGAACTGCAACAGAATGAAAATACTGGAGTAACTCAGCGGGTGAGGCAGTATCTATGGAGAGCAGGAATGGGCGACGTTTCGGGTCCAGCCCTCTTCAGACTGCATTTCACTGTGCAGTTACATATGTGACAAAGAATGCACCATTGAACCTCCAACCTCTGATGTCAGCTCTGGTCCTCTCTCCATAGATGCTGCCTGACCTGCTGGCCGTTTACCGGCACTCTAACATCAGATGCCCACTCCGGCCAGTCCCTTGCAGCCAGGTTGCCCGATGAGGAGCTGGCAACTCACCTGGAAGCACACAAAGCCACACAGGCCCACCACCTGCAGCTTCAAGCTCCTCGACATCCAGCCCTTCCTCCAGAAGTAGACGGCGGGGAGGATTGTAGGCCAGTCCCACCGCCCGGCCCCACATCCGGTGGGAATACTCCATGTACCAGATGAACTTGAACTCATTCAGAGTCATGTCATGGTTTAATCTGCAAAAAAAAATACCAAGCCAGTGAAGTAGGCACAGGCCAACACACACAGTTTGCAGATGGAAGGAGAGTAGAAATGGTCATTCTACCAGCAAGAATCTACACAGAAAAGCTTCCCCCCACTGCCGCACAATTTGTTCCATCTCTGACAGTGCGGCGCTCCGTCAATACTCTCTCTGGCAGTGCAGCGCTCCGTCAATACTTAATCCCTAGCTTTTAGAGATACAGTGTGGAAACAATCCCTCCAGCCCACCGAGTCTGCGCCGACCAGCAATCCACGTACACTAGTTCCATCCTACACACTAGGGACAACTTACAATTTTACCAAAGCCAATTAACCCTCAAACCTGTATGTCTTTGGAGTGTGGGAGGAAACCGAAGCACCCAGAAAAAACCCACGTGGTCACAGGGAGAACGTACAAACTCCGTACAGACAGTACCCAGAGTCAGGATCGAACGCTGGACTCTGGCACGATAGACTCACATCTTAAACTCGGGGAACTGCTGGTACTTCTGAAACTCTGCCTCCCACTCAGGCAGGGTACTGGGGGGCTTCATTTCCTTGATCAGGTGCCAGTCGACCATTGACAAGCCAGATTCGGTCAGCCTGTGAAAGAGAAGGAAAACCTTTACTACCACCATGGGAAGCCCATAATCTGCGATACATTGTCAGTAGCATGCAGAGCTTTAAGGTGAAAGAGGCAAAATGTAATAACGCAAGGTCTTGATCAAGTGGATGTGGAGAGTGTTTCCAGTAGTTTAGTTTATTATTTGATACTTGTTTATTATTGTCACAGTAAAAGCTTTTATATTGCGTGCTATCCAGTCAGCCGTGGACTGACAGGACACCGGCCCGGAGCAGTGGTGGCCCCAGGCTTACAGCCAGCGCGGAGGAGAAGCGCTAACTCCAGCTCAACTCTGCCTATCCCGCCGAGTTAAGCAACAGCCCTGGACTGACAGGACACCGGCCCGGAGCAGTAGCGACCCTGGGCTCACAACAAGCGCGGAACTTCAGTCCAGGGCTGTCGGTTAACTCGGCGCGACAGGCAGAGAAGAACATGCCGATCCTTCCAGTGACTCCACATCCTGAAAGCTGTATGTCAATGAATAGTCTCTTGAACCTCTACAGGTGTATAATAGGGAGTATATTGACTGGTCGCATCACGGCCTAGTTCGGCAACTCAAACGCCCAGGAACGAAAAAATTGTAATAAGTGGTGAACAACGTCTATCACGGGTACTGACCTCCCCTCACATTACCCAAACCATCCTGGCCATATTTTCATTTCACTCCTGCTATCTGGAAGAAGGTATTGGAACCTAAAAACTGTAAAGTCCAGATTCATCCCTACAATCATTGGGCCGTTAAGCAGTACTTAAATCCACCCTCCGCCACGTCCGGTTTAAATTCCATTTGGAATATTTTTGGAGGACCAAGAACCATGTACAACCTCTAAGTAAGCTTTAAACTACATAGATGGGGTCATTGTTTTGTCTTTTTGCTTTCTTTTGCTGTTTTTTATGGCTTTTACAGAGCGGCATGCTAATATATCTGTTATGCTGCTGCAAGTAAGAGTTTCATGGTTTCATTTCGGGACATATGACAATAAAACACTTAAATAATTAAAGAATGCCCTGGGAAGGCAGATTTGTTATATTTGACAAGGAGCTCGTTCTCTCACCTGGTCACTCCGCCAAGGACCACGGCCCCAACGACCATTCCGCTGCAGGCAATCATCCATTTCCCCAGCACGCGGTTGGTGGCAGCGTTGGGCACCAAGGCAGCTGCAGACCCCGCGGTGGCATCGGCGACAACAGAGCTCTTCCCCCTTCGCACCACATAGCGCTTCCACAGCGGGCGGAGCTGAGAAGAAAACGTGAACAAAAGAGCATTACCACCATCGCCCTCCCCGAGAGCCGGAGGTACGGGTGCTCTCTTTTCTCACAAGATTGGCATGGAGAGTTTGTGCCCTTTATACTGTAATAAAGATAGATCAAGAAAGGAATAAAATTGTTCTGCCCCTTCTTCCTGCAGGCTTTCTTTCCCACTCCTGCCTGCAATTTCATGAAAGGTCCTGACCCAAACCATCACCCATCTATGGTTTCCAGAGATGGAGAGGCAGGAGTCAACAGGAGATAATATAGTGGTTTTTAGGCAGGCACATGGGTATGCTAGAAATGGTGGTATATGGGTCACATGCAGGCAGAGAGGAGATCAGTTCAACTTGGCATCATGTTCAGCAATGATATTGTGGGCCGAAGGATCTATTGCTGTGCTGCACATTTCTGTGCACAAAGGAACTGCAGACATTGGTTTACACAAAAGATGAACACAAAGTGCTGGAGTAACTCAGTGGGTCAGGCAGCATCTCTAGAGAAAAGGAATATCTGTATCTGTATCTTGACGTATAATCACCATCACTGGTTGTCGAGGGTCATGTGCAAAGTCACAATTAAATATTAAAGTGGGCCTTAGAAGTCAGCGTCTTAATATCGATTGTTTCCAACTTGGTCTTGAAGGTCTGGACGTCAGGTACATTGTGAATGTCATGGTGGAGATGATTCCATTAGCGAATTGTCTTTGGGTACAGTGAACACCTATAACAGTCTTGACTTGCTGGAATGAAAACCACCGATTGCCTGGTCTTTGGTTGTCTGGATGAATTTGTAGATTGAAGATGACTCATGAGGTTGTTTGGAATAAACCCGTGCGTTTCTTTATAGATGGTCATCAGGCGTAATTTGGTCCTACGGTCTTGAAGAGTTTCCCCACTCTAGATCAGCAAGTATTTTAGTGATACTGGACTCCTTGCTGTAATCACCAATGGTAAACGTTGCAACTCTATTTTGAATTCTTTCTAACTTGTCCCCATGTGTTTTGTGTTGTCGATCCGAGGCCGCAGAGCAATACACAAGTTTGGGTCTTATCAGAGTCTTGTAGGCTAGACTTGGTTCTGTTGTTTCAATAATAAATATATCTCTTCAGCAATCGCAGAATTCTGTTAGCCTTGGCGGTTGTTTGGTTGATGTGAGTAGACCATTTCAAATCACTGCTAAGTTAAGTCAAGTCAAGTCAAGTTTATTTGTCACATACACATACGAGATGTGCAGTGAAATGAAAGTGGCAATGCTCGCGGAACAACAAAACAACCAAACAAATTATAAACACAATCATAACACACATATTATTTTACATAATAAATAATAAAAAGAAAAACATTCTGTAGAGTTAGTCCCTAGTAAGAAAGGCGGTTACAGTCCGAATTGCCTCTGCAAAGAAACTCCTTCTCAAACCTCTCCGTTCTTTTGCGTGGCAACGGAGGGGTTCCAGGACTGTACCGTAGTGGAACCTCAACATGAAACTTGCAGGTGTTGGAAGAAGGTCCCCCATGAACCTTTGGATTTCTCTCGAGTTCACCTTCTGACTGAGCAGGTAAAACTGAGTTCCAGGCCCACAGCCTCCACGTTGCAATGGGGTCTCCTCCCCCAGTTCCCTACTCCCTCTCCATCCCGAACGCCTACTCTCCATACATCCTCCCTCCACCACCACATATAACCTCTGGTTTCCCTGTCCTCTCGCCCCCACCACCCCAACCCCATTCACAGTACCCCCAAATACCTCTTGTCCACCCCATATATCCCTTGGCACTCACCGCGCCGCCTGACCGCCGCCGCCGCTCAGTCTCCGCAGCCCCAGCAACAGCAGCATCACTCCTCCGCCGGCGCCTCGGACAGGGTGAACTCCGCGACGCGGACGCTTAGACGGCCACACAGCTGCTGTGCCCAGTCCCAGACACGTGACTGCGACGGATCCTCGGGGCGACACTCCCTGAATTTCCTCAATGCGCTTGAAGGAGCTGGTACAAGGCGCGGCATTATGAAGCGTCCTTACCCCCAGACAGTGCGCTCCCTCAATACCCCCTCCCCCAGACAGTGCGCTCCCTTAATACCCCCTCCCCCAGACAGTGCGCTCCCTTAATACTTCCCCCTCCCCCAGACAGTGCGCTCCCTCAATACTCCCTCCCCCAGACAGTGCGCTCCCTCAAGACCCCCTCCCCCAGACACTCCCTTAATGTTCCCCTTTCCCCCAGACAGTGCGCTCCCTCAATACTCCCTCCCCCAGACAGTGCGCTCCCTCAATACCCCCTCCCCCAGACATTTCCCTCAATGGAGTGTACAGACAGTGCCTCCCTGATACAGTGCCCTCCTAAGTACGTCCCTCCTCCCCCCAGACAGTGCGCTCCTTCAATACCCCCTCACCCCCCAGGACCCATTCTCCCCCAGGCTGTTCAGACCTGTGCGCTCCCTCATACTAGATGCGCTCCCGGCACCCCCTCCCCGGACTAGATCCCAGCCAGCTCCCTCCTGGTAGGCCTTCTCATCATTGTCTGAGATCAGGCCCACCACCACAGTGTCATCAGCAAACTTAATTATTGAATTGGAGCTGAACCTAGCCACACAGTTCTACTCCCAGGTAGGGATGATGTTTCACCTCTTCCAGGGTGGAGTGCCCCATCTTGTACGTCATTGTAACCGGATTCCTGCTGTGGGTGACTCTCATACTGAAGCACTTAGAAGAATTGAAAGACATCTGCCAATCTCCTTCCCATATGACGAAAGCATCAAGGTCTGGTTGGAGTCTCTCCGAATCCTCCATGGATGGTATTTTATTATAGAGAATACAATAATCTGCAAAGAGTCTAATCTTTGAGTGGACTTTTGAAGGCAGATCATGCTAGGGGTCCGGGACTGTACCCTGATGAAAACTTTAGGTGTTGGAAGAAACCCCCCTCCAGCACAACCTGTTGGATAGGTGATAATTCAGGTCGAGATCCTTCTTCAGACTGAGCCAGGGGAAAGGAAAACTGAGTTCCAGGCCCACAGCCTCCACGTTGCAATGAGTTGAAGTCTAGCTCACGTCTACCCCCTCTCCTCCCATCCCATCCCTACTCCCTCTCCATCCCCGGCTACCCCATACATCCCCTCCACCACCACATATACCCTCTGGTTTCCCTGTCCTCTCGCCCCCACCACCCCAACCCCATGTACCCCCAAATACCTCTTCCCTATCCACCCCATATATCCCCACCTGTTCTCTCCCCACTCACCGCGCTACCGCTACCACCGCCACCGCCGCCGCCGCTCAGTCTCCGCAGCCCCAGCAACAGCAGCATCACCTCCGCCGGCGCCTCGGGTCAAGGGTGAACTCCGCGACGCGGACGCTTAGACGGCCAATCACAGCCCGTCATACTGCCCGGTGCCCAGTCCCACGGGCACGTGACGGGGGCGACGGTCCGGGACACGTGACGGGGGGAGGGGGAGATTTGAAGGAGCGCTACATTATTAGCGGCATTATGAAGCGTCACACCCCCAGACAGTGCGCTCCCTCAATACCCCCCTCCCCCAGACAGTGCGCTCCCTCAATACTCCCTCCCCCAGACAGTGCGCTCCCTCAATACTCCCTCCCCCAGACAGTGTGCGCTCCCTCAATACTCCCTCCCCCAGACAGTGCGCTCCCTCAATACTCCCTCCCCCAGACAGTGCGCTCCCTTAATGTTCCCTCCCCCAGACAGTGCGCTCCCTCAATACTCCCTCCCCCAGACAGTGCGCTCCCTCATATACCCCTCCCCCAGACAGTGCGCTCCCTCAATGCCCCCTCCCCCAGACAGTGCGCTCCCCCTCAATACCCCCTCCCCCCAGACAGTGCGCTCCCTCAATACCCCCTCCCCCAGACAGTGCGCTCCCTCAATACCCCCCCCTCCCCCAGACAGTGCGCTCCCTCAATACCCCCTCCCCCAGACAGTGCGCTCCCTCAATACCCCCCTCCCCCAGACAGTGCGCTCCCTCAATACCCCCTCCCCCAGACAGTGCGCTCCCTCAATGCCCCCTCCCCCAGACAGTGCGCTCCCTCAATACCCCCTCCCCCAGACAGTGCGCTCCCTCAATGCCCCCTCCCCCAGACAGTGCGCTCCCTCAATACCCCCCTCCCCCAGACAGTGCGCTCCCTCAATACCCCCTCCCCCAGACAGTGTGCGCTCCCTCAATACTCCCTCCCCCAGACAGTGCGCTCCCCCTCAATACCCCCTCCCCCAGACAGTGCGCTCCCTCAATGCCCCCTCCCCCAGACAGTGCGCTCCCTCAATACCCCCCTCCCCCAGACAGTGCGCTCCCTCAATGCCCCCTCCCCCAGACAGTGCGCTCCCTCAATACTCCCTCCCCCAGACAGTGCGCTCCCTCAATGCCCCCTCCCCCAGACAGTGCGCTCCCTCAATACCCCCCTCCCCCAGACAGTGCGCTCCCTCAATACCCCCTCCCCCAGACAGTGCGCTCCCTCAATACTCCCTCCCCCAGACAGTGCGCTCCCTCAATACCCCCTCCCCCAGACAGTGCGCTCCCTCAATACCCCCTCCCCCAGACAGTGCGCTCCCTCAATACCCCCTCCCCCAGACAGTGCGCTCCCTCAATACAATACCCCCTCCCCCAGACAGTGCGCTCCCCTCAATACCCCCTCCCCCAGACAGTGCGCTCCCTCAATACCCCCCTCCCCCAGACAGTGCGCTCCCTCAATATTCCCTCCCCCAGACAGTGCGCTCCCTCAATACCCCCTCCCCCAGACAGTGCGCTCCCTCAATACCCCCCCTCCCCCAGACAGTGCGCTCCCTCAATACCCCCTCCCCCAGACAGTGCGCTCCCTCAATACCCCCTCCCCCAGACAGTGCGCTCCCTCAATACCCCCTCCCCCAGACAGTGCGCTCCCTCAATACCCCCTCCCCCAGACAGTGCGCTCCCTCAATACCCCCTCCCCCAGACAGTGCGCTCCCTTAATACCAAAGTGCGCTCCCTCAATACCCCCTCCCCCAGACAGTGCGCTCCCTTAATATATGAACGAGTATGCCATGAATATTTTTCCATGTTGTCCCTTCACTGCACATCACGCTGGCGTTGCTACAATTGATACCACGCTGGCGTTGCAACAATATATAACCCGCAACACGCTGGCGTTGCAACAGTATATAATCCGCAACACGCTGGCGTTGCAACAGTATATAACCCGCAACACGCTGGCGTTGCTACAATTGATACCACGCTGGCGTTGCAACCAACTAAGATCTTTGGTTGCAACAGTATATAACCCGCAACACGCTGGCGTTGCAACAGTATATAATCAGCAACACGCTGGCGTTGCAACAGTATATAACCCGCAACACGCTGGCGTTGCAACAGTATATAATCCGCAACACGCTGGCGTTGCAACAACATATAACCCGCAACACGCGGGCATATGCAACATGTTGCAACAGTATATAACCCGCAACACGCGGGCATATGCAACTTGTTGCAACAGTATATAACCCCCATCACAAGCTCAGCATGTCTGCAAGCACACAGACTTCATCTCAGCTCCTCCTCTCCACTCTCCCGGCCACTCACTGCCTGTCTTACTGGATCAAACAAAAAGTGCATTACCCTGGAAGACCCCCAGAGTGACAGGTAACCTCGCCTGGCTGAGCCTTTCCACATTTATTTATTTGCAATAAATTCTCCCAAACGAAATGATTGCGATCGTCATGTTATGGCTTAAGGATTTTTTGGGAAAAAGCTTGCTAAATTATTTTCCTTCGAATTAACAAAGTCACAAGTTTAAGACACAAAGAACTGAAAAAAAAGCAGAACAAAATTTGGTTCTGCCAATACACCGCAATCTGTAGATTGAGGGGAGACCTGATAGACGTCTGTCTAGAAAATTCTGAGAGGGTTGATGGTGGGGGAGAGGTACAATGAAACCTTGCTTGCAGCAACACCAGACAAGCCCACAAAAGCAAGCAGTACACCTCAAGTACAAGACAGTGTAAAAAAGACAATGAAAGTGTGTTATTGCAAACATCTACAATTAATGGTTCAATGGTACTTTATTGTCACATGTAGCTAGGTACGGTGTTTCTTTTTGTTTTAATCTAAATTCAGTAAAAATCTTACTAACATAGGCACAAAAATAAGCACATTCAGACTTAGGCACAAGAGTGTAAAGATAGTAGATTACACTAAGGCAATACACGTCGCCACATATCCAGGGCCATTTTGTACCCTTCAAGCTCAGAGTTTGTAAAATAGTCTTTACTGGACCATAAAGGTCTGTTGTCCTGGCGACAGAAAACAAGTACATGACAGTGCACGAGGTGGTCTGTAGTGTTCTGTTACTGAGGTTGGAATATGACATATTTAATTGCCCAATATCCAATGTCTTACATTATTTTTAACCATCATTTTTATAGTGCAATAACTGCAGTTATTATTGTTTCCTTTATTTTAGTTTAGTTTATTATTGTCACATGTGAACATTGTACATCGGTACAGTGAAAGGATTTTTGCTGCGTGGTATCCAGTCCGCAAAAAGACTATGCATGATTACAATCAAGCCGTCCACAGTGTACAGATGCAGGATCAAGGGTATAGCATTTAGTGCAAGATAAAGTCCAATAATGTCTGATTAATGATAGTTTGAGGGTCTCCAATGAGGTGGATAGATGGTAGGTCAGGACTGCTCTCTAACTAGTGAGAGGACGTTCAGTTGCCTGATAACAGCGGGGAAGAACCTCTCCCTGAATCTGGAGGTGTGCGATTTCACAATTCTGTACCTCATGCCTGGTGGGGGAGGGGAGAAGAGAGAGTGGTCCTTGATTATGCTGGCGTTGTTGCCGAGGCAGCCTCTGGGTCTCCATTTCCTACAGTAACCCATCTTAGATAGACACAAAATGCTGGGGTAATTCAGCGGGCCAGGCAGCATCTGTGGAGAGAAGAACTTCATCGATCTCATCCCAGTCGTACTCCTCAACTCCTCTTCCATCCCTACAGCCAGGTTTGCCTCTTGTAGCCACTTGGCCTACTGTTTTACCATTTCAGGAGAAAGGCTAGGCACAATGGTCCCTAGAAAAACTGACCACATCTGTGACCCACTACTTAGGGAAGTATCGATGGTTCTGCGGACCAAGACGTTGAAGGTTTATTGTTGACAGCACTGACAATCTGATTCATAGGTTCGATGGCACCAGGCATTCAAATGGAGGTGTGTGTGGATTCAGTGGAATCTGCAATCAATGCTGAACTGGGAGGTACGTATTACGCGGGGAATGGGGCGATATGGATCACGTGCAGGCAGAGAATAGTTTACCTCGGCATCACATTTGCCAGAGATATTGTAGGTAATTAACCTACAAACCCGCATATCTTTGGGAAGTGGGAGGAAACCGGAGCACCCGGAGGAAACAGATTTAAAATAGTGTAGCGAAATACAGCGCGGAAACAGGCCCTTCGGCCCACCGAGTCCACACCAACCAACGAACACACGTACAGTAGGACTATTCTACACACTCGGGGAAATTTACAGAAGCCAATTAACCTACAAACCTACAAACCTGCATGTCTTTGGAGTGTGGGAGGAAACCGGAGCACCCGGAGAAAACCCACAACATCACAGGGAGAACGGACAAACTCTGTACAGACAGCACCGTAGTCAGGATTGAACCCAGGTCTCTGGCGCTGTGAGGCGCAACTCTACCACTGCACCACCTTGCCGCCCAATCTGTTACTGATGTTTCTGTTGAGAAATTATTAATACCTGTTCTTGTTTTGCAGGAGCAAGTCGAATTGAACTGTGTTCCAGTCTCATAGAAGGTGGCATCACCCCCAGTATTGGTGAGCAGCAAGTGGCTTATTTTTGGTCTTATTTCTCTAATCGACAAGGGCAGGGAAAAGCAAAGTCACGGAGATGCGCTGCAAGCTTCCTTCAATCCCTTTCCAGAGCCACACAGGGCAGCGCACCAGTTCTGAGGGAGAAGGCAGGAGAATGGGGTTGAGACGGAAAAATAGATTCAGCCATGGTCAAATGGCGGAGCAGACTCGATGGGCCGAATGGCCTAATTCTGCTGCTACGTCTTATATTCAGTGCTTCCTTCTCAATAGAATAGGAGATTCAGTGTCAGATGTAGCAGTGTCACATAAAGTGACCTCGGTTGCGGTCTGTGTGGAGTTTGCATTTTCTTACGTTCTCCTGTGACTGCTGGGCATGGGTTCCATCCCACATCTGAAACACATGTGGGTTTGTAGGTTAATTGGTTGCTGTAAACTGACCCTAGTGTGTAGGACATAGAACTAGTGTATGTGTGATCGATGATCAGTGTGGGTGGGCGGGCTTGGTGGGTCGAAGGGCATGTTTCCACCCTGTATCTCTGGGTGCTCCGGTTTTCTCCCCCATCCCAAAGACATGCAGGATTGTAGGTTAATTGGCCCCTGTAAATTGTCCTTAGCGCGTAGGGAGTAGATGAGGAAGTGGGATAACAGCACTAGTGTGAATGGGTGATTGATGGACGGTACGGACTCGGTGGGGCAAAGGGCCTGTTTGTGTGCTGCATCTTTCGAATCAATCAACACCAGACCATTTGGGCCAAGGGTCCGGTTTCTATGCACTAGGCAGATTGTAACCCTCTCTCCTCTCTTGTATTAGATGCCGCTCCACTGTTTCCAGTCATGTTCTCCTCTCTTGTCTTTCCCGGGATACTGCCTGGATTAGAGGGTGTTAGCGTGAAGGAGAGGTTGGACAAACTTGGATTGTTTTCTCTGGAATGCCGGTGGCTGAGGGCAGACATGATAGAAGTATATGAAATTGTGAAGGAAAGGAATGCATTTCTGAAGATAAGGTGTTGGAATAACTCGAGGGCCTGAGCTACAGGGGGAGGTTGGGCAGGCTAGGACTCTATTCCTTGGAGCGCCGGAGGATGAGGGATCATCTTATAGAGGCGTGTAAAATAATGAGGGGAATAGATAGGGTGAATGCACAGAGTATTTTACCAAGGGTAGCGGGGTATCAGGAACAGAGAACATAGACGGCAAAGATTTAATAGTAGGAAGATTTACCCGAGGATCAACATTTTTACACAGAGAGTGGTGGGTATATAGAACGAGCTGCCAGAGGAGGTAGCTGAGGTAGGTACTATAACAACATTTAAAAGACAGTTGGACAAGTACACGGATAGGAGAGGTTTAGTGGGATATGGGCCAAACGCAAGCAAGTGGGACTAGTGTAGATGGGGCAACTTGGTTGGCACGGATGAGTTGGGCCAAAGGGCCTGATTCCCGATTGACTGGTTTGGGAGTGGGGACAGAGAGAGGGAAGAAAACTGTACGACCCTGGGTCAAAATGGAGATAGGCACAAGTGCTGGAGTAACTCAGCGGGTCAGGCAGCATCTCAGGAGAAAAGTTTCGGGTCTTCAGAACTTCAGTTAGTTCCGACTCGAAAAGGCACCCTATTCACTTTCTCCTGAGATGCAATCTGAACCCGCTGAGTTACTCCAGCTTTTTGCATCTATCTTCTGACCTACTGACTAGTTTAGTTTAGTTCAGCTTAGTTTAGCTCAGCTTTCCTTAGCTTAGTTTGGCTTAGATTGGCTACGGTTTATGTTAGCTTTGCTCAGTTTACTTTAGGGGTGCTTAGTTTAGTTCCTTTTCCGGTGTGTCTATGTTCGGTAGGAAAGCCACGTCGGCAGTTGCTTCCCACACAGGGGGGGGTGAGAGTAGAGAGACCCGAGAAAACTTTTGTGTTGTGCCTAAGAGGGCTTGTATTGGTGGGGGTGCAGGTTATGGAGCGAAGGTTGCAGTTGGTGAAGCAGCGGTATAGGGGTGCCGGTCTCAGCGGGTTTGCCATGGTCCGTCCGCGCGGAGGGGACTTCCTCTACAACGACAGCGAGATCGAAGTCATGAAGAGAGACATCAGGATGGTGAAAGCCAACGGAGCAGACGGCGCCGTGTTCGGGGTGTTGACGGACGACGGAGGGGTCAACGCTCAAGTTTGCATGGACCTGATCGG
Organism: Leucoraja erinaceus; assembly: GCF_028641065.1. Taxonomy (NCBI): domain Eukaryota; kingdom Metazoa; phylum Chordata; class Chondrichthyes; order Rajiformes; family Rajidae; genus Leucoraja; species Leucoraja erinaceus. The sequence goes on along the minus strand of NC_073391.1, from coordinate 32,548,664 downwards.
TACGAGTCTCACACTTACCTGCGACAACCAGACTCCGGCTTTTAGTTTACCTTGGTTTAACTCAACTTAGTGCAGGTTAGCATGTTAAACTTTAGCTTAATTAAGTTTAGCTTACCTTAGTTTAGTGAAGTTTAGCCGTAAATTAAGTCTGATGAAGAGTATCGACTGGAAACGTCCATAGATGCTGCCTGACATGCTGAATTACTCCAGCATTTTGTGTTTATCTTAAGTGTAGCTTAGTTTAGTTTAATTAGCTTACTTTAATTTAGATTAGTTATGCTTAGTTTAGTTTATCTTAGTTTAGCTTAGCTTAATTTAGCTTAGTTTAGTGAGACAGCACGGAAACAAGCCCTTCGATTCAATGCATTTCGTTGTCTCTGTACTGTACACTGACAATGACAATTAAAATTGAATCTGAAATTGAATCTGAATCCGAACGACCGAGTCTGCGCCGATCAGCAATCACCCAGTACACTAGCACTATCGTACACACTGGGGGCAATTTACAGAGGCCAATTAACCAATAAACCCACACGTCTTTCGGATGTGGGAGGATACCGGAGCACCCAGAGGAAACACACGCGGTTACCAGGAGAACGTGTAAACTCCGTACAGACAGCACCCGTAGTCAGGATGGGAACGGGCTGTAAGGCAGCAACACTACCCCAGCGCCACTGCGCCGTCCTTGAGGGTGGGTACGATCTGGAGATCTGCCAAACTTTTACAATTAGGGACACAAACACATTAGGGAAACACGGTGGCACAGCTGGTAGAGCTGCTGCCTCACAGCGCCAGAGCCCCGGGTTCGATCCTGACCTCGGGTGCTGCATGTGTGTCGAGTTTGTATGTCCTCCCTGTGACCACGCAGGTTTTCTCCGAGTGGTTTCCTCCCTTATTCCAAAGAAGTGCAGATTTGCAGGTTAATTGGCTCTCTGTAAATTGTGTGTCGGGAGTGGATGAGAAAGTGGGATAACATAGAACTAGTGAACTCGGTGGGCTGAAGGGCCTGCTTCCATGTTCTAAACTAAACTAGTTCAGGCAGCATCTCTGAAGAACATGGATAGGTCACGTTTTTGGGTCGGGAACAGACCCTACCTATCCATGTTCTGCAGAGATGCTGCCTGACCTCCTGCACTTTCTCCTTCTCTTTTGTAAACCGGCATCTGCAGTTCCTTGTGTCTCAACCTATCACACTTGTTCTTTCACACACTTTTTTTGCACAGAGGGTGGCAGGTGTATGGAGCGAGCTGCCAGGGGATGTAGTTGAGGCAAGTGCTACAGCAGGATTTTGGAGAGGTGGATGGGTAAGAAAGGTTTGATGGATATGGGCCAAATGCGGGTAAATGGGACTAGCGTAGTTAGGGCATGTTTGTCAGTCAGAGTCTGGCTGTTTGTTCAGAGTCATAGAGTCCTGCAGCACAGGAATCGACACAACTCCTCCATGCCGACAAAGATGCCCCACCTACACTAGTCCCACCCGCCCACATTGAGCCCATAACCCTCTAAAGCTTTCCTTTTCATGTACATCCAAGTATATTTTAAATGTTGTTATGGTATCTGCCTCAACAATGTCCTTTAGCAACTCGCTCCATATACCCAGTACCTTCCGTGTGAAATCATTTCCCACAAAATGTTCCTATTTCATTTCCAATTACTAAGAGTTTATTTTTGCGTTTATTTTCATTTTACGTGTTCATTCAGGATGTTTAACTATTTCTTCCATTCTCTTGCAGCTGAATCTCGACCCTTGTCCGTGACCTTTCACAGAGGTGAGTACATTTGAGAGAGGAAGGATTACTCATAACAGTACCTTATGCAATCCTGAGTCATGTCATTTGCCGCTGGTACCTTATTCTTATAGAGTCACACAGCGTGGAAACAGGCCCTTTGGCTCAACTATGCCCACACGGACCAACATGTCCCATCCACGCTAGTCCAACCTGCCTGCACTCCAACCATGTACCTGTCCAGATGTATTTTAAACGTTATGACAGTACCTGCCCCAACTACCTCCTCAAGCAACTTGTTCCATACACCCACCACCCTTTGTGTGAGCTAGATGAGGCAGGTGCTATATCTAGCAGCAGAGGATGGAATTCATTGCCATAGACAGCTGTAGAGGTCAAGTCATTGGGTATTTTTAAAGCAGAGATTGACAGGTTGTTGATGAGTAAGGGTGTCAATGGTTAGGGGAGAAGGTAGGAGAATGGGACTGAGAGGAAAGTATAGATTAGCCATGATTGAGTGGTAGAGCGGATGAGCCGAATGGTGTAATTCTGCTCCTTTGTCTTATAAATCTTATAAACCTAAAACTAAATCTAAATGGGATTAGTTTAGATGAAACATCTTGGTCAGCGTGGACGTGTTGGGCCGAAGGACCTGTTTCTAGGGCTCTGTGATTTGGCATGCTTTATTTTCCACAAGCCTCCTGTAGTTTAGATTAGTTTAATTTATTGTCACGTGTAATAAGAGACAGTGAAATGCTTCTGATGCATGCTAATGAGTCAGCGGAAAGACTAAGGTAGACAAAAGTGCTCGAAACGTTGCCTATTTCCTTCGCTCCATAGATGCTGCTGCACCCGCTGAGTTTCTCCAGCACTTTTGTCTACCAGCGGAAAGACTATACATGATTACAATCGAGCCATCCACAGTGCACTGGTACAGGATACATGGAATAACATTTAGTGCAAGATAAAGTCCGATTAAGGATAGTCCAAGCATGTCCAATGAAGTAGATGGTAGGTCAGGACACCTCTCTAGTTGGTGATAGGATGGTTCAGTTGCCTGATAGCTACTGGGAAGAAACTGTCCCTGAATCTGGAGGTGTGCGTTTTCACACTCCTGTATCTCTTGCCTAACGGAAAAGGTGAGTAGAGTGAATGACTGGGGTGCGACTGGTCCTTGATTTTGCTGCTGGCCTTGCCGAAGCAGTGTGAAGTGTAGATGGAGTTAATGGAAGGGAGGTTTGTTTGTGTGATGGTCTGGGCTGCATCTACAACTCTTTGCAATTCCTAGTTCGACTGCACTGTTTGCCTCACACCTCCTGTGTGTCTTCTTTCAGCCTTCGATATGGTACACAACCCCTGCGCATCGCTGGAGTGTCTCATCTCTCTGGGCTTTGAACGAGTCCTCACCAGCGGTTGTGACAGCACCGCACTAGAGGGACTGCCGACTATCAAGCGCTTGATTGAGCAGGTGAGTTGAAAGTTTTGGTTAGATTAGAGTCACAGCACGTAAACTGGCCCTTCAAGCAACTGAGTCCATGCCAATCATTAATCAACCGTTCACACTAGTTCTATGTTATCCCACTTTCCCAATACGCTAGAAGGTAGGAGAATGGCCTCCCAATTTACAGAGGCCAATCAACCTCCAAACCGTGTGGATTTTCTCCGGGTGACCCGGTCTTCTCCCACATTATGTGCAGGTTCGTAGGTGAATTCGCTTCTGCTCTGGTTTCTTCCCCGTCTCAGGGATGTGGGAGGAAACTGGAGCACCCGGAGGAAACCCTTGCGGTTACAGGGAGAACGCGCAGACTCCACACAGACAGCGTCTGGGGTCAGGATCGAACCAGGGTCTCTGGCGCAGTGTGGCAGCGGCTCTACCAGCTGCGCCACCATGCTGCCCGCATTGTCTCCTGGGTCATGTAGAACATACTGTTCTCAGTCCGCCTTGGCCTACGTGATCTGCCAGTTGTTAAACACTTTATCTCCCCTTCCCATTCCCTAAACTTTCTGTCCTGGGCTTTCTCCACTGTCACAGTGAGGCCAAAAGCAAATTGGAGGAACAGCACCTCATATTTTGTTGGGCAGCTTCAACCGCAGTTGTATAAGTATTGATTTCAATAACTTCGAGTAACCCTTGCAACCCCTCTCTCTCCATCCTTCCACTACGCTAGTCATCATACTAATTTCACTATCGTTCTGTTGAGTTTCACTGTCTGTATAATTCGCTATCACCTAGCCCAGAGCCAACAATAGACCATTGTGGGCTCCACCTTTCCTTGATTATCGTTAGTTTTTCGATATCTTTCATCCGTTCTTTCTATATTTCTCTATAATCACCGTCTATATCTCTTGTTTCCCTATCCTCTGACCTTCAGTCTGAAGAAGGGTCTTCACCCGAAACATCACCTATTCCTTCTCTCCAGAGATGCTCCCCGATCAGCTGTGTTACTCCAGCTATTCGGTTTAAACCAACATCTGCAGTTCCTTCCTGCACATGTTCCTTTCTGTTCTTCAACCCTCTGTCTGGAAAAGGATCCTGTGGACGGCACATCTCTGAGTGAGCAAGATTCTCCTCTTCTCTGACGTAACTTAATCGATCTCCGTGAGATAGGAAATTTGGCCGATCAGTAAAATTCCTTTATTTTGATTACTAACGTTATTTATGTTTTAATTCATATTTTTCAGGCAAAGCGAAGGATAATTGTTGTAGCAGGTATCTACACTTTTTGTTTCAATATTATTCTGTAGATTTTAATTATTTTTTAAAATTGTAATGAAGAGACTATGGACTGGGGTGGGGTTGAATAAGCGAGTTCGGTATCTCGATAAACGCAAGGAATCATGGGATTGGTCAAAGGTCATGCGGGATTAAAATAAAGCGAATGCAGCACTCTATAAACTGTATAAATTGTTATCTAATCTCCCAAGGAATTAATCTAGAGTTCTGTCAATTCAATAACTTCCTTTCTTGTTCTGCTGTTCACACACAACTTACACAGTCCCAAATCCGGTTCAGTTCATTAATCTGCAATTATGAGATATTCAAAAAGTTAAAGAATTTATTATTTTAATTTAATCCTTAATGTGTTTGCTCCTAGAATAAGAAAATATTACTTGTGTTTGAAACATTTTCTTATCTTTATTCATAATTTATGTGTAAAAATATGTTTAATGTGAGGCAGGCAGCGACTGTATCAGTGTGATGTGGGCTGATGCTTTACCTACAGGCGGTGTGAATGTACCGTTAAGGCAAAGATTCATCTCCGAGGAAACCTGAGTACAGGGTTGGCCCTTTGTGAAGGAGCCGCCAATCCAATATAAGACATTTAACTGGGAAATGCCTGCCGTTTAGTATTGGATAGACTGAGTGGAGGGTCTGTGTTGTTCCACGTGTGCGGTGCGTTTCCCCCAGCCATCTCGCCAAGTGCACGTTGACCAGCACAGTTCGCCAGCCCTTGTTAGCAGAGGCTCTTTGTGCGGGTGTTACCCGAAGCCCAAAGGTTTTGTGGAGGTTCTACGTTAGGATCAGGCACGCAGCGAGCTAGCGAGAGGGCTGTCAGATCAGATCAGCCCAGGTTGCCGAGTGGCCGAAGGGCAGATTTTAATGGGTCTTTATTAACCTGTTCCGTCTGTGCAGCATCGCCAGCTCTCTCTCTCTCTCAGATCCCCCACCCCAATTGTCGACAAAGTCTGACTGAGAAAATGCTCCCACTCATATTACGGGTTGGCCCGGTGATTGCCCACTTTCTGGGGCGGGCAGCGTCTCCTTCAAAGAGAGCGAGAACAGGTTCCGTCAGCTGGGGAGCTGTGACCCACTCCTGAGTGAAGCCTCTAGTTTGGCTGCGGTTCAAATGGCTGCAAATTCTCATAATTATAACTGCCCAGTCACCCGGAACCGGCTCCCAACTGTGTGCCCTGACAGTCTGGAACCAACCCCAGAGGTTAAAGCGACATCATCTTTATTTAAACCAACCCACCTCGAAGGTTTAACTGGCCTGTTCAAATCCAATCTGAACTTTCCAACCTACCCCCCACACAGCACATTCTCCTCGTTTCCTTCAATCCATGAAGGTTGTTTAGATAGGAATGTAAGGACTGTCTCAAATTGGTTGACCACACAACTTGTAATTCATGCAAATCAATATTGAATTTGAATGGCTGTGACTCAGGCTAATGCCAGAGATTTGATAATTGACAGGTTCATTCCAGGTTCTTGCGTTTTCAAGGCTGGTGCTATATTTAGTCAATAATTGAAATAGATACAATTGTGGATGTGTGCATACTGCTGATATATTTGACGGATGAATTTATTTATAAATTTCATTTAAATTAATACGCAGGTCCGTACACACACAGTAGCTCAGCTGGCGAGAATGTTTATCCCGAATGACCCATGACCTGGGCATGCGCAGTTGTAATACCGAACTCGCTTATTCAGATTGACCTAAAAGAGGATTTTGTCAAAAATGGATCAATATTGTCAGTTCTGACCTTTGCCATTGTATTTGAGTCATAGCTATACAGGGTCATAGGGTCAGTCTGAAGAAGGGTCCCGACCCAAAATGTCACCCATCTCTTTCCTCCAGAGATGCTGCCTGACCCGCTGAGTTACTCCAGAACTTTGTGTCTATATGCAGGGTCATATTTGAGCCATAGGGCTATAGAGAAGGCTAAATAACCTAAAACAGTACAGCACAAGAAAAGGCGCTTCAGCCCACCATGTTCATGCCGAACACATTTTGGACAGCACAGTGCTGTCTCATAGCATATAGCAAGGGAGACCCGGTTTGATCCTGACATTAGGTGCTATATCTGTGGAGCTTGCACGTTCTCCCTGTGACCTCGAGGCTTTCCTCCAGGTGATCCGGTTTCCTCCCACATTCCAAAGACGTACAGGTTTGTAGGTTAATCAGCCTCTGTAAATTGCACCCAGTGTGTAGAGAGTAGATGAGAACGTGGTGATCAGCGTGGACTCGGTGGGCCGAAGGGCCTGTTTTCATGCTGTATCTCTCAATCAATCATCTGCAGTTCCTACATCTCCTTAAAATTTTAGTTGAGTATAGAGATACAACCTGGATATAGGCCCTTTAGCCCTCTGAGTCCACGTCGACCAGCGATCACAAGTAGACTAGCTCCATCCTACACACTAGAGACAATTATCATAAGACAATTAACCTACAAGCCTGCACGTATATGGAGTGTGGGGGAAGAAACGGATAGAAATTAAACCCAGGAGTAGTGGCCATACAATCCCTTCGAGCGCTGCACTGTGCCATCCTTCAATATGATCATGGCTTGATCATCCAACTCATGAGACCGTACCTGCAGTCTGCATCCATACCCCCTGATCCCCTTAGCCACAGAGGCCACATCTCAACTCCCTGATTAAATATTGCCAATGAACTGGCCTCAACTACCCTCTAAAGTGCAGAGAGGGCTCCAGAGATTCACCACTCTCTGTGTGAAAAAAGTTCTTCTCATCTCGATTTTAAAGGATCGAAGGTTACCCCCTTAAACTCAGCGGCTGTGACCCATCTATGTCGAAGGACTAGGCAACGTTTCGGGCCGAAACCCTTCTTCTGACATCTAGCCTGTCGGCCCGAAAAGAATTTTGTAAGTTTCTATAAGATGCCCCCGCTGAATCTCCTAAATCTCTAGAGACCTATAAACAACCAATGTTATCCAAGTGCTGTTCTTCATAATAAACAAGACATCCTGACATCCCAGGAATCAGTCATGGTGAACAGCTCTCTAAAACTCCCTCTATGGCAATAATGTCCAACAATAAATTTGGAGACATAAAACTGTACGTAAAAAAAGAAACCGGAATAAAGCAAGAAAACCCATGCATTCACAGTGAGACCATACAATCTCTGTACAAAAGGCACCCAGGGTCAAGATTACATCCAGGTCTCTGGCGCTGTGAGATAGCAACTCGACCGCTGCGCCACTGTGCCATCCTTAAAATGATTGCATTTCCCTTCCTTGTCGTTGTGGGGCTTCATGAGACTGCCACTAGGGGTCAGTGTCTGCATCCTTTCCCCCTCTGCAGTCACTGCCTTATGTTGGTTCTGAATTAAAGAGAAACCGAGGACAGAATTTCAGGCAGAAACTGATTACAAATTTCATTGTATCCTTTAAATAGAGGACTGAATAGGTTGGGTCTGGTTTCCCTAAAGTGAAAGAGGCTTAGGGCTGACAAAGAGGTTTGCAAAACTACAAAGGGCATCGATAAGATAGACACAGAGTGCTGGAGAAACCAGCGGGTCAGGCAGCATCGCTGGAGAACAAGGTGACGTTTCGGGTCCAGACCCTTCTTCAGACTGAGAGTCAGGGGAGAGGGAAACTAGAGGTATGAAAAGGGCACAGGTAAGATGGAACATAGACACAAAATGTTGCAGTAACTCAGCTGGACTGGCAGCATCTCTGGGGAGACGGAATGGGTGATGTCTCAGGTCGAGACCCTTCTTCAGACTATTCCTTCATATATTCCTGAAGACTATTCTTCAGATACCATTCCTTCTCTCCAGAGATGCTGCCTGTCCCGCTGAGTTACTCCAGAATTTTGTGTCTATCTTCGGTTTAAACCAGCATCTGCAGTTCCTTCCCTACATTGGTAAGATGGATATGGCCACAGTCTTTATTCCAGGGTATACAACTAGAAGGCCTAGGTTTATGTTGAGAAGGGAGAGATCAAAAGTGGACCTGACCCATAGAGTCATACAGCACAGAAACAGGCCCTTCAGCCCAATGTCCATGCCGACCAAGATGCCCCCGGCTCAGCTAGTCCACCCATTTCCCCGCGTTTGGCCCATATCCCTCTAAACCTTACGCAATAAAAAGGAACTGCAGGCGCTGTTTCATACCAAAGATGGACACAAAATGCTGGAGTAACTCATTGGGTCAGATAACGTCTCTGGTGAAAATGGATAGGTGATGTTTCGGGTCTGAAGAAAGGTCCCGACCCAAAATGTCACCTATCCATTTTCTCTAGATATGCTGCCTGACTCAATATAGGTGCAGGAGTAGGCCATTCGGCCCTTCGAGCCAGCACCGCCATTCAATGTGATCATGGCTGATCATCCCCATTGTGCTGTGCCAGCACTTTGTGGCTGTCTTTCCTCTAAACCTTTCCTATCATAGAGATAGGAAGAGTCCATTTTTTCACGCAGAGTATGGTGGGTCTATGGGACTAGCTCCCAGAGGAGGTAGTTGAAGCAGGTACTATCACAAAATTAAGCAGGTACATGGATAGGAAAGAGTTTGGAGGGATATGTCAAACACGGGCAGGTGGGACTTGCTCAGTTAGGCTCCTTCGTCAGCATGGATGAGTTGGGCCGAAGGGCCTGTTTCTCTGCTGATTTTCTGGCACCCTCTGGATTCTCAGTTTTGCCGGACTAACAAATGTTACGACCTCGCGGGTGTGAGGGCGGGGGTGGGGAGATACCGACCCACAAAGCCGGCCGTGGAAAACGGCAATGGGAACGGATCTGCCATCCACGGCCTGGCCTGAGTTCCAGAGCCCAGGCCACAAGGGGCAAATTCCACCCGCCGATCGTCCGTGGAGGTCTCGATGAAGTCAGATTGGCTGCCTCTCCCGGCTTAGGCACCACATTTTCGGGGATGCGAGAGGCTGCCAGAGGGGATTTCAAGTGCGCTCTCGTAATTTTGACGATTAAAGGAGGTGCCGGACCACCAGTTGCCGGATAATGGGTGGTGGACCCGTACCAGCTGAGCGACACAGCAGATAGTGCTGCTATAAGATCGCCAACGGTGAACTTTTGCTCTGTTTCCAGGTACCTGCCCTGTATGTAGTTTCTTCCTCTCTGACCAAAACACATATTTTATTTTTCTTAGGTGGTGGAATTACGGAAAGAAACCTGCAAAGGATCCTGGAAAATTCCTGCATCCGCGAATTCCACTGTTCCGCCCGCTCGTCCCGAGAATCTTTAATGAAGTTTCGGTAAGACTAGTGGGATGATTGATTCAGGCGGTGGATTTTTGGGAATGTTTGAGCAGGTTACCTCCATTGCCTGATATTATTGCAGCTCCAGAAGACTTTGGTTAGGCTGCATTTGGAGTATTGCATGCAGTTCTGGTCGCCCCAATGCAGGAAGGATGTGGAGGCTTTGGAGAGAAAGGTGGGTGGTTTGGAGAGAAAGGTGGGTGGTTTGTGAGCGGTAGAGTTGCAGATACCCTGTACAAGAGTGAACTTTTAGGGGCTTTTAGATAGTCACCTGGATAAAGTATTTATTCATTCTTTCACATGCAAGGAATGGAGGAATATTGTCTCCTTTAATATTTAATATTGTCACGACTATCAAGGTGCAGTGAAAAGCTTTGTTTTGCATGCTAGACAATCAGATCAGATATACCAAACAATCAAGTCAAACTCAAGTACAATTGGCAGAGCAAAGGGGAAGATACAGAGTGCGGAATATAGTTCTCAGCATTGTAGCACACCAGTTCCAGAGACAAACTCCAACTTCCGCAATGGGGTAGAGGTGAACCAGACAGTACCCCAGCTTCTGAAGGACCGTTCAGAAGCCTGATAACAGAAGCTGTTCCTGAGTCTGGTGGAGCCCGTTTTCAAGCGTGTGTACGTTCTGCCAGACGGGAGCATGGACAAAGAGGAATGGAGGATGGAGAAGGAGGATGGGACTAGTGGAGATGGAGCATGTTGGTTGGAATGGACAAGTTGGGCCGAAGGGCCTGTTTCTACACTGTGTGACTATGACTGTCTGAGTCTTCTTCTTCTTCTTCTCATTAGGAATGTCTCGGTGTCCATGGGAGCGTCGATGGCCCCAGCAGAGTACATTGTGAAGGTGGCTGATATCAACAAGGTCAGGATGTTGATGGCCATTGCCAAGGATGTGGTATAAAACCCGAGATCATCAATCCTGGGATTGGCGGGAAGCAAGGAGCGGCGACAAGGAATTACCCCCCTTCCCTCTGAACATCATGAACCTTTGGTCTGTTGTAAACGGGAGCCATGTCAGGTCATATGAAGATGAACTCTGCCAACTCACACCACTTGTCCACCACCGATTTTCCGGCACCTTTGGTTCTGGAGCCTTTCTGGATTATCCATTTTGCCCGACCAACAGAGGTCACGGCCTCCGAGAGGAGTCTAACGGTACCGGTACCGGAGGCCGAGATACTGGTCTGCACCCTTGCCATCTTAATAGACATAGACATAGAAAATAGGTGCAGGAGTAGGCCATTCGGCCCTTCGAAACTGCACTGCCATTCAATATGATCATGGCTGACCATCCAACTCGGTATCCTGTACCTGCCTTCTGTCCATACCCCGATTCCTTTAGCCACAAGGGCCACATCTAACTCCCTCTTAAATAGAGCCAATGAACTGCCCTCAATTACCTTCTGTGGCAGAGAATTCCACAGATTCCACAGACTGTCTGTGTGAAAAATGTTTTCCTCATCTCGGTCTTAAAAGATTTCCCCCTTATCCTTAAACTGTGACCCCTTGTTCTGGACTTCCCCAACATCGGGAACAATCTTCCTGCATCTAGCCTGTCCAACCCCTTAAGAAATTTGTAAGTTTCTATAAGATCCCCCCTCAATCTTCTAAATTCTAGCGAGTACAAGCCGAGTCTATCCAGTCTTTCTTCATATGAAAGTCCTGACATCCTGGGAATCAGTCTGGCGAACCTTCTCTGTACTCCCTCTATGGCAATCCTTCCTTCAGCAGGACCACCTGAACTGCACAGAGTGCTCCAAGTGTGGTCTCACCAACGACTTGGCCAGTTGTAACATGACGTCCCAACTCCTGTACTCGATGCCCTGACTCAGTCACTTGTGACTTTGAATATCTTATCCACTTCAATCAGACTTCTCTGTTCTCACAGAACAGTTTCTCCGATGAAATCCCTCAACCATTTCAATATGTCTCCCTTGGTAAATCCCTTCTGTACCTTGACCTCATTCCTAATGCGCGGTACCCAGCATTGACTGCGATATTCTAGTTGATAACAAACCAGTTATTTTTATACTTTGTAATCTAGATCTTTATTAATAAAGTCGTGAATCCCCCTATGTTAGCTTTGCTAATTTATTCGAACAGTTAAAGATTTCTGTAGGTACAACATCTCGATTACTACGGTTGCATGTGTTAAAGAGAGAATGTAAGGGAATGGGGTTGAGAGGGAAATATAGATCAGGCATTGTTTGAATGGCGCAGTAGACTTGATGGGCCGAATGGCCTAAATCTGTCTTACAACGTATGAACATTATTTCAAGCCAGGTCGAGTTTATTGCCAACTGCACAAGTTCGGTGAGGGGCGGGTACAATGAAAATCTTGCTTGCTGCAGCATCATAGGCACATGGACTCTGATAAACACACAGAAACATAAATGATACATAAATTACAAATACACGATGCTGGACAGTGAAAAGAAAAAACAGACTACAGGTAAAAAAAACAACACAATCGGGGGAAAATTAAAAAAATCCATGGCAGTGCAGGATTCTGTTGTTAGAACATAGAATGGCACAGGAACAGGCCCTTTGGCCCACTATGCCTGTGCTGTACATAATGCCTAGATAAAGTAAATTCCTGCCTGCGCATGATTCATATTCCTCTATCGTATCTGCCTCCACCACCACCCCGACAGTGTGTTCCAGGCACCCGCCACCTTCTGTGCAAAAAAAACTTCCCCCACACATCTCCATTAAACTGTGTCTCTCTCACCTTAAAGCCAGGCCTTCTAGTCTCTGACATTTGGACCTGGAGGGCAATAGATCGCAGAGATATTTAAACATCAACAACGTGCCCGTTGATCTGTTTCAACAGAAACTGTTGGGGGTTGCACGGTGGCGCAGTGGACCATTTGCTGCCTCACAGTGCTAGAGACCAGGATTTGATCCTGACTATGGGTGGTGCTTGTGTGGAGTTTGTACGTTCTCCCAGTGACCGCGTTGGTTTTCTCCGGGTGCTCCGGTTTCCCCCCCAAGACGTCCAGGTTTACAGGCGAATTGGCTTCGGTAAAGATTGTAAATTGTCCGTAATATGTAGGATAGTTCTAGTGTACGGGGCGATCGCTGGTCGGCGCGGACTCAGTGGTCTGAAGGGCCTGTTTCAGCTCTGTATCTCCAAAGTCTAACACAGTTCATGGCAAGGTGAATATTGGGGGCAGGGTGGTTTCCTTGCTCTTTGAGATAATCCTTGAGATCTTTCACGCTGACAGTGCCCGAGTCCCACACACTAAAGTTCATCCCCTCCTACAATGCCATGCCTGAATACATCGGCAACAAGAAAGCTTTGAACGCCAGTTGCTGAAATAAGAATTGAACCTACGACCCTTTAATCGAGCGGTCAACTAAACCATTACTCACATGATACCATCGCTCGCAGATTACATTACAAATTGGGTTAAAGGGCTGAGAGTTTACCCGATTGTTTTCATCATAAAACCGCCCAGTGTTGCAACTCCGATTAAAGTGGTTTTAAAGTCCAAATGAAAGTACAAATTTCTGCAGATTATAACAGAGCAATTGCTTTCCTTAACTCCTATAGAGCTAAATTATAAATGGAAGTGAGGTGTTTCCATCATTGGATTCAATCGAACGACAATATGGTTAAATAAAATAGACACAAGCACACTCATTGCAAAATATGTTGCTCCCTCCCTGCATTAGTTGGTGAACATTTGGGTAACCAAAATAAAATGCAATCAATACTCTCCATTCTCCCCCCAAAATGATCATATGAAAGAGGCTCTGTACCAAGAGGAGGAAGTTAAACATTAACTCGGGTGATTCAGATTGGACTCAGCACTGATGTTCACACAGAGCAGACATTACCTGGGCTGATCGTTGTATTAACCGCTCGGTCGGTCCATCATTGGCAAAGCGCTTGTTCTCAAGACTTATTGTGTTGGGTCTTCAAACGGAGGAGTGGCTGTTTCCCAAAGGACTGTCGAGAGAGGAAGGGGCAATGACAGATGTGCTGGATACATACTGTGGATCCACGTTCTGGGTGAGTTTCCTCATGTTTGGAGTCATAGTCATAGAGTGCCGACCAACATGCCCCATCTACACCACTCCCACCTGCCTGTGTTTGGTCCATATCCCTCTAAACCTATCCTATCCATATACCTATCCAATGATTAATAAACGTTGTAATAGTCCCTGCTTCAACTATCTCTTCCATACACTAACAACCCTTTGTTAAAAAAGTTACCCCTCAGATTCCTAAATGTTCTTTCACCCTCACCTAAAACCTATGTCCTCTGGTTCTCAATTCCCCTACTTTGGGCAAGAGAGTCTGTGCATCTACCCAATCTACTCCTCTCATGATTTTGTACACCTCTATAAGATCACCCCACATCCTCCTGCGCTCCAAGGAAGTGTCCTATCCTGCTCAAAGCCGTTTTAAGGTACATTGATCCCGTCTTTAAGTGAGCAGCTGGGAGCTCGGTTCACAGTTTTCAACTTCAACTACGTTTTAGTCCCAGCCTGTAAATCGGTCAAGGATCTCCGCGATGCTATCCATCCCCATATCAATTTGAATAACGTTTGCCCATAACGGCTGTGGCACAGTAGCACAGTTCATAAAGCTGCTGCCATCAGTGTGTAGTTTGCACGTTCTCCCTGTGACTGCGTGGGTTTTATCCGGGTTCTCCGGGTTTCACCCACATCCCAAAGATGTGCCCGTACGCGTTTGGAGGTTAATTGGCTCTCTGTAAATTACTCCTAGAGTAGAGAGTGGATGAGAAAGTGGGATAACATAGAACTAGAGTGAACGGGTGATTGATGGGCCACTCTTCACCGCACCGAGTCCATGCTGACCAGCGATCCCCGCACACTAGCACTATCTTACACACTGGGGACAATTTACAATTTGACCGAAGCCGCTTAACCTACAAACCTATACGTCTTTGGAGTGTGGGAGGAAACCGGAGCACCTGGAAAAAACACCCATGCGGTCTTAGGGAGAATGTACATACTCTGTACAGCATCTGTGGTCAGGATCGAACCATGGTCTCTGGCCCTGCAAGGCAGCAACTCTACCCCTGCGTCACCGTGCCTTCCAAATCATTTTCCTGTGGGTGACCCTTTAATTGTGATGCTACTGAGATGTCTTATATTAACTAAAAACAAACCACACAAAATACTGGAGTAACACAGCGGGTCAGGCAGCATCTCTGGAGAATATGGAAAGGCAACGTTTCGGATCAGGGATTTCCTTGAGTCCGCACTAAAAACGTCATCTGGCCACGTTCTCCAGAGATGCTGCCTGACCCGCTGAGTTACTCCAGCACTTTGTGTCCTTTTTTTGTGAACAAGTATCTGCAGTTCCTTGTTTCTACATCCTATATTAACTGTCCAGGTTGTCTTTGGGGAAAGCATCTGAAAAGGTCCCTGGCATTTGATGTGTTTGATGTTAAATTCATGAGTCATTGAGATCTTGATAACTGGTGGTTTAACCTTTGAAGCAGATTAACTTAAAAACATGTGCGTCTCACGCATCTCTCCTCAAACATTAGAGCAACATTGGAAACATCAAAGTAAATTTGAAGTCTGAAGAAGGGTCTCGACCCAAAACGTCACCTGTTCCTTCTCTCCAGAGTTGCTGCCTGACCCGCTGAGTTACTCCAGCACGTTGTGTCCATCAGGGGCAGGTTAAGGCCTGGTGAGTGATAGGTGGATACAGGTGAGCGGGAGGTGACTCTGTCTCTGAGGCTGACGATGAGGTTTCTTGTCTCCCTGTACAGAATGCCTCTCTCCTGGACCGCCCAGACCCCGACCTCACCGTGTGCTTTGAGCGGACAGTCCTGGTGTGGGTTCCCCTGGCCTTCCTGTGGATATGTACATCATGGCAAGTTCTGGCCCTCTGCAAGTCGAGACTCATTGGAGGCACCTGTTCAAGACTCTACCTGGCCAAACAGGTATGTAGTTTCTCCCTTCACAATTGCAGGTGAAGACATTCAGACAAGTTGATCAGTGGCGGAATTGATATATTTTTCTCCAATTTAGTTTATCGAGATTAGTGTAAGTTTTGTTTTAGTTTTTGCTTATTTTTAGCTTAGTTCAGTTTCAGTTTTGCTTAATTTTGTTCCGTTTAGTTTAGGTCCAGCACCGATTACCCGGCAACTGGTGGTCCGGCACCTCCATTACTCCAGACAAAATTACAATTGCTCACTTGAAATCCCTCTCTGAAGGTCCACCTGAAAATGTGGTGCCTGGCCAGGTAGGGCGGCCGATTCCGACCTCTTTGGAATTCCGTGCCGATTGGCGGGTCGAATTTTCCCACTCCGGCTGGGGCTCTGGAACTCCGTCCCGGCTGGAGCCGGCAGATCCGTTCCCATAGCCAACTTCCGCAGCCAAATTTGCGGGCCGTTATCACAGCCCCTCGGCGGCCTAGACGGGCCATTCCAGTACCGTATGGCTCCTCTTGGAGACCGTGACCTCTGTTGATCCATCAAAATGAATAATCCAGAAAGGCTCTGGAAACAAGGGTGCTGGAAAATCAGTGGTGGACCTGTATACTGTGATCATTGCTCTCATAGAACAGAACAGGAACTGTCCCTTTGGCCCACAATGTCCATGCCGAGCATGATGCCAAGTTAATCTCTCTGCTTGCTCTAGATCCATTAACCTCCATTCCATCTCCGTGGAGTTTGCAAGATCTCCCTGTGACCGTGTAGGTTTCCTCCGACCACTCCGGTTTCGTCCCACTTCCCAAAGACGTGCGGATTTGTAGGCTAATTGATATCTGTAAAATTGCACCTAGTGTGTAGGTGAGTGGATGAGTGGAATAACATGGAACTATTGTGAACGGGTGATCGATGGTTGACGTAGGTTCTACGGCCCACCAAGTCTGTTTCTGTGCTGTATCTCCAAACTAAACTAAACTAAAGCAAGGAAGCATTGTGTAGTTTTAAAGTAGAGATTAATTGGTTCTTGATTAGCATGGGTGTCAAAGGTTATGGGGAGAAGGCTGAAGAATGTGGTTGAGAGGAAAAGATAGAACAACTGTGATTGAATGGCGGAATAGACTCAATGGGCCGAATGGCCTATTATGCTCATTATGCTAAATAAATAAAGTTATTTACTTTAGACTTTAAAGATACAGCATGGAAACATTCGGCCCAGCAAGCCGCACTGACCAGCCTTTACCTTGTGCACTAGCACTATCCTACACACTAGGGACAATTTACAATTTTATCTAAGCCAATAAACCTCCAAACCTGTACGTCTTTAGAGTGTGGTTGGAAACCAGAGCACCTGGAGATAACCCACGTGGTCGCAGGGAGAACGTACAAACTTTGTACAGCCAGCAGCCGTAGTTAGGATCGAACCCGGGTCTCTGGCGCCGTGAGGCAGCGACTCTACCGATGAAGTCTCTGAACCATGAACGTGATCATCATCTTCCTCTCCATAAACAGATCCTCGCCGGCCTTTTGTTCCTGACCTCGATGGCCGACATGATTTTGACGGTAATGGAGGACTATGAGGTTGATCTCGACTCCACGACTAATGGACAGAACCCGGTCGTTTTCTACGTAAACGCATTTCTTTATCTTCTGTCTTGGGTAAGAAACAGCCTGGTCTCTCGTGACACGATACGTGTTGAGCGTCGATTGGTTTGGGATCCTTTGTGAGAAGGAGAGTGGATGTTAACGGTAAAACACAAAGTATTGGAGTCACTCAGCGGGTCAGGCAGCATCTATGGAGCGAAGAAATAGGTGACGTTTCGGGTTGAGACCCTTCTTCAACTCAGCGGGTCAGGCAGCATCTATGGACGACGTAGAAATAAGGAACGGCAGATGCTGGTTTACAGAAAAAAAACACAAAGTGCTGGAGTAACAAAGCAGGTCAGACAGCATCTCCAGAGGACATTTAGAAATATGTAACTACAGGTGCATACAATCATGACTGGAATAGAAAGGATGAAGGCACAATATTTTATGCAGGGAAGGGGAATCAAGAACCAGAGTACATAGGTTTAAGGTGAGAGGGGAAACATTTCATAGGAACCTGCGGGGCATCTTTTTCACACAGAAGGTGGTGGCTGTATGGAACGAGCTGCCAGAGGAGGTAGTTGAGGCAGGTACTATAACAGCATTTAAAAGTCACATGGATAGGTACATAGATGAGAAAGATGTAGAGAGATATGTGGACAGGCAAGACCAGTGTAGAAACATAGAAACATAGAAAATAGGTGCAGGAGGAGGCCATTCGGCCCTTGAAGCCAGCACCACCATTCATTGTGATCATGGCTGATCGTCCCCTATCAATAACCCGTGCCTGCCTTCTCCCCATATCCCTTGACTCCACTAGCCCCTAGAGGTCTATCTAACTCTCTCTTAAATCCATCCAGTGATTTAACCTCCACTGCCCTCTGTGGCTGGGAATTCCACAAATTCACAACTCTCTGGGTGAAAAAGGTTTTTCTCACCTCAGTCTTAAATGGCCTCCCCTTCTAAGACTGTAGCCCCTAGTTCTGGACTCGCCCAACATTGGGAACATTTTTCCTGCATCTAGCTTGTCCAGTCCTTTTATAATTTTATTTGTTTCTATAAGAATCCCCCTCATCCTTCTAAACTCTAGTGAATACAAGCCTAGTCTTTTCAATCTTTCCTCATATGACAGTCCCACCATCCCAGGGATCAATCTCGTGAACCTACGCTGCACTGCCTCAATCACAAGGATGTCCGTCCTCAAATTAGGAGACCAAAACTGTACACAATACTCCAGATGTGGTCTTACCAGAGCCCTATACAACTGCAGAAGAACCACATTACTCCTATACTGAAATCCTCTTGTTATGAAGGCCAAAATTCCATTAGCTTTCTTCACTGCCTGCTGTACCTGTAAGCCAACTTTCAGTGTACAAGGATGCCCAGGTCTCGCTGCACCTCCCCCTTACTTAACCTAACCCCATTGAGATAATAATCTGCCCCCTTGTTTATGCCACCAAAGTGGATAACCTCACATTCACCATTGACCAGGTGTAGATGAGGCATCTTGGTCAAAATGAGCAAGTTGGGCTGAGGAGCTGTTTCTGTGCTGTATACCTCTTATGACTACATGATATGAGACATCTTGGACAGCATGGATGAGTAGGGCTGAAGGGCCTGTGCTGTATGACCTTATGACTCCATGATATGGCACTAGCTCAGTTGGGGCATTGTGGTTGGCTTGTATGAATGGGGCCGAATGGCCTGTGTCTGTGCTGTGTGACTCTGTGACCGGTCGGTCTGGGGGTACCAATGCCGGCTGACACTGAGAGCTTCTCCCCGCTTCCACCTGTCCGCAGTTGCTGGTGATGTTGATCCACGAGGGCAGGAGACGGATTGACGACAAGAACTCTGCCTGCATCTTCATCTTCTGGCTGCTGTCTGCTGCCTGTGACGTGTTTATGCTGCAGACCCTCATCAGAATGGCCATTGACCAGGTGAGAGATTGATCGCCTGCCGACTTTCCCCTTAAGATTTAAGACACAAAGTACGCGGACAGTAAACGTGCATGGAGCGGCACGGTGGCGCAGCGGGTAGAGTTGCTGCTTTGCAGCGCCAGAGTCCCGGGGTCGATCCTGACTACGGGTGCTGTCTGTACGGAATTTATATGTTCTCCCTGTGACTGCGTGAGTTTTCTCTGGGTGCTCCGGTTTCCTCCCGCTCTCCAAAGATGTGCAGGTTGTAGGTTCATTGGCCTCTGTAAAATGTAAATTGTCCCAACTGTGTGGGATAGTGCTAGTGTACGGGGTGATCGCTGGCCGGCGCGGACCCGGTGGGCTGAAGAGCCTGTTTCCATGCTGTATCTCTTAAGTTTCAAGTAATGTTTAAAAACAGTGCAGAAACAGGCCCTTTGGCCCATTGAGGTCAGTGCTGACCAGCGATCAGCCCTACACTAGCACTGTCCTACAAACTAAGGACAATTTATAGAGGCCAATTAACCCTCAAACATGTACATCTTTTGAATTTGAGAGGAAACCGGAGCACCCGGAGAAAACGCACACGGTCACGTGGAGAACGTGCAAACTCCGTACAGACAGCACCCATAGTCAGGATTGAACCCGGGCCTCTGGCGCTGTAAGGCAGCAACTCCACCGCTGCGCCACCGTGCCGCCCAAGTTAGGCGACATTTTCAGATCCGCAGCATGTGGAATGTTGCGAACCTCATCGGTGGTATCTCATACTGAATGTGTTTGTCTCCTCCACAGGGTGGGCCTCCTGATCTGCCACGGTTCACACTATTCTGTATCTCCTACAGTCTCAAGTGTATGTCCCTGGTTGTATCCAGCATTTCTGACGTCTCCTCAGAAACTAGAGCTGCTGCAGAGAAGGTAGCTTACAACTGTGTGTATCTATGTGCTCATCCATGTTGCTGGGAGTATCGTTCTATTGCAGACGGGGGTGAAGCTCCCTCTACACTGTCCCGTCACACACTCCTGGGCCAGGGACAACATGGGTTAGATACAGAGTGAATCTCCCCCCACACTATCCCACTACACACTCCCTCGTAGGGCAGGAACAACACGGGTTAGACACAGGGCAAACTCTATCCATGGAGTAAATGATTACTATTTGAAGGACGGTTTAATACAGACGGTCTTATTTTCTCTTTTCTTAGAATCCTCACATCGCTGCATCTTTTCTCAGTCGAATAACATTTCATTGGTTTAATGGGTAAGTGAAATTTTGATTTCTCATTTTTTAATGAATACTTCAATGTCACAGTCACAGAGTGATACTGTGCGGAAACAGGCCCTTCGGCTCAACTTGCCCACATCGGCCAACATGTCCCAGCTACACTCGTCCCACCTGCCTGCGCTTGGTCCATATCCCTCCAAACCCGTCCTATCTATGTACCTGTCTAACTGTTTCTCAAACTTTGGGATAGTCCCAGGTTCAACTACCTCTTCTGGCAGCTTGTTCGTTACATCCACCACCCTTTGTGGGAAAAAGTTACCCCTCAAATTTCTATTAAATCTTTTCCCATTCACCTTGTACCCATGTCCTCTGGTCCTCGATTCCCCGACTCTGGACAAGAGACTCTGTGCATAAATGCAGATAAATGTGAGGTTAGCCACTTGGGTGGCAAGAACAAGGAGGCAGATTATTACAGTATCTGAATGGTGTCAGATTAGGAAAAATGGAAGGTGCAACGAGACCTGGGGGTCCTTGTACACCAGTCACTGAAAGTAAACATGCAGGTACAGCAGGCAGTGAAGAAAGCTAATGGCATGTTGGCCTTCATAACAAGAGGATTTGAGTAAAGGAGTAAAGAGGTTTCTGCTGTTATACAGGGCCCTGGTGAGACCACACCTGGAGTATTGTGTGCACTTTTGGTCCCCTAATTTGAGGAAGGACATCCTTGCTATTGAGGCAGTGCAGCGTAGGTTCACAAGGTTATTCCCCGGGATGGCGGGACTGTCTAACAGTACGAGGAAAGTTTGGAAAGACTGGGCTTGTAATCACTGGAATTTAGAGGGATGAGAGGGTATCTTACAGAAATGTATACAAATATAAAAGGACAGGACAAGCTAGACGCAGGAAAAATGTTCCCAATGTTGGGGGAGTCCAGAACCAGGGGCCACAGTCTAAGAATAAAAGGGAGGCCATTTAAAACTGAGATGAGACAAAACTTTTTCGCCCAGAGAGTTGCGAATTTGTGGAATTCTCCGCCACAGAAGGCAGTGAAAGCCAATTCACTGGATGAATTTAAAAGAGAGTTAGATGGAGCTCCAGGGGCTAGCGGAATCAAGGGGTGTGGGGAGAAGGCAGGCACGGGTTATTGATTGTGGATGATCACAATGAATGGCGGTGTGCTGGCTTGAAGGACCTCCTCCTGCACCTATTTTTTATGTTTCTGTGCATCTACCTGATCTATACTTCTCATGATTTTATACACCTCTATAAGATCACGCCTCATTCTCCTACGGTCCAAGGAATAGAGACCCAGCCTACTCAACCTCTCCCTGTAGCTCACACCCTCTAGTCCTGGCAACATTCTCGTAAATCTTCTCTGAACCCTTTCAAGCTCGACAATATCTTTCCTATAACATGGTGCCCAGAAATGAACACAATATTGTCAGAAGTCAATAAAGTCAAAGCCCATGGTATTAAACAGTGATGGTGGTTAATTAGTGAATAGTGAAAAGCCTGGATAGAGTGAATGTAGAGAGGATGTTTCCACTAGTGGGAGAGTCTAGGACCAGAGGCCACATCTTCAGAATAAAAGGACATACCTTTAGAAAGGAGATGAGGAGCAATGTCTTTAGTCAGGGGGTGGTGAATCTGTGGAATTCATTGCCGCAGACGGTGGTGGAGGCTATCTTGTATTTTTAAGACGGAGATTGACAGGTTCTTGATTAGTACGGGTGTCAGGGGTTATGGGGAGAAGGCAGGAGAATGGGGTTGAGACGCAAAAATCGATCAGCAATGATTGAATGAAAGATTGGACTAGATGGGCTTAATTTTGCTCTATGGATGCTGGTTTACACCGAAGATAGGCACAAAAATCTGGAGTAGTTGAGCGGGTCAGGCAGCATCAGGAGAAAAGGAATAGGTGACATTTCAGGTCAAGACACCCTTCTGCAGTCTGAGAGTCAGGGAGGAAGGAAACTAGAGGCATGAAAAGATACAAAGAACAAATATATGAAAGTCCTGATGCTGTTTTATAAGACTTTTTAGATCTAAGCTAAACTGGAAGAAAATTACCTAAAGATTGCAGCAAATCTGTGATGGCAAGCGGCCCGCCCGGATGTCAGATATCTTTACTTATTTATTTTACATGCTTGTGGCCTTGTGACAGGATGATGATGAAAGGATACAGAAAGCCCTTGGAGAGCAAGCACCTGTGGGACCTGAACGAGGAGGATCGATGTCAGACTATTTACGCTGAGTTTGACAAACACATGAGGCAAGGCCTAAAGAAGGCCCAAAAGAAGAGGGGCGAAAAACAAAGCAAGGAACGCCACAAAGACGCAGAGCAAATGAATGGTTTTAACAGAAGCATCAGCCAAGATGTATTAGTGATGGTGAGTGAGACCCTAAACCTTGCCTCTCCTCCTGGGCTGGGTTCCAATGTGTCACCAGGATTCTATTCCCTGGAGCGCAGGAGGATTAGGGTTTTGGTCTCCTAATCAGGAAAGACATTCTTGCCATAGAGGGAGTACAGAGAAGGTTCGCCAGACTGATTCCTGGGATGTCAGGACTTTCATATGAAGAAAGACTGGATAGACTCGGTTTGTACTCGCTAGAATTTAGAAGATTGAGGGGGGATCTTATAGAAACTTACAAAATTCTTAAGGGGTTGGACAGGCTAGATGCAGGAAGATTGTTCCCGATGTTGGGGAAGTCCAGAACAAGGGGTCACAGTTTAAGGATAAGGGGGAAATCTTTTAGGACCTAGATGAGGAAAACATTTTTCACACAGAGAGTGGTGAATCTCTGGAATTCTCTGCCACAGAAGGTAGTTGAGGCCAGTTCATTGGCTATATTTAAGAGGGAGTTAGATGTGGCCCTTGTGGCTAAAGGGATCAGAGGGTATGGAGAGAAGGCGGGTACAGGATACTGAGGGATGATCAGCCATGATCACATTGAATGGCGGTGCAGGCTCGAAGGGCCGAATGGCCTACTCCTGCACCTAATTTCTATGTTTCTATGATCTTATCGAGGTGTGCAAAATCACGAGAGGAATCGGGTGAATGCACAGAGTCTCTTGCCCAGGAATCAAGAACCAGAGGACATAGCTTTCAGTTGAGGGGGAAAAGATTTAATAGGAACCTGAGTGGCAACATTTTCACACAAAGGGTGGTGGGTGTATGGACCAAGCTGTAGACGAAGTAACTGAGGCAGAAGCACAAAGTGAATTTACAGAAAACTCTGCTTTAAGTGTCATATAAGTCGAGGAAGCCACATTATTGGCAACAATGTTGATTACAAGATACAACTGAACAAAAATCAGATTCATTTCTGGTTTCTGGAAGGAGAGAGACATTTGGACAGGTGCGTGGATAGGACAGGTTTAGAGGGGTTTGTAACCGACACAGGCAGGTGGGACGAGTGTAGATGGGGCATGTGGCTCGGCCCAGGGAATTCTGCCCATACCCTTCTAAACCTTTCCTATCCATGTACCTGTCCAAGTGTCTGTTAAATGATGTTATTGTACCTGCCTGAGCAACCTCCTCTGGCAGCTCGTCCAACACACCCACCATCCTTCGGTTCCCAATGCCCCTGTCCCACTTAGGAAACCTGAACGGAAACCTCTGGAGACTTTGCACCCCACCCAAGGTTTCCGTGCGGTTCCTGGAGGTTTCCGGAAGGTTTTTGTCAGTCTCCCTACCTGCTTCCACTACCTGCAACCTCCGGCAACCACCTGAAACCTCCGGGAACCGCACGGAAACCTTGGGTGGGGCGCAAAGTCTCCAGGGGTTTCCGTTCAGGTTTCCTAAGTGGGACAGGGGCATTAGTTTCCTATTAAGTTTTTCCCCTCTCACCTTAAATCAATGTCCTCTGGTTCTTGAGTCCCCTACTCTGGGTAAAAGTGTGTATATATTCACCCGGTCAATTCCCTTCATGATCTTATATTTATGAAATCATCAAATCCCCCCCCCCCCCCACCCCAGTGCAATCACCCCCCCCCCCCCCCCCCCCCACTCCCCACTCCCCCCACCCACCCCAGCGCTCGAAGGAATAAAGTCCTAGGCTGCCCGACCTTTTGCAGTTGCCTACGCCCTGGAGTTCTGGCAACAACCTTGTAAATCTGCTCTGCACTTTTTCTAGCTTAACATAAGTAGGTCCTTTTACAAGCTGGGGTTACGTCATTGCGGACATTGGACTTTGTCCCTGGAACTGTTACCACACAACGCTGAGAACTATATTCTGCTCTCTGGTACTTTTCTCTTCACTCCACCTGCCGCACTTGTGTCCGGCTTGATTGTACTCATGATTGCATAATATTATCTGTCTCATTGGATAGCACACAAACAAACGTTTTTCACTGTGTCACGGTACATTTGATAATAATAAACCAACATCAGTTATGTTCGCCTGCGACGTTCCAGAACATTACTATAGTTCCGTCGACACTTCACGCTGACTCGGCAAGGCCACCGGCATAATCAAAGGACCAGTCTCACCCTGGTCACTCCCTCTTCTCCCCTCTCCCAACATCTGCAATTCCCTCTTACATCAGCCATTACAGGGCGGCACGGTGGCCAAGCTGTGGAGTTGCTGCCTTATAGCTCCAGAGACCCAGGTTCAATCCTGACTACGGCACAGAGTTCGCACGTTCTCCCTGTGACCACGTGGGTTTTGTCCGGGTGCTCCGGTTTCCTCCTACACTCCAAAAACGCAAAGATTTGTAGATTGATTGGCTTCTGTAAATTATACACTGTTTCTAGTTAGAAGTAGTGAACTGGTTGATTGTTGGTTGGTCCAGGTAGGGTGGGTCGAATGGCCTGTTTCTGCCCCATCACAAAGGTCTAAAGTCTATACATAGCACAGGAACAGGCCCTTCAGCCCACAATGCCCGTGCCGAACATAAAGCCAAGACCACATCTTATGTGCCTGCACGTGATCCATCTCCCTCCATTCCTGTCTATCCAAAAGTCTCTTCAACACCACTATCACATCTGTCTCCTCCACCCCTGGCAGCAGGTTCCAGGTACCCACCACCCTCTGTGTAAATAAAAGCCCCACACGTCTCCTTTAAACTTTGCCCGTTGTACACATATATCGAAAGTATAGAGAATGTATGAAGAGTTTTTGCCTTGTATCTATTTTCATTTTGGATAAAGTTTTTTTTTCGGGGAAGGACACAGCTTGTGTTGTCTTGCTCACTGTTGTCAATTCTGTGTTCCCTTCCCGCGCTTAAGGACGAAAAGAGCGGGAAGGACAGAAGGAAAAAGGGCGGGAAGGAGAAGTCAGCGGCACGAGGGGCGACGGGGTGGCTGGTGCTGGCCATGTTGAAAACCTACCGCTCCATCCTCCTCAAGGGCGTGTTCTTCAAGATTTGTCACGACGGCCTTCTCTTTACCAGCCCCCAGCTGCTAAAGTAAGTGGAGGCACACAGCGATTCAGCTCCGGCATGCCTCACCGAACACTTTGTAACTTTCCGTGGTGACTCTTTGCATAACTTGTGTGTGGTTTGCAAGATGAAAGATTTCTCTGTGACATGTCACATGGGATAGAGTATAAATCGATCAATCAGTTAATCAATCAGTCAATCAATCAATCAATAATTCGGCCAGCTGCTTTAGTTCATCCAGTGTATTTAGTCTGAAGAAGGGTCCCAACCTGAAACGTTGCTATTCCTTTTCTCCAGGGATACAGCCTAACCCGCTGAGTTACTCCAGGATTTTGTGTCTTATCTTTGGTTTAGTTTAGTGTCAAAATACAACGTGGAAACAGGCCCTTCGGCCCACCCAGTCCACGCTGATCAGCAATCATCCGTTCGCAGTTAGTTCTATCCTACATACTAGGGGGGCAATTTACAGAAGCCAATTAACTTACAAGCCCACATGTCTTGGGTACACAAAAAAGCTGGTGAAACTCAGCGGGTGCAGCAGCATCTATGGAGCGAAGGAAATAGGCAACGTTTCGGGCCGAAACCCTCCTTCAGACTGGGTTCAGACCAGACTGAAGAAGGGTTTCAGCCCGAAACGTTGCCTATTTCCTTCGCTCCATAGATGCTGCTGCACCCGCTGAGTTTCTCCAGCTTTTTTGTGTACCTTTGATTTTCCAGCATCTGCAGTTCCTTCTTAACCACATGTCTTAGGGATGGGGAAGGAAACTGGAGCACCCAGAAGAAACCCAGGTGGTCACAGGGAGAACGTACAAACTCCGTGCAGACAGCATCCGAGATCAGGATGAAACCCGGGCCTCTGGCACTGGAAGGCAGCAGCTCTACCGCTGCACCATTGTGCTGTCTTAAGTTACACTGTTTAGCACTCTGTTTAGTTTAGCTTAGTTTAGTTTTAATATTGATACTGGTACCAATGTACACATGAAAGGTTTTTATGTTGTGTGCTACCCAGTCAGCGAAAAGACTATACATGATTATAATCGAGTTGTCCATAATGTACAGATACAGAATAAAGGGAATAACGTTTAGTGCAAGTTAAAGTCCAATGGTTCAGCTGCCTGATAACAGCTGGCAAGAGAGCAGTCTCTGAATCAGGAGGTGTGTGTTTTCACGCTTCTGCCTGATGGGAGAGGGGAGAAGAGGGAATGACTGGAGGTGAGAAAGGTCCTTGATTACTCTAGTGGCCTTTGCCGAGGCAGCGTATGGTGTAAATTGAGTCAATGGGAGGGAGGTTGGTCTGTGTGATGGTCTGGTCTGGGCTGCATCCACGATTCACTGCAATTTCTTGCAGTCTTGGATGGAGCTGTTCCCAAGCCATGCTGTGATGCATCCCGATAAGTTGCTTTCTACAGCGCGTCTGTGGACGTCGGTGAGGCTTGTTGGGGACATGCCGAACTTCCTAATGGTGCTTTTCTTTACTGAGCAGGCTGCTGGTTTCGTTTACAGAAGACACGTCCGTCTATGCGTGGAAAGGCTACTTATACGCGGTGCTGCTGTTTGTCTTGGCTATCGTTCAGTCACTGCTGCTGCAGCAGTACTTCCAGTGTTGCTTCCTGCTTGGCATGCGAGTCCGGACTGCCATCACAGCCGCCGTCTACAAGAAGGTGAGTTAGCAGAGAAAGAAAAATTTTATCGGGATGCCTCGCGGCATGGTTTGGGAACAGCTCCATCCAAGACCGCAACAAATCACAGAGAGTTGTGGAGTGGAAACTTCATTGTCACATGTGACACGGCACAATTAAATCCTTTGCTTTCCTACCCAAGGTATGCAAGTGGTCGCCACGTATGGCACTGGCAATTCTATAAATTACCCCCTCCCCCCCCCCGCCAGCTCCACTGTATGTTTCCCCCCCCCCCCTCCCCTCCCCCACTCCGGGGACCTCCATTGTTAGCCTTCCCCCCCACCCCCATGCCTGGCTCCTCCATTGTTCTTCCCCCTTCCCTCAAGATGGTTCCCCTGCGCTCTCATCAACCACCGATAGCGGGCTGACCGGCGAGGCTTCACCACCACCGCCTCGAGGCTCTGTCGGCCACAAGGCCCCACTGCCGCCGCCAAAGCTCACCGACGCAGCCCAGGCCATCACACAAACCAACCTCCCTTCCATTGTGTAGGAAGGAACTGCAGATGCTGGTTTGAACCGAAGATAGACACAAAACGCTGGAGTAACTCAGCTGGACAGGCAGCATCTCCGGAGAGATGGAACGGGTGGCGTTTTGGGTCGAGACTCTTCTTCAGGCTGCAGAAGGGTCTCGACCCGAGACGTCACCCATTCTTTCTCTCTGGAGATGCTGTCTGTCCCGCTGAGTTACTCCAGCATTTTGTGTCCATCTTCCTTCCATTTACACCATTTATACGTCACGCTGCCTCGGCAAGGCCACCAGCATAATCAATGACCAGTCTCATCCCAGTCACTCCCTCTTCTCCCCTCTCCCCTCGGGCAAGAGGTACAGAAGTATGAAAATACACACCTCCAGTTTAGCTTGGAGATACAGAGCGGAAACAGGCCATTCGGCCCACCGAGTCTGCACCGACCAGCGACTCCAGCACATTAACACTATCCTACACATACTAGGGACAATTTACATATACACCAAGAGAATTAACTTTCAAAACTTGTACGTCTTTGGAGTGTAAGATGAAACCGAAGATCTCAGCGAAAACACACGAGGTCACAGGAGAACGTACAGACTCTGTACAGACAGCGCCCCTGGTCGGGATGGAAGCTGGGCCTCTGGCTCTGTGAGGCAGCAACACTCCCATTGTGCCACCATTCGTGCTATGTTCTATGTGAACCACGGTCTGTTTTAGTAGGTGTGGGATTGTAGCTCAGCCCAGCTCCCCTCTCTCTCCCCCAACAGGCCCTGACCGTGTCTAACGCAGCGCGGAAGGAGTGCACAGTGGGGGAGATTGTCAACCTGATGGCGGTGGATGCTCAGCGATTTAACGACGTCACCAACTTCATCCACCTGCTGTGGTCGGCTCCGCTGCAGATTCTGGTCGGCATCGCCTTCCTGTGGCAGGAGCTCGGGCCCGCCGTCCTGGCCGGCTTTGCCGTCATGGTCCTGCTCATTCCCATCAACGGGTTTTTGGCCAGCAAAGGCAGGGCCCTGGAGGTGAGGTGGCGTCACTCGGTGAGGGGTCTTTGTCGCGGGGTAGTCGGCAGTGGAGTGCTCCGTTCAGTTGCAGTCATCCTATTACACCACGGATGTCACTGAAGTCACAGGTAGATACGGTGGTCAGAAAGGCTTTCATCAGTCAGAGTATTGAGTATAGGAGAGAGACACAAAATAGGGTGATTTCATGAAAGGTCACGGGAGCATAGATCCGCACCCATGTGACCGAAAATCTCAACTGGAGTACATGTTATACATCGGTACATGTTAGTGAATGGGGAAACACGCACTTTCCCACCCGTTAAAAACATGGAAAACGGCCGATATTTGAGCTGAAATTTTCTGTGCTAGTCGGGGTGACCGTGAAGCACAGCGACCTAAATTTTCAGGCAAAAAAAAGATAGAAAGTAAGGTAATTACAAGAGGGAACTGAAGGTGCCAATCCAGCGGAAGTGCTTAGCAGACATTTGCCGTGGAGATTTAAAGATCCAAAATATCGGGAATTATCGCGTTTGCTCGCTGAATTTCATCAAAAGTAAGGCATTATTAACTTACTTTTGATGAAATTCAGCGAGCAAACGCGATAATTCCCGATATTTTGGATCTTTAAATCTCCACGGCAAATGTCCGCTGTTCACTTCCGCTGTTTTTCCACCTTCAGTTCCCTCTTGTAATTACCTTACTTTCTTTTTTTTTTTTTGTTTGAAAATTTAGGTCGCTGTGCTTCACGGTCACCCCAACTAGCACAGAAAATTTCAGCTCAAATATCGTCCGTTTTCCATGTTTTTAACGGGTGGGAAAGTGCGTGTTTTCCCATTCACTAACATGTAACGATGTATAACATGTACTCCAGTTGAGATTTTCGGTCACGTGGGTGCGGATCTACGCTCCAGTGACCTTTCGTGAAATCACCCTATACTGGAGTAACTCTATGTGTCGGGCAGCATCTCTGGAGAAAAGGAATAGGTGACGTTTCGAGTCAATAGATTCAGGATCAGTTCCTGTGGATTGGAGGATAGCTAATGTTATCCCACTTTCAAGAAAGGAGCGAGAGAGAAAACGGGGAATTATAGACCAGTTAGCCTGACCTCGGTGAAACATAT
This sequence comes from Leucoraja erinaceus, assembly GCF_028641065.1. Taxonomy (NCBI): domain Eukaryota; kingdom Metazoa; phylum Chordata; class Chondrichthyes; order Rajiformes; family Rajidae; genus Leucoraja; species Leucoraja erinaceus. The sequence continues at coordinate 32,518,662 of NC_073391.1, read as the reverse complement.
AAAATTATAAAAGGACTGGACAAGCTAGATGCAGGAAAAATGTTTCCAATGTTCCCAATGGGCGAGTCCTGAACCAGGGGCCGCAGTCTTAGAATAAAGGGGAGGTCATTTAAGACTGAATTGTAAAAAAACGTTTTCACCCAGAGAGTTGTGAATTTATGGAATTCCCTGCCACAGAGGGCAGTGGAGGCCAAATCACTGGGTGGATTTAAGAGTTAGATAGAGCTCTAGGGGCTAGTGGAATCAAGGGATATGGGGAGAAGGCAGGCACGGGTTATTGATAGGGGACGATCAGCCATGATCACCATGAATGGCAGTGCTGGCTAGAAGGGCCGAATGGCCTCCTCCTGCACCTATTTTCTATATTTCTATGTCGAGACCCTCACTCAGACTCGAGTGTAGAGTATAGAAGTTGGGAGGTCATGTTGTATAAGACATTGGTGAGGCCGCATTTAGAGTATATGTTCAGTTCTGGCACTATGTTAGAGGAAAGATATTAGCAAGCCAGGAAGGGTGCAGAGAAGATTTACAAGGATAAATAAATTCTCATCAGTAAAATACTGGCCATTAAAAGCTGGACCTATATTTCACTGTATATCAGTACACGTGACAATAAAGAAACCATTGACTGTTGAGCATTGAGATCACTCCTCATCCTCCGGCGCTCCAAGGAAAAAAGTCCGACCCTGCCAATCCTCTACCTATAGCTCAGGCCCTTAATTCCTGGCAACATCTTCATTTATCTTCTCTGCACTCTTTCTAGCAGTCACAGTGATAGAATCTTACAACATGGAAGCAGGCCCTTTGGCCCAACTTGCCAGCATATTCCATCCATATCCCTCTAAATCTTCCCTATCCATGTACCTGTCAAAATGTCTTTTAAACATTGTTATAGTAACTTCCACAACTATTTCCTCTGGCGGCTCATTCCATACACCCACCACATTTTGTGCCAAAATGTTACCCCCCAGGTTCCTATTAAATCTTTCCCATCTCACCTTAAACCTATGTCCTCTGGCTTTTGATTCCCCTACTCTGGTTAAGGGACCCTGTGCTTTCACCCTATTTATTCCTCTCATGACTCCTCTATGAGACCACCCCTCTGCCTCCTGCACTCCAAGGAATAAAGTCCTAGCCTACCCTATCTCTCCCTATAGTCCTGGCAACATCCTCATAAATCTTCTCTGCACTCTTTCCAGGTTTAGTTTAGTTTATAATCGTGTAGAATCTACAGTGTACAGATACAGGGTGAAGGGAATAATGTTGAGTGCAAGACAGAGTCCAGTAAAGTCCGATTAAAGATAGTCTGAGGGTCTCCAGTGAGGTTTTGCCTTCCATCACAGTGAGGAGGTGCCTGGTGAACTCACTGTGGTGGATGTTAATTTGTGTTTATTGTATGTTTTTGTCATTTTTACTATATGTAGGATTGCAAGGCAACAAAATTTTGTTCCGACCACAAGGTCTGAATGACAATAAAGGCTACTTTGACTTTTGACTTTTTGAGATGGTAGGTCTGGTCCGCTCTCTAGTTGGTGAGTGGATGGTTAGCTTCACGACATCCTTCCTACAGGAGCGTGACCAAAACTGAACACAATGCTCCATCCCCCAACAATACTTGACAAAAGGGCAAGGGCAGAATCCTGTCGTTAAACTGGACTGAGTCAAATCATTTCAGGCCATCTTAACTTGACCTGATATTTCCACAGGTGAAAAACATGAAGCACAAAGATCGGCGGATGAAACTAATGACTGACATTCTGAATGGGATTAAGGTAATTCACTGGGGGTGGAGGTTGGAGGGTGGACTGTGTGGGAGGAGTGTGATGTGTGAGGGGTTAAAATTTGGGGTAGGGTGGCGCACTGGTCGAGTTTAAATTAGTTTATTGTCACGTACTGTGGCACAATGTAAAGGGGCTGTCCCACTGTACGAGCTAATTCAAGATCTCTCCCGAGATTTAAAAAAAATCAAACTCGTGGTAAGCACTTAGAATGTACCTAGCGGCTATGTCGGAGCTCGGGACGTCTCTTAGCGGCTTGTAACACTAACGGCAGGTACTCGGGAAATACGTAAGCTCGTGAAGACGCATGAAGATTTTTCAACATGTTGAAAAACGTCCACGAGAGCCCCGAGTACCTACGAGCGGCTATTACCGTAATTCTCCGAGTTCAAATCGGGGGAAACTCGGGAGAGCTCTTGAATTAGCTCGTACAGTGGGACAGCCCCTTAAAGCTTTTTGTTGTGTGCTATCGAGTGAGCAGAAAGACTACACATGATTACAATCGAGCCATCCACATTGTACAGGATAAAGTGAATAATGATTAGTATAGAGTACTGTTGCTGCCTCACAGCACCAAAGACCTGGTGTTGATCTTTACCTTGGCCGCTGTCTGTACGGAGTTTGCACGTTCTCCCTGTGACTGTGTGGGTTTTCTCCGGGTGCCCCGGTTTCCTCCCACATTCCAAAGATATGCAGGTTTGTAAGTTGATTGGCGTTGGTAAAATTGTAATTTGTCCTTGGTGTGTAGGACAGTGCTATTGTGTTGGATGAGTTGATTGCTGGTCGGCCTGGACTCGGTGGGCCGATGGGCCTGTTTCCGTGCTGTATCTCTAAAGTAAAGTCTAAAGTCCAAAGAGTTTGAAAATGGCTCCAAACGTGGCAACTCTTGTATACGCTCACAGTGGGCTATTTCAACACAGTTTGTTCTTAATCTGGGATTGTATTTATGTATAGTAATAATTTTGCTAAACTGTATGCAAAAAATGAATTTCACTCTACCTCAGTACATAGAACGTACAAACTCCAAACAGACAGCACTCGTAGTCAGGATCGAACCCAGGTCTTTGGTGTTGTGAGGCATCAGCTCTACTGCTGCGCCACCGTGCCGCCCGAATCCTCCAGCACTTTGTTGGCCCTGACGTTTCCCAGAATGTTGCTAATTTTTTGTTTATTTTATTAGGTTATGAAATTTTATGCTTGGGAACCGTCATTTGAAAATCAAATTTGTGGCATAAGGGAGAACGAGTTGAAAATGATAAAGAAGTCTTCGTACTTGCTGGGTGTGGCCATTTTCCTTGTCACCTGTACACCGTTCCTGGTAGGTATTGTCTATGCTATTGTTTCAGGATGTCTTCGAGTCATAGAGTCATACATTGTGGGAACAGGCTGTTCGGCTCAACTTGCCCACCCACACTGACCAATCTCCCTAATCTGCACTAGTCCCTCCTGCTCGCTATTCGCCCATATCCCTCTAAACCTTTCCTATCCACGTACCTCTCCAAATGTCTCTTACACCTTATGATAGTACATGCCTCAACGACCTCCTCCGGCAGCTCATTCCATACACTCACCACCCTTTGTGTAAAGAAGTTACTCCTTAGGTTCCTATTAGACCTTTTCCCCTTCACCTTGGACCTATGACCTCTTTAGTTTAGTTTAAAGATACAGTCCCACCGAGTCTGCACCGACCAGCGATCCCCGCACACTAGCGCCATCCTACACACTAGGGACAATTTTTTACAGAACCCAATTAACCTACAAACCTGTACGTCTTTGGAATGTGGGAGGAATCTTGTTCCCAATTCCCCTACTCTGGGCAAAAGACTGCATTTACCTGATCTTTTTCTTTCATGATCGTATAAGATCAGCACATCCTCCTGTGCTCCAAGGAATAAAGTCTTACGTGAATGTGCTGTGTTTTTAACATGGTGAAATGTATCAAAGAGTGGTATGGAAATATATGGCCAGATGGGTTTTAAAAGGTGCCTTGAAGGAGGAAAGAGATCAAGTAAGAAGATTATAGATTTATAGTCACACAGAATGGAAACAGACCCTTCAGCCCAACATGTCCATGCCAAACATGATGTCCAATCTACACCAGACCCACCTGCCTGTATTTGGCCCATATCCCTCTCAACTTTTCCTGATAATGTTCCTGGCCAAATGTGAAATATTAAATTTTAGTTTAGCTTAGAGATATGTGGAAATGGGCACTTCAGCCCACCAGATCCATGCCGGCCATCAATGACCTGCTCACACTAGTTCTATCTATGTTATCCCACTTTCTCATCCACTCCCTACACGCTAGGGGCAATTTACAGAGGGCCAATTAATCTATAAACCCACACATCTTTGGGGTGTGGGAGGAAACCCTCGCATACAGACAACCCCCGAGGTCAAGATTGAACCTGGATCTCTGGCGCTGTGAATTTGTGACTCTACCCACTGCGCTATTCCTGAATGCTCCGTACATGGCTGCTTCAGTAATAATTTACTGAGCCGTATGCAAAAAAAGTCCTTCACTGTTTCACGATACATGTGGTCATAACGAAGCGTTGAACGCACTGTTGTTTTGTTTGGCACCAGGCAGAATGCTGCATAGGGTTGGTGTTTACAGTGAAGTTGTTGTGCAATGATTGACGCAGGTCCATGTTCCACAGGTGTCTCTGGTCAGCTTTGCCGTCTACCTGGCTGTCGACGAGAACAACGTTCTAGATGCGGGGAAAGCTTTCACCTCCATCTCCATCTTCAACATAATGAGGTTCCCTCTCGTGATGATGCCCATGCTTATCTCATCGATAGTCCAGGTAAGATCTGCGGGAATAAGTCCAACATTTAGTGTGCCAGGGACCCGGGTTTGATCCTGACCATGGGTGCAGTCTGTATGGAGTTTGTACATTTTCCCTGTGACTGCGTGGGTTTTCTTAGGGTGCTCCAGATTTCCTCCCACACTCCGTACAGAAGTACAGATTCGTAGATTACTTCTGTAATTGTAAATTCTCCCTAGAGTGTAGGATAGTTCTATTGTATGGGGTGATCACTGGTTGGCGTAGACACGGTGAGCTGAAGGGGGGCCTGTTTCCGCGCTGTATCTCTGAAGTCTACAGTACAAAGATTAGCCTGAGGATTACCACAAAGGTTCACCAGAATGTGGAAACAAGGAACTGCGGATGCTGGTTTACACAAAAGGCCACAAAGTGCTGGAGTAACTCAGCGGGTCAGGCAGCATCCATGGAGAAAAAGAATGGGTGACGTTTCGGGTTGGGACCCTTCATCAGTCTGATTAAAGGGAGGGAGAGAGAGGGGGGGTGGGTGGGGGGGGGACTGGGGACGGGGGGACGGGGGGGGAGAATAAAGCTGGAAGAGATTTACTGTTATCCAGCCTGAATCAGAGGGTATTCGGAATAAGGAGAGACTGGACAATCTTGGATTTTTGTCTCTGGAACGCCAGGTTGAGGGGAGAGCAGATAGGAGCAGATAGAAGTATGTAAAATGATGAGAGGCAGAGATAGGGTAGAAATTAACCTCAGGGTGGAAATGTCACAGACTAGAGGACGTAACTTTAAGGTGAGAAGGGCAACGTTTTAAGAAGATGTGCGGGGCTAGTTGTTTACACTGAGGGTGACGTTGTGTATAGCACAGACATTGTGGGCAGAAGGGCCTGTCCCTGTGTTGCACTGCTCTGTTTTTTTATATTTCTTCTACCCCTAGGCCACCGTTTCCTGCAAACGGCTTGAGAACTTCCTGGGAGATGAGGACTTGGACATATCTGCAATCCACCACGACCCCACCTACGGTACACTGGCACAATACCATGTTAGATCACCCAACGTATTGTGGGAGGCTCGAGCTAACCTCAAGCCGGAGTGGGTTGTCCATCATCGCCAAGAATGGGTGGAAACATGAGGTTCTATGACAAATAACCAGTTGGCTGAACAAACCGCGCTGGCGCAGCGGGTAGTGCTGCTCCCTCACAGCCCCAGTGACCCGGCTCAATCCTGACCTCGGGTGCTGTCAGAGTCGCAGAGTCATACAGCTAGAAATGGGCCCCTACGCCCCAACCTGCCCACAACGGCCAACATATCCCATCTACACTCGTCCCAACTGCGTCTCACCATATCTCACTAAACCTATCCTATCCATGTAACTGTCTAAATGCTTCTTAAATGTTGCAATTGTACCTGCCTCAACTACCTCCGGCAGCTCATTCCATATACCCATCATCACCCTTTGTGTGAAAAGGTTGTCCCTCAGGTTCCTATTAAATCTTTCCCCTCCCTCACCTTAAACCTATGTTCTTTGGTTCTTGATTCCCCTAATAAAGTCCTAGTCTGCTCAACCTCGACTTATACGTCTCAGACCAGGGGCCACAGTCTTGGAATATAGGGGAGGTCATTTAAGACTGAGGTGAGAAAAAACTTTTTCACCCAGAGTTGTGAATTTACGGAATTCTCTGCCACGGAGGGCAGTGGAGGCCAAGTCATGGATGGATTTAAGAAAGAGCTAGATCGAGCTCTAGAGGCTAGTGGAGTCAAGGGATATGGGGAGAAGGCAGGCACTGGTTATAGATTGGGGACAATCAGCCATGATCATAATGGATGGTGGTGCTGGCTCGAAGGGCCGAATGGCCTCCTCCTGCACCTATTTTCTATGTTTCTATATAGTTCAGGCCCTCATGTCCTGGCAACATCCTCACAAAGTTTCCTCCCACATCCCGAATGTGCGAGTTTGTAGGTTGATTGGCCCTTTGTTAATTGACCCCTAGTGTGTAAGGAGTAGATGAGAAAGTGAGAACATGGAACTAGTGTGATTGTTGGTCAGCATGGAAACGGTGGGCCGAAGGGCCTGATTGCGTGCTGTGCCTGAGAATCAATCTCCAATCAATCAATTAAGGTGGCCCTGCAGTGTGGCATATTGAAGCCCATGGACAATCTATTGGGCGATAGTTCAACTAGTTATGGTCTAACCACCTCACCTCAACAGGATCAATAGACCAAATGGGAACAAGGCCAATGACGATGGTCAACTAGTCATTGCCAGAGCTGGGATAGTTTATTGCCCTTCTACATGCAGGCAACCCCAATGAGGGGATCGCATCCAACTCAATAGCACAGTGGCAGCTCAGCGGGTAGAACTGCTGCCTCATGGAGCCAGAGACCCAGATTCGAACCTGACCTCGGGTGCTGTCTGTTGTGGAGTTTGCACATTCACCTCGTGACCATGTGGGGTTCTTCTGGGTTCTTTGGATTTCCCCCCCACGCCCCAAAGGGATTGTGGATTTGTAGGTTAAATGGCCTTCTGTAAAATTGCCACATGTGTGTCGGGAATGGTTTGTGAAAGTTGGGTGACAGAGTGAAACCAGTGATGGAACCAGTGTGAACGGGTGACTCGATGGTCGGCCTGGACTCTGGATTTCAGATTAAGGATATCTCTATGCGATTATACACGGCATTGCCAAACTATGCATTCATGAGGGGTATTGACATTTCACTGACATTTGTTGGGTGTGAAAGGAATAAGGAACTGTTCTTTCCTGCAGAGTCGGCGGTCAGCTTCACGGATGCAAGCTTCTCCTGGGACAGAAGTGGAGACCCAACAATCAAGGAGTGAGTTATCCCGCAGTGACCTGATGCCCAGCACCCCATCACAATCTGACACACGTCAATCGTGGGATCAATCACGTCTCTCAATCACCTGTCACTCTGACACCATCACTCTGACACGTTTACTCTGACACCATCACTCTGTCACTCTGACACGTTCACTCTGACACGTTCACTCTGACACACTCTGACATCACTCTGACACTATCACTCTGACACTATCACTCTGACACTATCACTCTGACACTAACACTCTGACACTAACACTCTGACACTAACACTCTGACACTATCACTCTGACACTACCACTCTGACACTATCACTCTGACACTATCACTGACACTATCGACTCTGACACTATCACTCTGACACTATCACTCTGACACTATCACTCTGACACTATCACTCTGACACTACCACTCTGACACTATCACTCTGACACTATCACTCACTCTGACACTATCACTCTGACACTACCACTCTGACACTATCACTCTGACACTATCTCTGACACTATCACTCTGACACGATCACTCTGACACTATCACTCTGACACTATCACTCTCACTCTGACACTAACACTCTGACACCATCACTCTGACACTGACACATCACTGACACTATCACTCTGACACGATCACTCTGACACTATCACTCTGACACTATCACTCTGACACTATCACTCTGACACTATCACTCTGACACCATCACTCTGCACTATCACTCTGACACTATCACTGACACTATCGATCTGACACCTCTGTCTGCACTATCACTATCGCTGACACTATCACTGACTATCAATTGGACACTATCGGTCTGACACTATCGGTCTGACACTATAAACCTGACACTATCAACCTGGCACTATGACACTATCACTGACACTATCCCTCTGACACTATGACACTGACACTATCCCTCTGACACTATCACTGACACTATTCATCTGATACTTATCAATCATCTGCCTCCATTGATCCATGGAAGGGTTGTTTTCTCTGGAGTGTTGGAGGTTTAGGGGAGTTTTGCTGGATGTATATAAATGATGTGAGGCATAGGTAGGGTGAACAGTTAGAACCATTTACCCAGGGTGGAAATATCAAAGATTAGAGGGCATAGGGTATTTTTAAAGCAGAGACTGACAGGCTCTTGATTAGTAAGGGTGTCGGGGGTTATGGGGAGAAGGCAGAAGAATGGGGTTGAGAGGGAAAGATCGATCAGCCATGACCGAATGGTGGCATAGACTCAGCGGGCTGATTGGCTTAATATCCGCCCCCATGACATATGAACATAACTACAAGGTTAGAGGGGGAAAGTTTAACGATGTACGGGTCCAGGTTTTGTACGCAGAGTGGTGGTTGCCTGGAACGCGCTGCAGGGGGCAGTGGTGGAGGCAGATGTGATAGTGGCCTTTCAGAGGTTTTTAGTTGGGCACATGGTTATGCTGGGAATGGAGGGATATGCATCACATGCAGGCAGAGGAGATTGGTATAACTTGGCATCATGTTTGGCACAGACATTGTGCTGTACTGTTCTATGTTTAATGTTCTGCATCCGACATGAAAGAAAGTGACAAGAAATGATAGTGCAATGGACTAGAAGTCAAATATAAGCACAGTGAGAATATTGGTTAATAGTCAAAGGAAACTAAACTGAAGGGAGGGTATTCGGGGCAGTTAGCAGGGAGAGAGTATCTCAATGAAATGGTCAGTGATGTACACTTTAGACTATAGAGATACAGTGTGGGAACTGGCTATTCGGCCCACTGCGCCCACCAGCATTCACCCCGTATACTAGCACTGTCCTCCACTCTTGGGACAATTTGCTAATTTACCAAAAGCCAATTAACCTACAAACCCGCATGTCTTTGTAATGTGGGAGGAAAGCGTAGCACCTGGAGAAAGTCCACGCGGTCACGGGGAGAACGTGCAAACTCCGCACAGACAACCCCCATTAGTCAGGATTGGACCCGGGTCTCTGGCGCTGTGAGGCAGCGACTCTACCACTGCCGCCCTGTGTAACTGGCAAAGTGTTTAACATGTGGCATGTTAAGTTGATTAAATAAAGCAAATCCGTCTCTCGTGGCTGACGGGTTAAGAGAAGATTTAAGCTGATTAACGAAAGAGCCAGCAACATAAGACCTTTACATGACCGGGCTATGATTTTGACCACCCTCCTGCTCACAATATTCCTAATGTGGCCCCACCAGCGCCTGATAAAGCCTCAACATCACATCACTGCTTTTATATTCTAGTCCTCTCGATATGAATGCTAACATTGCACTTGCCTTCTTTACTGCCGATTCATCCTGCAGTGTTACGTTGGACTTCAAGCGGGGCAGCCTAGTAGCAGTGGTGGGCCCAGTGGGATGTGGCAAGTCCTCTCTCATGTCGGCCATCTTGGGCGAGATGGAGAACATCACAGGATGTGTCAACACCAAGGTACGGACAATGCGCTGTTATCCATCTCCATTGACTGTTTGTGGGAGGCATGTGGCTTGGTGAGAACTATCTCCGACCCTCAGTCCAGTTTGTCATAGAGTTGTAGAAAGATACAGCATGGAAACAGGCCCTTCGGCCCGTTGAGTCCAAGCAGGCCATCAACCAGCCATCAATGGCCACAAGAAATTGCAGAGTTGTGGACACAGCCCAGACCATCACGCACACCAACCTCCCTTCCATTGATTCCATCTACACTTAACCAAGGACTAGTCTCTCCCACTTCTCCCCTCTCCCATCAGGCAAGAGATATAGGAGTGTGAAAACGCACACCTCCACATTCAGGGACAGTTTCTTCCCAGCTGTTATCAGGCAAATGAACCATCCTATCACCAACTAGAGAGCGGTCCTGAACTACCATCTACCTTATTGAAGACTATCGGACTATGTTTAATTGAACTTCATTGAACTTTATCTTACACTAAACATTATACCCTTTATCCTTATATCTGCACACTGTGGACGGCTTGATTGTAAGTATAGTATTTCCGCTGACTGGATAGCACGCAACAAAAAAGCTTTTCACTGTACCTCGGTACACATGACAATAAACTAAGCTAAACTTTAGACTAATTCTACTCTGACACTCCGTCCCACCACCACCCCACCACCCTGCCACTCACCCACAATTTACCAAGGCTAATGAACCTACTTACCAGCACAGTTTTGGGCTGGGAGCACTCTAAAGACAATACTCGTCAGGATCTTGAACACCTCCATGCACTATCCTACACACTGGGGACAACTTACAATTTTACCGATGCCAATTAACCTACAACCCCGCACGTCTTTGAAATGTGGGAGGAAACCGGAGCACCCGGAGAAAACCCACGCAGTCACAGCGAGAATGTTCAAACCTCGTACAGACGGCACCCGCAATCAGGATCGAATCGGGTGCTGTGAGGCAGCAACTCTACCGCTGCGCCACCGTACTGTAGGTATAGCCCAATGTATTGTGAATTCTCTCATGCGTTTCAGGGTACATTTGCCTACGTTCCACAGCAAGCATGGATCCAAAATGACACCATACAGGACAACATCTTGTTTGGTATGAAGATGGAGGACTCGAGGTACCAGGAAGTCTTGGAGGCCTGTGCCCTTCCTCAGGACCTGGAGCTGTTACCAGCAGGAGATCTAACGGAGATCGGAGAAAGGGTAAACGAGAGAGACCAGATAGGAATTCCTGGGTGGGGTTGGGAGTCGGAGAAAGTTTGCTCGGGAGAAGGTTTGTCCGAGGAAGGGTCCCGACCCAAAGTGTCACCTACTCATGTTTTCCAGAGATGCTGCCTAACCTGAACATAAATAGGACAGGCTTAGAGGGATATGGGCCAAACGTGGACAGGTGGGACTAGCGTAGATGGGACATGTGGGCAAGTTGGGGGAAAGGGGGCTGTTTTCACGCTCTATGATTTCATGACTCTAAGACCTGTTGAGTTACTCCAGCAGTTTGTGTCCTTTTGTTTATTAACCAGCATCTGCAGTTCTTTGCTTCAGCATTTGTTAAGGTGTGTGAAGCAATTCTTTATGCCTTTTTAGTGAGAATACATAGTTATACAGCGTGGAAACAGGCCCCCTCGGCCCAACTTGCTCACACCCGCCAACACCCTCCATCTACTCTCGTCCCACCTGCCTGCATTTGGCCCATATCCCTCTAACACTGTCTTATCCATCCATGTTACTGCCCAAATGTGTCTTAAATGTTGTGATAGTACCTGCCTCAACTACCTCCTCCGGCAGCTCATTCGTACACCCACCACCCTTTGTGTAAGAAAAGTCCCTCCCTCGGGTTCCTGTTAAATCATCCCATCTCACACATGTCCCCTGGTTCATAATTCTCCTACTCTGGGTAAAAGTCTATGCATTTACTCCATCGATTCCCCGCATGATTTTATAAACCCAAAATAAGATCACCCCTCATCCTCCTGTGCTCCAAGGCATAAAGTCCTAGCCTGCTCAACCCGTCCCTTTCGCAGTCCGGGCAACATCCTTGAGAAATGACAAAATCAATTGGAATACAGTATTGAGTTGGAGAGATAGTACGGTGCGGCTCTATGGCTGACTGTGAGATGTCTTCTGCAGGGCATCAACCTGAGCGGTGGGCAGAAGCAACGGGTCAGCCTGGCACGGGCAGTGTACAGCGGCGCTGACATCTACATCCTGGATGACCCCCTATCTGCAGTGGATGCCCATGTGGGCAAGCACATCTTCGAGAAGGTGATCGGTCCAAATGGTCTCCTGAAGGGCAAGGTAAGTCAATGGCGGCGGGACTAACATAGGCGTTGAGTTCACCTAACGCCAATAGCACGGGGCTAGATACAGAGTGAAGCTCTCCCTCCACACTGTCCTGTCACACACACCCATGGCATGAGTTAGATATGTTGATGGCACTGGGCCTCTACTCGCTGGAGTTTAGAAGGATGAGGGTGTTAAAGTCCGATTCGCTTCAAACAGATAACAACACAAAAGTTAGTAATACAGTAACGTCTTTATTTCGCCAGGCGGGTGTGGGAGGACAGGTTCCAAGTACAACAATACAGACTACAAATCTCCTCGCGTTCCACACAAAATGTAATTTTCAATCACATGTCCTTATACCCCAATAATCAGCAATTCATTACCTTACAGAGCATTGCACAGCCTCTTGCCTTGTCCATATGCGATAATGTCCTAGATTGACAGTTTCTTCTGATAGAGGAGAGGTTAAGTCAATATATGATTTTGCTCGAAGGAGCTATTTCTTATTTTCATTGCAGATTAAAGAGGTCTTGTTTTTTGAAAAAAAAAGGGCAGGGACAGCACGGGTTAGATACAGAGTGAAGCTCCCTCTACACTGTCCCGTCACCCACTCCCATCCAGAGGCAGCAGATGCAGAGTCGAGCATCGACCATTGTCGCCTGTTCCATCTCAGCTCCCCATTGCACCGTAGAACAGTACAGCACAGGACCATGGCCCTTCAGCCCGCAATGTCCATGGCGAACATGATCCCAAGATCAACTAGTCTCCTCTGCCTGTACGTGATCCATGCTCCTAGATTATTAACTTTCCTAATGACACTAATTGCCAAAACTCCCTGTGGATTCCTGACGGTGTTGCTATCTTTTCGAATAGACTCGAATTCTTGTGACACACAGCGTCACCTTCTTGCCTGCGACAGACCAGGTTGTGGTCCTGGTGAACGGCGCCGTGTCTGAAGTGGGGCCGTACCCGACGTTAAAGGCCAACGGAGGGGCGTTTGCAGACTTCATGAACACCTACGGGGATCGGAGAGAGAAGGGAGAGGGAGAGCCGACAGGTAGAGATCAAACCCCACCACTCGTCTTGTCAGTTCCCACGGGCAGAGGAAAGGAAGAAGGAGGGCGACACTGTGGCGCAGCGGGTAGAGACGTCACCGCACAGCGCCGGAGACCCGGCTTCCATCATGACCTCGGGTGCTGTCTGTGTGTGTGGAGTTTGCACGTTCTCCCCGTGACCGCGTGGGTTTTCCCCGGGTGCTCCGGTTTCCTCCCACACTCCTAAGACGTGTGGGTTTGAAGGTTAATTGACCCTCTGTGAACTGCCCCTTTGTGTGTAGGGAGTGGATGAGAAAGGGTGACCGATGGTAGGCATGGCCTCGGTGAGCCGAAGGACTTGTTTCCATTCCGTACCTCTAAAGTTAAGAGAACACAAAGTGCTAGAGTAATGCAGTGGGCAGTCAGCATCTGTGGAGAACACAGATAGGTGACGTTTCGTTTCGAGACCCTTCAAAGTGATGGTGGGAGTAATGGAGGGGGAGGATGGGGGGGTGGTGTGGGGTGGGGGGAAAAAACAAATAGGTGACGTTTCGTTTCGGGTATCTTTCAATCACAAACTTTAAGGGATTTGGAGGATGGGACAAAGGGGAGCTGGAAGTTTGGGGGGGGGTGACTTTGACAGCGTGGGGAAACAGGAAGAAAAGAACACCAAATCCATTCCGACCTGCGATCTTTCAATCTCACAATATTTAAGGGGTTTTAGGAAATTTAGACAAAGATTTTACTGGAAGCCAATTAGGGACAAACCTTTAGACTTTAGAGATACAGTGGTGGGGTGGGGTGGGGGTGCACACCGAATCCATGCCGGGTGGCGGTGGGGGGGTACACTAGGGGGGGGGGGGTCCCGGAGCACCCAGTGAAAACCCACATGGTCACAGGGTGAAGGTTCAAACTCCATACAAGCAGTACCCGTGGTCAGGATTGAACCCGGGTCTCTGGCGCTGTGAGGCAGCACCTCTCCCGTGCCAGCCCTGATGGGGGGAAAGCGGAGAGCTTCCTCTGTGGTGTTCAGCCCTTTCTCACTCCGCGGTGCTTGTACTTTCAGTGGAGGCGGTGATGGAAGAGGACTTGGCAGTGGGCGAGGAGCTGGGGCCGATGGCGGATGAAGATCCCGGTGACGCGGTGACTCTGGAGTTGAAGCGGGAGCTCAGTGAACGATCCAGGCGGAGGGTGGGCAGGTGAGCACCGGGCGGGAACCCCCTGCTGCCGTATCGACAAGGCGACTGTGGGGCGACTCTACATTCCACACTCTTGCCCAAGTCACAGTCGTCTCTCTGTGTAACGCGAAACATTCTCCGGGGCAGTGGAGGGAGTTCAGAGGGTGCATGAATTCCATCAGTGGCCAAATGGATGGGATGGGAGGGAGGGGGATGGGCGGCACAGTGGCACAGCTGTAAAGTTGCTACCTTACAGCGCCAGATGTTGGACCAACGGGCCTGTTTTCATGCTTTATGATTCAACGACTTTGATCCTGTACGGAGTTTTGTACGTCCTCCTTGTGACCGCGTGGGTTTTCTCCAGGTGCTCCGGTTTCTTCCCACACTCCAAAGATGTACCGGTTTGCAGGTTAATTGGCTTTGGTAAAAATTGTAAATCGTCCCCAGTGCTTAGGATAGAACTAGCGTATGGATTATCACTGACTCGGTGGGCCGAAGGGCCTGTTTCCGCGCAGTATCTTCAAATTCTAAAGATCTAAAGGGATGGGATCCAATTGATTCTCCAGTCTTGTCTCCAATGCCTGTCTAAACAGAGGTGTATAAGATCATGGGAGTAGGGGAATCAAGAGACAGAGAAGATAGTTTTAAGGTGAGAGTGGAAAGATTTATTGGGAATCTGAAGGGCAACATTTTTACACAAATGGTGGTGAGTACATGGAACAAGCAACTGGAGGAGGTAGTTGAGGCAGGTACTATCACAACATTTAAGAAAAATGTAAGTACATGGATAGGATAGGTTAAGAGTGATATGGGCCAAATGCAGGCAGGTGGAACTAGCTTAGATAGGGCATGTTGGTTGTTGTGGGCAATTTTGGCTGAAGGGCCTGTTTCCATGCTGTTAGACTCTATGACTCTTGTGGTGTTAGACAGCGCTGTTCCCAAACCAAGGTGTGACGCATCCCGAGAGGATTCTAGAAATTGGATATTGTGAATCATAGGAGACATCCTGATCTGTTCTTTCCGGCTTGGCATCTCAGTGGGAAACTGGTCGGTGGGAAAACACCAGTCACTTTAGACTTTGGAGATACAGTGCAGAAACAGGCCCTTCAGAGACAACTTCCAGGCCAATTAATCCACAAACCAGTAGGTCTTTGTAGAGTGGGTGGAAACCAG
Organism: Leucoraja erinaceus; assembly: GCF_028641065.1. Classification (NCBI taxonomy): domain Eukaryota; kingdom Metazoa; phylum Chordata; class Chondrichthyes; order Rajiformes; family Rajidae; genus Leucoraja; species Leucoraja erinaceus. The sequence continues at coordinate 32,503,160 of NC_073391.1, read as the reverse complement.
TGCAGCACACAGTCATGGGGAGAACATACAAACTCCATACAGACAGAGTCCGTGGTCGGGATCGAACCCGGGTCTCTGGCGCTGTGAGGCTGCAACGCTACCGCTGTGCCACCTTGCCGCCGCCACGTGGCTGCCGTTGTGTGGGAAGTGATTGCCGTCGCTGTATTTCCACAGCAGGAGCAGTGTGAGAGTCTCTCTCAGGAGGTCCATGAGGAAGGGGAAGCTGCCGCCGCACAAGGAGAGCAGCGTGAAAATGGTGAAAGGTCAGAGGCTGATCGAGGATGAGACCATGGTAACCGGCAAGGTAAAGCTCGACAGCACGGGGACTGCTGACGGTGGCTTATACTTCCCACCCCTCCCCTCCCTTCCTACCCCCTCCCCTCCCTCTCACTTCCCCCACCGCTTCCTCCATTGAAGGTCTTCTAAACATTTACAGTTTTAACAATGTTCTTGATTGGTACGGGTGTCAGAGGTTATGGGGAGAAGGCAGGAGAATGGGGTTAGGAGAGAAAGATAGATCAGCCAGGAGTGAATGGCAGAGTAGACTTGATGGGCCGAATGGCCTAATTCTACTCCTATTCCTTATGACTTTTATTATCATGTGTGCCAAAGTACAGTGAAAATCTTCTGTTTGCAAATACATCAGCAAGACTATCCCCGTACTGAAGCACAATCCCCCGGTTAGTACAGAACAGCCCAGTGAGTCTATATGCAAGAGGCACTATTTTGGTGTTGTTTCACCATCCCAGCTGTAGCTGGCCACAAGGCCCGTTGCAGACCATCTTCCCGCTTTAAATCAGCCTGAAGAAGGGTCTCGATCCGAAACGTCGCCTATTTCCTTCGTTCCATAGATGCTGCCTCACTCGCTGAGTTTCTCCAGCATTTTTGTCTACCTTTGATTTTTCCAGCATCTACTGTTCCTCCTTAAACAACTGAATGTCTTTCCGCTTGCGATCACACTGTCTCGAGCCAACAATCCGCCTGTCAGGGAACGTCCTTGCCTGAGGTGCTCTGAGGTCACTGGCCCCGATTTGGCTTGGTTAATTTTCTCGCTTCCAGTTTCCTCCCTATCCCCCATCCCCCACCATCAGTCCCAAGAAGGGTCCCGATCCGAAACGTCACCCATCCATGTACTCTACAGATGCTGCCTGACCCGCTGAGTTACTCCAGCACTTTGTGTCTATGGCGATAGTTAATGGTCAAAGCAGCAAGGATGGGCAGAGAGGACCAACTCTTAGGGATGAGGATAGTTGGGGAAAAAGTGGCAACTATTCAGGAAGTGGCATTGCTAATGGTTTATTATTGTAACGACTCCCGAAAGAAAAAAAAACTGTTTTGTTTATTGTCACGTGTACTGAGGTGCAGTGAAAGGTTTTTTGTTGCGTGCTATCCAGCCAACGGAAAGTCTATACATGATTACAATCAAGCTGTCCTCAGTGCACAGATATAGGATAAAGGGAATAATGTTTAGTGCAAGATTCTGTCCAGTAAAGTCCGATTAAAGATAGTCCGAGGGTCTCCAATGAGGTAGATGGTAGCTCAGGACCGCTCTCTAGTTGGTGATAGATGGTTCAGTTGCCTGATAACAGCTGGTTAGAAACTGCCTTTGCATCTGGAGTTTTCACACTTCTGCATCCCTTGCCTGATGGGAGAGGGGAGAAGAGGGTGTGACTGGGTTGAGATTGGCCCTTGATTGTGCTGGTGGCCTTGCCGAGGTAGTGTGAAGGATTTGTTTGTGTGCTATCTAGTAAAATCATAATAGACAGGAATACAACCAAACAGTGCACAGGTACAACTGGTACAAGAGCAAAATACCAGAGTGCAGAATGTTGTGCTACAGCATTATAGTGTTACTGTTACAGAGAAAACATAGAAACATAGAAAATAGGTGCAGGAGTAGGCCATTCGGCCCTTCGAGCCTGCACCGCCATTCAATATGATCATGGCTGATCATCCAACTCAGTATCCCGTACCTGCCTTCTCTCCATACCCCCTGATGCCCTTAGCCACAAGGGCCACATCTAACTCCCTCTTAAATATAGCCAATGAACTGGCCTCAACTACCCTCTGTGGCAGAGAGTTCCAGAGATTCACCACTCTCTGTGTGAAAAAAGTTCTTCTCATCTCGGTTTTAAAGGATTTCCCCTTTATCATTAATCCTTAAGCTGTGACCCCTTGTCCTGGACTTCCCTAACATCGGGAACAATCTTCCTGCATCTAGCCTGTCCAACCCCTTAAGAATTTTGTAAGTTTCTATAAGATCCCCTCTCAATCTCCTAAATTCTAGAGAGTATAAACCAAGTCTATCCAGTCTTTCTTCATAAGACAGTCCTGACATCCCAGGAATCAGTCTGGTGAACCGTCTCTGCACTCCCTCTATGGCAATAATGTCCCTTCCTCAGATTTGGAGCCCTAAACTGCACGCAATACTCCAGGTGTGGTCTCACCAAGACCCTGTACAACTGCAGTAGAACCTCCCTGCTCCTATACTCAAATCCTTTTTCAATGAAAGCTAACATACCATTTTGCTTTCTTTACTGCCTGCTGCACCTGCATGCCTACCTTCAATGACTGGTGTACCATGACACCCAGGTCTCACTGCATCTCCCCCTTTCACAATCGGCCACCATTTAGATAATAGTCTGCTTTCCCGTTTTTGCCACCAAAATGGATAACCTCACATTTATCCACATTATACTGCATCTGCCAAATATTTGCCCACTCACCCAGCCTATCCAAGTCACCTTGCAGTCTCCTAGCATCCTCCTCACAGCTAACACTGCCCCCCAGCTAAGTGTCATCCGCAAACTTGGAGATATTGCCTTCAATTCCCTCATCCAGATCATTAATATATATTGTAAATAGCTGGGGTCCCAGCACTGAGCCTTGCGGTACCCCACTAGTCACTGCCTGCCATTGTGAAAAGGACCCGTTTACTCCTACTTTTTGCTTCCTGTTTGCCAGCCAGTTCTCTATCCACATCAATACTGAACCCCCAATGCCTTGTGAGAAGGTCCAAGGTCCACAGTGAGGTAGCTTAGAAGGTCAGGACTACACCCTAATTTATGGGAGGTCCATTCAGTAGTCAGATAACAGTCGGGAAGAGGCAGTTCCTGAATCTGGTGGATGTGCTTTCAAGCTTCTGTATTTTCTGCCCAACAGTAGAGGGGAGAAGAAGGAATTGTCCTACCCAGCAACATGGACTCCCTTTCTTGTTCCCCTTTCCACCATCTGACTATTGTCCTCTTGTTTTTCACTGCATCTCCATGGATCTCCCATCTTGCTCCCCACCGCACCATAGACCCCTCCTCTTGCACACTATGGACCTTTCCTCTTGCTGAACCCACCTCAATATGGATCTTCCCTCTTGCTTCTCTCCTCACCGCCACAGACCTCCCCTATTGCTCCCCACCAATGCATGGGCCTCCCATTTTGCTCTAATCCGCTCCCAACCGCAGGCCCATTCTACCTCTCCTTCCTTGCTTATTTCAACATTTGCCAGTTCCAGTAAATGGTCATTAACTGAAATGTTAACCATTTTTCTCTCTCGCTGTCTCTCTCACGCTCTTTCCCTTTCTTCCTCTCCCTCATTCACCCTCTCTTTCCCTTCTTTCTTTTTCTCCTTCTCAATACCCTTCTCCCTCTCCATTCAGTAGTCAGATAACTCCCTCTTCTGCCCAACAGTAGAGGGGAGAAGAAGGAATTGTCCTCCTCCTTTCTCCCCTTCTCCTCTCCTCCTCTCCTCCCTCTAGACCCCTCCTCTTGCACCACTATGGACCTTTCCTCTGCTTCCCTCTCTCTCCTCCCTCCTCACCTCACAGACCCTCCCTCTCCTCCCTCTCTAATCCGCTCCCCTCCCTCTCCTCCTTCTCTCATTCTGAAATGTTAACCATTTTCTCTCTCTCTCTCTCCTCCCTCTCCCTTTCTCCTCCCTCTCTCTCCTTCTCCTCCCTCCCTCTCTCCCTCTCCTCCTCTCTCCCTCTCTCTCTCCCTCTCTCTCTATCCCTCTCTCTCCCCCTCCCTCTCTCCCTTCCTCTCCCCCCTCTTTCTCTCCCCCTCCCCTCTCTCTTTCCCCCTCCCCCTCTCTCCTCTCTCTCCTCCCTCTCTCCTCCCCTCTCCCCCCTCCCTCTCCCCTCCACCCTCTCCCTCCTCTCCCCCCATCCCTAGGCAGCTGAGTAATCCCACGTTGCTTGTTTTCACGGTTAACGTGTGTGGTTTGTTGCTATTGGTCGAGGACTAAAGTCAAGGGATCCACGGTGTTTGTGTTTTGGACCAACAGGTGAAGTTCAGCGTCTACTGGAAATACCTGCGTGCCATTGGCTGGCTCCACTCTGTGCTGATACTGCTGCTGTACCTCGCCCAGAACATAGCTGCCATTGGTCAGAACCTCTGGCTGAGCGACTGGACCAATGACGCCACCCGTTACAACAGCAGCACCGAGCCGGCCTCCTTGCCGGACCTGCGGATCGCCATCTTTGGAGTGCTGGGTCTGGCCCAAGGTTGGTTGGTTGGTGGGTCTCGGTCAGTGCCTGCCGTGGATCCCTCTCCCACACCAGACCCGAGTTAGGTCACAACTAAAGTACAGTATACCCTCGTTATAGAGTCATAGATAGTCATAGAGCATGGAAACTGGCACTTCGGTCCAACTTGCCCACATCGACCAACATCCCCCACCTACACTAGTCCCACTTACCTGTGCTTGGCCCATATCCCTCTACACCCATCCTATCCATGTACCTGTCTAACTGTTTCTTAAATATTGTGATAGTCCCGGCCTCAACTACGGTATCTCTGTCACTCCTGCTGCTGCTGTTTTAAAAAAAATAAAAATAAATGTGACCATGATTGCAATAATATATACAATACAAAATACCAAATCAACCCATCACCTTAATGCAAAATCACCCAATTATCGAATCAAATATTCTTATTTACTATTCTCATATGTTTAAAACTAAATATACCATTATACAACTATATTACAATCCTTGTCAAGGATACGTTCCATCCCCCGCGGAGCCCAGCGGTCCCGGAAATTCCCCCCAGGGATTTACATGGACATCGCGTAGTCCCTCTCTAACACCATCCGGGCGTGGATGTAACCAACAGCCGGCTTGGGCAGAGCCCTCTTCCACCTGGCGTCGTGACTCATGGATGGTCAAGTTGGCCAGGCCGAGGAGCAACCCAACCAGGACATCAGCTGCCGCTTCTTCCTGCCGCCCGTCACATTGTCCGCTACCCAGCTCCACTGCCACCTCTTTCTCACGTCACTTTGTCCACTCCTCCACTGCTGCCCCCTCCCCCTTCTTCTCCCCCAGAGTTGCCAAGTAGGTCTGACCACTATAACCAATGTACATTACAAAGGAGTCCGTTAAAACGCTGGTTTATTGGACTGTACTGCTGTAACGTTTGTTTCCAAAAATGCTAATTGGATAGAATATGTTTCATGAATTAGAGGAGACCATTTACATTATCTGGGCCGAATTGGTTATTACACATCTCGATTGGGAACTAGAGAACCACTTATAAGTTACATTGGTAATTGAGAAGCAGGGGGAAAAAAAGCTGTATTGGGGAAAAACCAGTCTTAGGGAAAAAAACAGTTTCAATGTAACCTTCCTCAGACTGAAGAAGGATCTGGACCCAACATCACATGTCCATTTCTATCCTCGGATGCTGCCTGATCCGCTGAATTCCTCCGGCAATTTGTGTTTTGATGAACAATCCAGCATCTGCAGTCTCTTGTATTTCTATTGCCTCTTGCTTCTTGGGTGTGATGGGAATTGACAGTTTTTAATAAAATCAGAAAATATTGGAAACACTCAGCAGGTTGGACAGCATCTGTTGAGAGTGAAACCTGAAGTGTCAACCCTGTTTCTCTTTCTCTGCGGGCACTGCCCCAACTCACAAAAGCTTCCGGCATTTTCTGTTTTTATTTTGGATTTACACCATCTGCAGTTTTTGTTGTTCTCGTTGTTAGGATTTGTTGGGTGAAACAGTCTAGAATTACTCAACCATTCTGGGTGAGTGGAACAAAGAGCTTTTGAGATGATGCATTAGACATCAAGGGATCAAGTGGGTTACACAAAAAAGGTGGAGAACCTCAGCTGGTGCAGCAGCATCTATGGAGCAAAGGAAATAGGCAACGTTTCGGGCCGAAACCCTTCTTCAGACTTCCAGACGAAACCCTTCTTCAGACTCTGGAAGTCTGAAGAAGGGTTTCGGCCCGAAACGTTGCCTATTTCCTTTGCTCCATAGATGCTGCTGCACCCGCTGAGTTTCTCCAGCTTTTTTGTGTAACATTCGATTCTCCAGCATCTGCAGTTCCTTCTTAAACACAAGGGATCAAGTGGCCTTGTTCTAAATAGAACTCAAAGAGCTGGAGTTACTCAGAGGGACATGCAGCCACTGTGGAGGGAATGACAGGAGACGTTTCGGATCAAGACTCTCCCTCAGTCTGAAGACGATTACATGGAAACAGTTTTTTTCCTAAGAATGTTTTTTCTCCAAGACAGCTTTTTTTCCTTTTTGCTGATGGCAGGAGTGAAATGAGAGCATAACCAGAGATGAGTAACTACTTCACACTGTGTCCACAGGCTTCTTCTTGCTCATTGCCGTGTTCCTGATGGCAGATAGGACGGTGGCCGCCTCCCGGGATCTGCACCTGCGTTTACTCCGTAACATCCTCCACCTTCCCATGACCTTCTTCGACACCACCCCCATGGGAAGGATCATCAACAGGTTTGCCAAGGTGCGGTGCCCAGTTACCCTTCCGATTGGTGCTCCCCCAACCCCCCCTCACAGTTATGTAACTTTAGAATCATACAACACGGAAACAGGCCCTTCGGCCCAACTACATAAGTCCATAAATCACAGGAGCAGAATGATACCATTTGGCCCATCAAGTCTACTCTGCCATTCAATCACAGCTGATCTATCTTTCCCCCTCAACCCCATTCCCTAGCTTTCTCCCCGTAACCTTTGACGCTCTTACTAATCAAGAATCTGGCAATCTCCGCTTTAGAAATACCCAATGACTTGGCCTCCACAGCCGTCTGTGGCAATGAATTCCACAGATTCACCACCCTCTGACTAAAGAAATTCCTCCTCATCTCTTAATCTTTATCCTGTGTGTGTACACGGTGGATGGCTTGGATTGCAATCGTATACACTCTTTTCCTTGACTGGATTTCACACAAACAAAAGTTTTTCACTTTACCATAGAAATATAGAAACATAGAATATAGGTGCAGCAGTAGGCCATTCAGCCCCTCGAGCCAGCACCACCATTCAATATGATCATAGCTGATCATCCAAAATCAGTACTCCGTTCCTGCTTTTTCCCCATATCAGTTGATTCCATTCGCCCGAGGAGCTATATGCAACTCTCTCTTGAATACATCCAGTGAATTGGCCTCCACTGCCTTCTGTGGCAGAGAATTCCACAGATTCACAACTCTCTGGGTGAAAAGGTATTTCCTCATCTCAGTCCTAAATGGCCTACCCCTTATTCTTAAACTGTGACCCCTGGTTCTGGACTCCCCCAACATGGGGAACATTTTACCTGCATCTAGCCTGTCCAAACACTTAAGAATTTTATATGTTTCTATAAGAATCCCTCTCATCCGTCTAAATTCCAGTGAATGCAAGCCCAGTCGATCCATTCTTTCATCAAATGACCTTGGTCATTTTTATTGGTGCCAATAATAAACTAAACTAAACTGGCTGGTGTTTAGGAGTGGGTTGCAGGGTGTGGAGTGTTGCAACTGGGAGTTGTGTTATCTGTTCTGATGCAGGATACCTACACCATAGACCAGGCGATTCCGATGTCATTCCGTGGCTGGCTGAGTTGTGCTTTCGGTGTGCTCGGGACGCTGCTGGTGATATGTCTGGCCACGCCGTACTTTGCCATCATCATCGTGCCTCTCACCCTGGTCTACTATTTCGTACAGGTAACTCTGGAGTCAAGAGTGTTCGATGTTCATAACGTCCCAAAGTGGAACAATGACATTCTTACTTGCAGCAGCACGACAGATATGTGTACCCAGTACTCTGCACCATAACAAACAGCAAGACAAATAATGCCCCCTTTGCCCTACCGAGTCCGTGCCGACCACAGATCATCCCGTGCAGCAGCACTATCCTACACACGAGGGACGATTTATAATTTTTACAAGACGGGAATTAACCTACAAACCTGTGCGTCTTTGGAGTGTGGGCGGAAACCAGAGCACCTGGAGAAAACCCACGCGGTCACAGGGAGAACGTACAAACTTCGTACAGACAGCACCCGAAATTAGGATCAAACCTGAGTCTCTCGTGTAGTGTGGCAGCAACACCACCTCTGCGCCACTGTGCCTCCTATAGTTATCTTGAAAGAGGGCAGTGTTTATTTTAAGAAGGCACTTCAATTCCCCCTCCCATTCCCAATCTGACCTCTCTGTCCTGGGTCTCCTCCATTGCCAGAGTGAGCAACACCGGAAATTGGAGGAACAGCACCTCATATTCCGCCTGGGTTGCTTGCGTCCGGATGGCATGAACGTTGAATTCTCCCAGTTTTGCTAGCCCTTGCTGTCTCCTCCCCTTCCTTAACCATCGAGCTGTCTCCTCCCATCCCCCCCGCCCTCGGGCTCCTCCTCCTCCCTTTTTCCTTCCTTCTCCCCCCCACCCCCCATCAGTCTGAGGAAGGGTTTCGGCCTGAAACGTCGCCTATTTCCTTTGCTCCATAGATGCTGCTGCACCCGCTGAGTTTCTCCAGCATTTTTGTGTACCAGTGTTTATTTTACTATAGTTTATTTATTGTCACGCCACTGAGGTACAGTGGGAAGCTTTTTTATGGTGTGCTATCCAGTCAACGGAACAGCTATACATGATTATACAGGACTTGAGGGTCTGAGCTATTGGTAGAGGTAGAGCAGGCTTGGACTATTCCTTGGAGCGTTGAAGGAAGAAGGGTGATCATAGAGTTGTATAAAATCAAGAGAGAAATAGATCGGGTAAACGTCCATTTTTTTTGCCCAGAGTAGGGGAATCGAGAAGCAGAGAGCATAGGATTAAGGTGAAGAGGGAAGGATTTTATAGGATGTTCAGGGGTAACTTTTTCACACAGAGGGTGGTGGTGGGTGTATGGAACAAGCTGCCAGAGGAAGTAGTTGGGGCAGGTACTATCGCAACGGTTAAGTAGCAATTAGACAGGTAATTGTACATGTAATTGATATTGTCATGTAGTATTCGCATACTCAAGGAAACAAAAAAAACGTTTCTCAGATGTCCATTCAGTTTTCGTTTAAATAGCAATTAAAGTTAAAATAATGATGAACAATTTACTAATAACATTCAAATCAACAGCGTTCCGACCGGCAGCGGGGAGTTTGTGCGCGATACTCAGGGTGGAAAGTTCATTTATCAGTCTTATAGCAGCTGAGGAGCATCCTGCTCTGCTCCTGAGAGATGGGAGGATGGAATGCGATGGGTGGATGATTTTGGGTTGAGATCTCTTCTTGTATATTCAGCAGGAAGGGGATCCTGCTTGATCATGGATAGGAGATGATTCAAGGGATCTGGGCCAAATGCAGGCATGTGGGTCAAGTGTAGATGGGGCATGTTGGTCGGTGTGAGCGAGTTGGGCCGATGGGCCTGATTCAACACTGTGTGGCTCTACGACTACTGCAATTACGTACTGAATCAGAAGGAATGGGTGATGTTTTGGGTTGAGATCCTTCTTCAGCTGCACCACACTGCTGGTGTAGAGGGTGGCAGTGACCTCCCTGTGGCACGGACTTGCGGTGTCATCTGCAGCACTCCGGCCCACACTGATCAGCGACTCCGCCTGTCATTACAGAGTTTCTATATCGTAACCTCCCGGCAATTACGGCGGCTGGACTCGGTCACCCGCTCTCCGATCTACTCCCACTTCGGCGAGACCGTGTCCGGCCTGGCACTGATCCGCGCCTACGGGCACCAGGCGCGGTTCCTGAGTCACAACGAGAGCATCGTGGACGGCAACCAGAAGTGCGTCTTTCCCTGGATCGTGTCCAACAGGTACGGGCTCTTCCCTCCACAAGTCCGTGCAGAATTAAAGGGCCGGTACACATCTACGGGTGCACTGTAGAAAGCATTTTATCCGGATGTGTCACAGCATGGTTTGGGAACAGCTCCATCCAAGACCGCAAGAAATTGCAGCGAATTGTGGACGCAGTCAGACCAGTAGGTCTGGCTACGTATGGTGACCCCAAATTTCACTGTACCAATTGGTGCATGTGACAATAAAAGTCTCTTGAACCATTACACAATAGACAATAGGTACGGAGTAGGCCATTCGGCCCTTCGAGCTAGCACCGCCATTCAATGTGATTATGGCTGATCATCCCCAATCAATACCCTGTTCCTGCCTTCTCCCCATATCCCCTCCCTGACCGCCATCTTTAAGAGCCTTATCTAGCTCTCTCTTGAAAGTATCCAGAGAACCAGCCTCCACCGCCCTCTGAGGCAGAGAATTCCACAGACTCACAACTCTCTGTGAGAAAAAGTGTTTCCTCGTCTCTATTCTAAATGGCTTACTCCTTATTCTTAAGGGGTAAGCCATTTACTCCTTAAGAATGGAGACGAGGAGACACTTTTTCTCACAAACCAACCTCACTTCCATTGACTCCATCTGCACTTCACGCTGCCTTGGCAAGGCCAGCAGCAGAATCAAGGACCTTCTTCCTCCCTCTCCCATCGGGCAAAAGGTACAGAAGTGTGAAAACGCACACCTCCAGATTGAGGGACAGTTTCTTCCCAGCTGTTATCAGGCAACTGAACCATCCTCTCACCAACAGATCGTTCCATGTACCCACCACCCTCCTTTTGGGAGAATCTTCTATTCACCGCACGGTACCCGTCTCTGTTTCTCTGCAGGTGGCTTGCGATCCGTTTGGAGTTTGTCGGTAATCTGGTGGTGTTCTTTGCCGCTCTCTTTGCTGTCATGTCCAGGGGCACTCTGGACAGTGGGCTCGTAGGCTTGTCCATTTCATACGCTTTAAACGTGAGTCTCCCGTCAGGATCTCTCGAGGCAGACACCGGGTGATCCTGACGGAATCCCGTCCCTGTGTGTGTGGTTTTTTTTAACCAAAAATAATTAATGCAATTATTTACAATAATACAGAAACATAGAAAGTAGGTGCAGGAGGAGGCCATTTGGCTCGTCGGGCCAACACCGCCATTCAAAATGATCATGGCTGATTGTCGAGGATCATTATTACCCTGTTCCTGCTTTTTCCCCATATCAGTTGATTCCGTAAACCCTAGGAGGTATATGCAACTCTCTCTTGAATACATCCAGTGAATTGGCCTCCACTGCCTTCTATGGCAGAGAATTCCACAGATTCACAATTCTCTGGGTGAAAAAAGGTTTTCCTCATCTCAGTCCTAAATGGCCTACCCCTTATTCTTAAACTGTGACCCCTGGTTCTGGACTCCCCCAATATCAGGAACATTTTTCCTGCATCTAGCCTGTCCAATCCTTGCAGTATTTTATGTTTCTATAAGATATCCTCTCATCCTAAATTCCAGTTAATATGTACAATACTAAATGATTCAAAACAAAACCCACCACCATCGTACAAGTAAAACAAATATTCTTAAATTAATACTTCCCCATCCTTGTCGAGCGTGCGTTCCACCCCCAGTGTTCCCGGACATTGCCCAGGGCGCCCATGGACAGCGCCTAATCACAGACACAGACCCCGTACGATCTCTGTAGGGGGAATCCCAGACGCAGACGCCGTCTCGTGACTTGGTGAGTTTGTCCCTGCCTCGGGACCTTTGGTCATTGGATACCTCACTGCATCTCTCATTACTCCCCTCCCTCTCTCCCGCCCTTTCCAGGTGACCCAAGCCCTGAACTGGCTGGTGAGGCAGACGTCCGAGCTGGAGACTAACATTGTGTCTGTGGAGAGAGTGGACGAGTACAGCCAACTGGACAATGAGGTACTCAGGGCGGGGGAAGGGTACAACGTCCCCTGGGGTAGGGAGACTGTGGTGTGGCTGGTGGTGGTTCTTTATTATCATACGTACCATCCTATCACCAACGAGAGAATGATCGTGACCTCCCATCTCATAGAGTTATAGAAAGTGGAAAGGTCCCCTTCAGCCCAACTTACCCGCACCAGCCTACACATCCTATCTACACTAGTCCCACCTGCCTGCGTTTGGCCCTTATCCCTCTAAACGTCCTATCCTTGTACCTGTTTTAATGTTTCTTAAATGTTGCGATAGTGCCTGCCTTAACTACCTCCTCCGACAGCTCGTTCCATAAACCCACCACCTATTCCTCTCATGATTTTGTACACCTCTATAAGATCATCCCTCATCCTCCTGCATTACAAGGAATTGAGTCCTAGCCTGCTCAACCTCTCTCTATAATTCAGGCCCTCGTGTCCTGGCAACATCTTCGTAAATCTTCTCTGCACCCCTTCCAGCATCCACCTCATTGGAGACTCTCGGACTATCGTTCATCACTTTACTGGGCTTTAACTTGGTTAAAGCACAATCTTTCCACTGACTGGATAGCATGCAACAAAAAAAGCTTTTCACTGTACCTGGGCACATGTGACAATAAACTAAACTAAACGAGTAACTCAGCGGGTCAGGCAGGATCTCTGGAGAACATGGATAGGTGAGTTACTCCAGAGTTTGTGCCCTTTTAAAATTTTATTTAATCCCCCTCTCCTTAGGCTCCGTGGGTTTTGGAGCAGAGGCCCGGAAGGGACTGGCCTTCGAAGGGCGAGATTTCGTTTGTGGATTACAAGGCACGTTATAGACCAGACCTGGACCTGGTGCTGCACGGACTGTCCTGTGAGATCAAGGCCAACGAGAAGGTAAATGTAGAGCATGGTACAGCACAGGAACAGGCCCTTCGGCCCACAATGTCCCCCCCCACTCCCCCCCCACTTTTATTACTTTCCAACCTCCCAACCATATCTCTGACCATCCCCTCCCCATCCCCATCCAACTATTCAAACCCCTCCTCATCCAACCACCCCATTCCATCGGGTCCAAACCGCTCCATTCCATCTGCATCTGTCCGGCCTCTCCCTCCCCAGACAGACCTGTGACAATCGGAATCCGAACTTACTTCCAGAGATGGGCCGATGTCTTGTCTCTCCCACGATGGACTTGCGTCCGATATCTGCGGCGGCACGGTGGCGCAGTGGCAGAGTTGCTGCCTTACACCACCAGAGGCCCGGGTTCGATCCTAACTACGGGTTCTGCCTGTACGGAGTTTGCACGTTCTCCCCGTGACCATGTAGATTTTCTCCTGGTTCTCAAGTTTCCTCCCACACTTCAAAGATGTCCAGGTTTGTAGGTTAATTGGCCCTCTGTAAGTTGGCCTGCTGTGCAGGGAGTGTGCAGTACCTCAGTGGGATAACGTAGCTTTAATGTGATCGAGTGATTGATGGTCAATGTGGACTCAGTCGGCCAAACGGCCTGTTTCCACATTGTACCTCTAAACTAAACTAAAATATAAAATGTTTACAATTATAAAATTGTAAATTGCCCCAGTGTGCAGAGTGCAACTAGTGTCAATGGGTGATCGCTGGTCGGCAGAGACTCGGTGGGCTAAAGAACCTGTTTCGATGCTGTATCTCTAAAAACTAAATTGCTTATCCATGAGACATCACTCTGATCTCTGGCCCAGACAGACCTTTAGATTTTAGAGATGCAGCACAGAAACAGGCCCTCAGACCCATTGAGTCTGCGCCGACCAACAATCATCCCGTACACTAACACTATCCCACACACTAGGAACAATTTACATTTTTTTCCGAAGCCTATTTACCTACAAACCTGTATGGCATTGGAATGTGGGAGAAAACCAGAGCACCTGGAGAGAACCCACGTGGTCACAGGGAGAACGTACAACTTTATACAGACAACACAGGATCGAACCTGAGACTCCATGGCAGTGAGGCAGCAACTTTACCACTGTTCCACCCTGCAATTGTTCCCCCCCTCTCTCTCCCTCCCACCCTGATTAATCTGTGGAATTCTTAGCCACAGGAGGCCATGGAGGCCAAGTCAGTGGATATTTCTACGGCAGAGAGAGAGAGATTCTTGATTAGTACGGGTGTCAGAGGCTATGGGGAGAAGGCAGGAGAATGGGGTTAGTTGGGGGAGATAAATCAGACCCGATTGAATGGCTGAGAAGACTCGATGGGTCAAACGGCCTAATTCTACTCCTATTCCTTATGATCTTATGACCCACCCACAGGTGGGCATAGTCGGGAGGACCGGCGCGGGCAAGTCCTCTTTGACCAACAGTCTGTTCCGGATCGTCGAGGCAGCCGGCGGCAAGATCCTGATTGACGGACTGGACATCGCAACCATCGGTCTCCATGACCTGAGGCGGAAACTCACCATCATCCCTCAGGTAGGCAGGAGGCAGAGGGACCCAGGTACACAACAGCTCAGCATGTCACAAGGTGCCCCACAACCAATGTAACGTGGTTCAAAGGCACTTCATTTGTCACGTATGAAACTGCACAGTGAAATACGTTTTTTTGCATATTTACACATACACATGACACATAGAAAGGTAGAAACATAGAAATTAGGGTGGTGAATCAGTGCGGCCCTTCGAGCCTGCACCGCCATTTACTGAACATCATGCACTGATCATCCCCTCAGTCCTGTATCCGTACACTATGGACCTCTCGATTACCCCATGATCCCCTTAGCCACAAGTGCACATTGGCACTCTTAACTAAAGCTTTTGAACTGTACCTCAACTACCCTCTGTGGCAGAGATAAACAGAGAATCACCAGTTTGTCATTGACAAAAGTGCTTCTCAATTCCGATAGAAGGATTATTATTTAGCTGTGACCCCGGGCCCTGGACTTCCCTAACTCCGCGTCAATCTTCCTGCATCACCCCATACTGCCTTCCATCCTATAAGAAGGGACAATTTACAGTTTCTATAAGATCCCCTTACAATCTTCTAAATTCGTCTTGTATATAACCAAGTCTAAGTCTATTTTAATTGCCGCAGACGGTGCTGTGGAGGCCAAGAATCAGTATCTTTAACCGTCTCTGACACTCCCTCTGATTAGTAAGGGTTCCACCAGGTGTGGGGAGAAGGCAGAGGGTGGTGAATCAGGGAAAGATAGATCATCCATGAATGAATTTACAGACTCAATGGGCCGAATTCCCTAAATCCTGTATCTGTAACTTATGGATATGCTCGATAGCTAATTATGTACAGTCCGCTCCCTGGTTGGCACAGCAACTAAAAGGAAGCAATACAGGCTCAGAATATCCCAGTGTTGCAGCAGGTAGAGTTGCTGCCTCACAGAGACCCGGGTTCTAACCCAACCTTGGGTGCTGTCTGTATGGAGTTTCAACATTCTCCCCGTGACCACGTGGGTTTTCTCCAGCTGCTCTGGTTTTTTTTCCCACGTTCCAAAGACGTGCAGGTTTGTCGGTTAATTGGCTTCTGGAAATGATCCCAAGTGTGTCTGGGATAGATCTAGCGTGAACGGGTGATCGCTGGTCGGCACAGACTTGGTGGGCTGAAGTACCTGCTTCCATGCTGTATCTCTAAACTAAACGAAACTTGGTCAGAGATAGACACAAAGTGCTGGAGTATCTCAGCATCTCTGGAGAACATGGGATAGGTGACATGTTGAGAGGGACCTTTCTAGATCAGCCCTGATTGAATGTCAGAGCTATAGTCTCAAAGAAGAATCCCGACCTGGCCACTAATTCTGCTCCAGTAATGCTGCCTGACCCGCTGAGTACTTAGCACTTTGTGTCGTAGCTTTGGTAAAAAAGCAGCATCTGCAACAAGGAAGCAATACAAGGCTCAGAATATCCCAGTGTGGCACAGCAGGTAGAGTTGCTGCTTTCACAGAGACCCCGGGTTCTAACCCAACCTTGGGTGCTGTCTGTATGGAGTTTCAACGAATACCCGTGGACGAGGAGGTGTTTTCGCCCTGGAACTGGCTCACCTTTTTCACCGCCGCCTTCCAAAAACGTCCAGCAGGTTTGGCGGAAGGAGGAGAGAACCTCTGTAAATGTTCCCACAGTGTGCCTGGGATAGATCTAGCTCACGGGTGATCCCTGTCGGTGTGGGGTTTGTGTGTGAACATCTGCTTCCCTGCGTATCTCTAAACTAAACGAAACTTGGTCAGAGATAGACACAAAGTGCTGGAGTATCTCAGCATCTCTGGAGAACATGGGATAGGTGACATTTGTGTGTGTGTGATCTTTCTGATTGTAAATCCTGATTGTACAATGTCACCTATCCATAGCCTGGAGAAGAATCCCGATATGAAACGCCACTGCATGTCTGTTGTCCAGAGTGTGTGCCTGGACCCGCTGGCTCACTCCAGCACTGTGTGTCTATCTTGGTATACACAGCATCTGCACGTCTTTGTTTCTAAACATGGCCAATCTCGTTGATAGGCACTTTGACCGTCCCAGTTGGCACCGTTGACCCAATTTGATCATGGCTGATCCTTCCAACTCAGGACCCTGTGCTGTTTCTCGGGCACCTTCAGGATGAACCTGGACCCTTTCAACGAATACTCGGACGAGGAGGTGTGGGACGCCCTGGAACTGGCTCACCTGAAGCCGTTCACCGCCGGCCTGCCCAACAAACTCCAGCAGGAGGTGGCGGAAGGAGGAGAGAACCTCAGGTAGGTTCCTCACACCACCGGCGACGGACCCCCCACTCACTGTCCCCCTGTCAGTGTGGGGTTTGTGTGTATACATCTTTCCCTGTGCATGCACATGCCCTTGTATATAAATGTGCACTGTGTACTGGGGTCAGTGTGCATGGGTGTGTACGATTGTACACAATGCGTGTGTGTGTGTGTGTGTGTGTGATTGTAAATGAAGATTGTACATTGTGTGAATGTGTGTGCCTGGATATGTGGTCTTGCATATAGATAACTACACTGCATGTCTGTGTGTGTGTGTGCCTGGATATGTGGGCTTGCTCATAACTGCACTGCATGTCTGTGTGTGTCCGTGTGTGTGCGTACACATGTCTGCATGGGGGTGGTGGTTTCCCACGATGGGTCAGTGGTGACCCTCTCTCTCCCCACCCCCACTACTATCTCGCACAGTTTGAGCAGTCGGTGACTCCCTCCCTCCCTCCCCCCTCTATCGCTGTTTGGGTAGTTGGTGATTTTCTCTCCCTCCCCCATCTTGGGCAGTGGGTGCCCCTCGCCATCTATCCCCCCCCTCTCTCACAGCTTGTGACGTCGGTCACCCACTCTCTATCCCCTCACTGTTTGCTCAGTGACCCTCTCTCTCCCCCCTCTCTCTCTCCGCCCCGGCAGTGTGGGGCAGAGGCAGTTGCTGTGCCTGGCGCGGGCGTTACTGCGCGGCTCCCGGGTGCTGGTCCTGGACGAGGCGACAGCCGCCGTTGACCTGGAGACGGACGGGCTGATCCAGGGCACCATCCGCCACCGCTTCGCAGACTGCACCCTGCTGATCATCGCACACCGGCTGCACACCGTCATGGACTGCTCCAGGTAAGGACCCTGCCTCCTGGACCCTTCCCATCCCGACCTCCCATCCCCTCATCCATCCTCTCCCCCACCTCGTCCCCTTCCTCTCAGTCCCATCCTCCTGTACCCGTCCCATCTTCCTTCCTGTTTCCATCCCTCTCTGTACCCTCCCATCCTCCTCTCCCTGTCCCATCCTCCCCTCCCTGTCCCATCCTCCCCCTCCCTGTCCCATCCTCCTCATCCCATCCTCCTCTCATCCCCACCGCTCCCCTTCCTCAACCCCATCACTCCACCTCCCCCCCTCCCTATCCCATGCCATCCTCCTCTCATCCCCACCACTCCCCTTCCTCACCCCCATCCTCCCCATCCCACCCTCACTCCCTGTCCTCCCCCTCATCCCATCACTCCCCTCGTCCCCTTCGTCATTCCCTCCCTATCCCTTCCTCCCCCCCCTATCCCTCCCATCCTCCCCTGTCCCCACCGCTCCCCTTCATTCATCACCTCCCTGTCCCCTTCTTCATTCCCTCCCCTCCCATTCCACGGGGTGAATGCACAGTATTTTACCCAGAGTAGAGGAATCAACAACCAGAGGTCAAGGTGAGGGTGGGAACGATTAGAAACCTGAAGGACAACTGTTTCACTGGGTAGACAAAAACGCTGGAGAAACTCAGCGGGAGAGGCAGCATCTATGGAGCCAAGGAAACGGGCAACGTTTCGGGTCGAGACGTTTCTTCCGAAACGTTGCCCATTTACTTCGCTCCATAGATGCTGCCTCACCCGCTGAGTTTCTCCAGCATTTTTGCCTACCTCCTATTTTCCAGCATCTGCAGTTCCTTCTTAAACCAACTGTTTCACTGGGTGTATGGAACGAGCTGCCGGAGAAGGTAGTTGAGGCAGGTGCCATAACAACATTTAAAAGGTATTTGGACAGGTATATGGATGGGGTAGGTTTAGTGGTATATGGGCCAAACATGGGTCAGGTGGGATTAGCCAAGTTGGGCTGAAGAGCCTGACATATAAACAGCTTTTCCCCACGAGCAGTAGCTCTACTCAACAGCCAAACACCTGTAACCTCCTTTTGCTCTGGTATTTTATTTTATTTGTTTTACATTTATCTTGTCTTATTTTTAATCATGTTGTTATCCTTGCGAGCAAAGCACCAAGGCAAATTCCTAGTATGTACTGTATACATAATTGGCTAGTAAAATGTATTCAATTCAAAAAAATTCAGTCTACACTAGTCCCACCTGTCTGTGTTTGGCCCTTGTCCCTCGAAACCTATCCTATCCATGTACTTGTCCCGATGTCTCTTAAACATTGCAATAGTAGCCAACTATGTCCTCTGGCAGCTCGTTCCATACCCACCCGTTGTGTAAAAAAATGTTGCCCCTCGGGTTCCTTTTAAATCTTTTCCCTCGCCTTAAACCAGTGTCCTCTGGTTCTTGATTCCCCTACTCTAGGTAAACGACTGTGCATTTACCCTCTCGTTTTCCCTCGTGATCTTATACATGTAGTATCTCAGTACTAAATCTGTTCTCCGGTCTGGCAGGGTGATGGTATTGGACGCAGGAAGAATCCTGGAGTTTGACACCCCTTCTGCCCTCCTTCAAAGCAAAGGACATTTCTACAGGATGGCGATGGAAGCAGGGGTCACAATGGAGAAGAACACGGCCCTTTGACACGGCCAGGTAGCGAGGGCAGGTCCCAGCTATCGGGACGGTGGACAGTGATTGTTTTCGAGCACAAGAATCAACATCCAACGCGTGAACGAGACACTGCCCCACTCCCCTCAAAACCACTCACTCATTGGACCCACCTGCTCTGCCCACCATCTGTGCAGCGGGTAGAGCTGCTGCCTCACAGCGCAATTGACGCGGGTTCTATCATGACTACGGGTGCTGTCTGTGTGTGGAGCTTGTATCTCCTCCCTGTCAATGCGCTAGTTTTCTCCGGGTGCTCCGGTTTCCTCCCATATCCCAAAGACATGCAGGTTTCTAGGTTAATTCATTTCTGTAAATTAATTCTGGCGTGTAGGTTAGAACTAGTGTGAATGGGTGATCAATGGTCGGCATGGACGCAGCAGGCCGAATGGCCTGTTTCCATGCTGTATCTCTGAAACTGACACAGCACACCAGGGGAACTTTCTGATTCTTACACTTAATGCCCCAACCTATGAAGGCAAGAATACCACATACTGCAGATTGTAGAGAATTGTGGACACAGCCCAGAGAATTGTGGACATCAGGCAAACCAATCTTCTGTCCATTGCCCCATCTACACTTCACACTGTCTTGGCAAGGCCACCAGCATAATCAAGGACCCGTCACTCCCTCTTCTCCCCTCTCCCATCAGGCAAGATGTACAGAAATGTGAAAATGTACACCTCCAGATTCAGGGACAGTTTCTTCCCAGCTGTTATCAGGCACCTTAACCATCCTATCACCATTTAGAGAGTGGTCCTGACCTCCCATCTACCTCATTTGAGACCCTCGGACTACAGTGCCCTCCATAATGTTTGGGACAATGACCCATCAATATTTATTTGCCTCTGTTCTCCACAATTTGAGATTTGTAATAGAAAAAAAATCACATGTGGTTAAAGTGCATTGTCAGATTTCGATAAAGGCCATTTTTAAACATTTTGGTTTCACCATGTAAAAATTACCGCAGTGTTTATACATTGTCTCCCCCCATTTCAGGGTACCATAATGTTTGGCCATTCAAGATTGACTATTTTGTAGCTTTGAAAAACTCCTTTGTTGCTTTAGCAGTATGTTTGGGATCATTGTCTTGCTGTAGAATGAACAGCCGACCAATGGATTTTGAGGCATTTGTTCAGAATTCATATGGCTGCTACCATCAGCAGTTGTATCAATGAAGATAAGTGAACCAGTACCTTCAGTAGCCATACATGCCCAAGCCATAACACCCCCACCACCGTGTTTCACAGATGAGATGGTATGCTTTGGATCTTGGGCAGTTCCTTCTCTCCTCCATACTTTGCCCTTGCCATCACTCTGATATAAATTAATCTCCATCTCATCTCTCCAGAAGAACTTTTCCAGAACTGTACTTCTTGGCAAGCAGTAACATGACCATCCTGTTTTTGTGGCTAACCAGTGGTTTGCTTCTTGCAGTGTAGCATCTATTTTTGTTCATGAAGTCTTCTGCGGACAGTGGTCATTGATAAATCCACACCCGACTCCTGAAGAGTTTCTGATCTGTCGGACAGGTGTTTGGGGATTTTTCTTTATTATAGAGTAAATTCTTCTGTTACCAGCTGTGGAGGTCTTCCTTGGCCTGTCAGTCCCTTTGCGATTAGTAAGCTCACCAGTGCTCTTGTTCTTCTTAATGATGTTCCATACAGTTGATTTTGGTTTGGCTGATGTCTCCATAACAGTTTTATTCTTGTTTCTCACTCATAAAGGCTTATTTGACTTTCATTGGCACAATTTTGGTCCTCATGTTGGTAAACAACAATAAAAGTTTCCAATGGTGTTGGAAAGACTGGAGGAAAGACTAGACACTGAGAGCTCTCTTATACCTTCATTAAGGAGGCATTTAAACACTCCTGAGCAATTACAAACGCCTGTGAAGTCATGTGTCCCAAACATTATGGTGCCCTGAACTTGGGGGGATTATGTAAAAACACAGCTGTAATTTCTACATGGTGAAACCAAAATATATAAAAATACCCTTGAATAAAATCTAACAATGTGCACTTTGACCACATGTGATTTTTTTTTTCTATTACAAATCTCAAATTGTGGAGTACAGAGGCAAATAAATAAATGATGGGTCTTTGTCCCAAACATTATGGAGGCCAGCTTGATTGTCCTTGTGTATAGTCTTTCCATTGACTGGATAGCACGCAACAAAAAGGCTTTTCACTGTTCCTTGGTACACATGTCAGCAAATTAAACTAAACAAAACACGTTGCAGAGACAGAGGAGACCAGGGGAAAGATGATTGGTACTCAATAAAATGCTCAGTCACGCATCAGCACCCTGAGAGTCACGTTAAACGGGTCTTTGGGGTAGGTTGGCCATGATCATATTGAATGGCGGTACAGGCTCGAAGGGCCGAATGGCCTACTCCTGCACCTATTTTCTATGTTAGGGGTGAACTGGGCAATATTCCAGACCCCATCAACTTATTTCATGGTCCTGTGTGACAGACTCACAGCTCCAGAGTCCCAGGTTTAATCCTGACGTCCAGTGCTGTCTGTGTGGAGTTTGCAAGTTCTCCCTACGGCCGCGTGGGTTTAACTCCCACATGTGTACGTTTGTAGGATAATTGGCCCTCTGTAAATTGCTCCTAGTGTGCTGGAAGTGGATGAGAAAGTGGGATAATATAGAACCAGTGTGAGTGGGAGAGCGATTGTCGGCATGGACTCGGTGGGCCGAAGGGCCTGTTTCCATGCGGTATCTTTCAATGAAAATGTGCGAGACATCCATCCTCTGCAAGTGATGTACTGCAATTATGTGGTATCTGTCCAGGGTTATAGTTTATTAAGGTGTCTGATCTACTCGTAAGGAACTTCATGGCTTTAACCCAGCAAGGTTTCGGATTGTGAATTCCTACACGCAGTGCACTAAATGTTGCAATGCAGCATAGAAGCATTTTGTCAGGATGCATCACAGCTTGGTTTGTGAACAGCTCTGGCCAAGAACGCAAGCTCTGGCCAAGAACGCAATACCTCTCCTGTCCAGAAGAAGGTACAGAAGCTTGAAAGTGCGCAGCATGAGACCCAGGAACAGCTTCTTCCCCTCTGTGATCATGCTTCTGAATGGTCCATCCATAAGCTAGGGTACTGTCCAATTCACCTCTACCCCATTGCAGACACTGGACTTTGTCTCTGGAACTGATGCACCACAATGCTGAGAACTATAATCTGCACTCTGTATCTTCCCCTTTACTCTACCTATTGTACTTGAATTTGACTTGATTGTATTTATGTATGGTATATCTGATGTTTGGATAGCAAGCAAAACAAAACGTTTCACTGTACCTCGGTACACATGACATTAATAAACCTATACCTAAACGAGAGTACCTCTCTTACACACTCACACACACACGCTCATTCACCCATGCAACACGCACTCGCACGCACACAGACTCAGTCACACAACCACACACAAAACATTGAAGAGACAGTCTCCCTTTAATTCCAGCGTAGATGTTAGCATCATTTGCTGACAGACCACACACGCAGGCATTGCCTGTGTTCATTGATGAGAACGAGATGGCTATGAGATGGTGCCAGATATCCAGAGGTGTGTACCTCACCGTCCCACACCTCTCTCCGCACGAGACCATGGGAGGTAGGAGCTCAGGTTGAATGGCCTTGCCCATCCTACTCCAGACACCGGGGCCTTCATCCTCTGGCTGAGCTGAGATGATGTTGGTTACTTAGTTCCGGCGCTCAGGCGAGGTTGAATCAGGAGAGTGGTTCGTCGAGATTCCAACGCTTGTCGAGCTTGTGCGGACATTTACGTCGGGCTCAGACCCCCACCCATCACACGTTGCTGTAGCGAAGCTTTACTGCCCGATGACCATGCCCAAGACTCCCCGTGGCCACAGAACATAAAGCTCACCCTGGACACAAGGTGCCGGAGTAACTCAGCGGGTCAGGCAGCATCCCTGCAGAACATGGATAGCTGACGTTATGGGCCCAGACACCTCGTTAGATTCCCAGCAAGCTCACAGGCCAACTTTGGAGTCAACATCTTCAAGCCATTGAGTGTGGCTTGTTGCAGGGAGAGTTGATGGTCTTTGCTTGGGACTGGGTTCTTTGCCAGGCAACTCCATGCACATTAGGTAAATATTTGGCTTGCTTCTCTCTCCTGGATACGGTTCCCTGATGGAGGAAGGACGATCAGCTCCTGGTCTCCAACCAGCTGTTGGCTTGAGGAGCACCTTTGGCCCATCGGCCCCATTCTAGCCATCCAACTAGAGATCATAGCTCCACCCAACACTGCTATTTGGTTTAGAGGCTCCCCTCTCTTCCCCACCCTTTGGTTTTTGTTGTCCGTGGTAATCGATGCTTGCACTTTGACCCGAGTTGCAGCCGAACCAACCACGGTTAAAACACTCAAACAGAGTCAAATATAAAATCGAGCTGTGTGTAGTGTAAAACATTCTATAAGGATACATAAAGCTTAAAATGCTGTGTTTATAAGACTGGGCTGTGCTGGATAGACTTGTTAAGTTTTATCATCATACCACATGCTATCAGACGTGGAACCCACGCCTCACATCCCTCTGGCCAGGGTTCCTCTTGTGCCTTCCGTTGTCTAGACAGCACCGGCCCTTCTCCTGCCAACAGTTTGCCCCAGCAGCGTGCAGACGCACAATTAGGTAGCCCCGTCCGTCTGCCAAACCCCAATCTCAAAACGGTGGTGTTCCTGGAAACAGGAGGCCGAGGATAGGTAAAAGTCCGGATCGGCAAACGATCTTCTTAACTTGGGGGGGGTGGGGTTGATTTACAGTATCATTTACAGCGGATTCACAGTGGAATCGAGGAAGATTTGGATTGAGGAGTTTTGATGGAGAATAGCACCAGCATTTTTTCCCCCAATTGCACGGCTTCAAGTCCAAGTAAGTCGGTGAAGATGTGGCTTCCAGCGAGGCTCTCTCTCTCGCCCGGCCTGGTTGGCCCGAGTGTTTCCGACACACGAGAGGGCGATTGCTGCTGTTCCGTTCAGACCCCTCCCTCGGCCTCCTCTCCCCGCCTCACGTGTACTCCGTTTTCCGGATGTAGGTGGCGGGCACGTAGCCCTGCTTGCCGTCAGCCTGCGCCAGCCACCACTCCCGGTTACCGTCCATGTCGTGGAAGCAGAGGATGCGCAGCCGCTGGTTGAGATGGATGGTGAGCTCGTTCGAGCATCGCGCCCTGAAGTTGTAGACGGCGTAGTAAACCTGGGGCGGAGAGGAAGCAGCGGTCAGTCGGGCGGGGGGAGAAGGGGTGGATGTGGGACACGAGGAACCTTTAGACTTTAGCGATACAGCGCGGAAACAGGTCCTTCGGCCCACCGAGTCCGCGCCGACCACCCCGTACACTAGCACTATCTCCAACACCGTAGGGACAATTTGCAATTTTTACCAAAGCCAATTAACCCACAAACCAACACGTCTTTGGGATGTGGGAGGAAACCGGAGCACCCGGAGAAAACCCACGCAGTCACGGGGAGAACGCACAAACTCCATACAGACAGCACGCGTAATCAGGATCTAACCCGGGCCTAGCGCTGTAAGGCCGCAACTCTACCGCTGTGCCACTGTGCTGTCCATTTTTTGCAGATGCTGGTTAACAAAGGACACAAAGTGCCGGAGTAACACAGCGGGTCCGCATCTATGGACAGCGCAGACAGTTGATGCTTCAGGTTGGGACCCGATTTCAGGCTGAGCATCTCTGGAGGGAAGGATAGGCATCGTTTTAGGTCAGGACCCTATGATGTATGGTCATAGAGAAGGCATACAGCACAGAAACAGGCCCTTTGGCCCACAATGTCCATGCTGACCAGCGATCACCCCATGCACGAGCATATTCCTACACACACTAGCGACAATTTACAGAAGCCAATTAACCTACAAACCTCTATGTATTTGGAGTGTGGGAGGAAACCAGAGCACCCGGAGAAAACCCACGCAGTCACAGGGAGAACGTACAGACAGCACTCGCAGTCAGGATCTAACTCGAGTCTCTGGCGCTGTGAGGCAGCAGCTCTACCCGCTGCCCCACCATGCTGGTGCAAGCTCTCTCACCCAGAATCTCCCTGGCGTTACCTGATGCCCAGGGTCATAGTTGTTGCTCTCCAGGTAGCCCTCCTGCGATGATGCCCGGCGTAACACCCGTCGGCATTCCCTGTTTTTCCTCGGCAGGGAGTATTCCATCTGCCCGGAGCGTTTGGGCTGCACCGTGGAGTAGGAATCCTTGGGCCGCTGAGAAGTCGCGGTTGACGAGTGGTCGAAGGTGCTGGATCGGTACGCCAGGGCGGGGGGTCGCGGGGAAGGGTCGGGGTCAGCAGCGACCTGCCCCCCCTGCGTCCTCTGTGTCCCCCCCACACTGGGGGTGACGGGGCCCGGAGTGTCCACGGTGGGGGCGGAGTAGGAGACGGTGCCGCTGGAGTGGTTGACCGCCAAGGCCGAGGTGCTGTTCTGCCGCGAGATCACCGGCGAGGAGCCGCCGTAGCCAGACTCGTTGGAGGAGTGGCTTCCCACCGAGATGTCCGAGTGGCTGCAACGCGGGTTGTACGGCTTCAGGAAGGAACTGTACACAAAGCCCTTCACCACTGCAGGGGAAACAACAGGCAACGTCACACACAGTCAAACAAGAACGGACTCAACCCGAAACGTCACCCATCCCTTCTCTCCTGAGATGCTGCCTGACCCGCTGAGTTACTCCAGCACTTTGTGTCCACCTTCTGTGCAGTTCCTTCCTACACCTTGTTTGGTTACATTTAGTATTCTTGTCACATGTATTATATGCGGGGCGGCACAGCGGTAGAGTTCCTGCCTCACAGCACCAGTGACCCGGGTTGGATCCTGACTGCATGTGCTGTCTGTACGGAGTTTGCACGTTCTCTCTGTGACCGCGTGGGTTTCTGCAGATTTCCACTCACACTCCAAAGAGTGCTGGTTTGTAGGTTAATTGGCTTCTGTAAGTTGTAAATCGTCCCTGGTGTGTAGGATAGTGCTAATGTTGGTCGGCATGGACTCGGTGGGTCGAAGGGGCATGTTTCCACGCTGTATCTCTAAATTACCACAAACAGTGAAAAAATCCTGGAGAAATGGATATGGAGAGGATGTTTCCACAAGTGGAAGTCTAGGACCCGAGGCCATAGCCTTAGAATAAAAGGACATACCTTTAAAAAGGAGATGAGGAGGAATTTCTTTAGTCAGAGGGCGGAGAATTTGTGGAATTCACTACCACAGACGGAGGTAGTGGAGGCCATTATTGAGTATTTTTAAGGAGAATATTGACAGATGTTTGATTAGTAAGGGTGTCTGGGGTTATGGGAGAAGGCAGGAGAATGGGACTGAGAGGGAAAGATAGATCAGCTGTAGTTAAATAGTGGAGTAGACTTGATGGTCGGAATAGCCTAATCCCACCCCTATAACTTAGAGCTAAACTAAACTAGTGTGAAAGGTGTAACGTTGGTCAGCATGGGTTCTTTGGGCCGAAGGGCCTGTTTCCACGCTGTAGCTCTAAACTGAACGAAAGTAGTGTGAATGGTGATGGGTTGTCGGCACGGACCCAGTGGGCCGAAGGGCCTGCCTCCACACCGCATCCCCAAAACAAAAGCAGTCGGCCCCTACCCCCATTGTCCACCAGCCAGCGGTTCTGGCTGCCCATGGGATCCTGCTGTTTGATGACTCCCACCAGGTCTCCTTCCAGCAGAGAGACGTCGAGCTCCTGGGCAGCGTTGAAGTTGCGGTCGGCCTGGTGCAGCTTGTCCGGCTCGTACTTCGCCAGCAGGGATGCCCGCTGTTCTCCCGTCTGGAACCTGGAGAGGGGCTGGAGAGAGAGAGAGAGAGAGAAGAGCAACACTGTTGGTGTCATAGAGTCATGGAGCTCGGAGGCAGAGATCCTTCCAGTGACCATGAAGAACGAAAACAAAAGTAAACTAAATTAAACTGAAGTAAATGAAGCTAAACTGAACTAAAATAAAGTCAACTGGATCGACACAGAATGCTGGAGTAACTCAGCAGCATCTTTGGAGAAGGAATGGGTGATGTTTCGGGTCGAGATCGTAAACAGCGATGCAGTGGAAGATACAGTGGAAAACGTCACCCATTTCCTTCGCTCCGTAGATGCTGCCTCACCCGCGGAGTTTCTCCAACATTTTTGTCTACTAGTGCATGGGTGATCGCTGGTCAGCACGGACTCGGTGGGTCGAAGGGCCCGTTTCCACCCTGTATCTCTAAACCAAACTAAACTTCAGCCCAACATCTATGCCCCATTTACACTAGTCCCACCTGCCTGAGTTTGGCCCATATCCCTCCAAACTATTCCCATCCATGTACTTGTCTAAATGTCTTATAAATGTGATTATTGTACCTGCCTCAACAACCTCGTCAGACAGCTCGTTCCACACATCCACCATCCTTCGGTTCCACAGGTTCCTATTAAATCTTTCCCCCCCCCCCCCCCCATCCCCTTAAACCCATGTCCTCTGGTTCTTGATTCCTCTACCCTGGGTAAAAACTCTGTGCATTTACCCCTGTCTTTCTCTGGTTCTCTGATTCCTCTTATCCCTGGGTCCAAAAAGACTCTGTGCACGCCCTTTAATCCCTGCTCTCTTTTCTATAACAGGGTCTTTCATGATGTTATATGTCTGTCTCTGTAAGATCACTTCCTTCATCGAAATGAACCCTGCGCTCCAAGGAATAAAATCCAAGCCTGTCCAACCTCTCCTGTTTAACTCAGGCCCTCAAGTCCAGGCAACGCCCTTGTAAATGATTCTCTGCTCTCTTTTTCAGCTATAGCCACAGGGTGACTTGTGCCACCCTCTGTGTGAGTGTGTCACCACTCTCTGTGTGAAAAAAGTTGTCTGTCTGCGGTTTTAAAGGTTATCCTTAATGCCTTGTCCTGGACTTCCCTCATCGGGAACAATCTTCCTGCATCTAGCCTTCCAACCCCCTATTTTGTAGCAGATCCCCTCTCAATCTTCTGAATTCAGAAATAAACCCAATACTCTAAAGGACATCCCAGGCCTCACCGACGTCTCTGCACTGTATGTCCAAAACTGTCAATACTCCATGACCCTGTACAACTTCTCTCATCTATACTCAAATCCTTTTGCAATGAAAGCTAACATAAAATTCGAGCACCTGAATTAGGCCAATGACTGGTTACCATGACACCCAGGTCTCGCTGCATCTCCCCCTTTCCTCGGCCACCATTTAGATAATAATAATAAATCTATCTTTCCCTCTCAACCCCATTGTTCTGCTTTCTCCCCATAACCCCTGACATGCGCACTTATCAAGAATCTGGCAATCTCTGCCTTAAAAATATCCATTGACTTGGCCTCCACAGCCGTCTGTGGCAATGAATTCCACAGATTCACCACCCTGTGGCTGGACCACGGGTGATGTGGGAGAGCCTGTTGGCGAGTGTGGACAGAGCGGCGCAGGGCAAGGCTTACCAACGTGGACATCTGCCTTGTAGACTGCCGCTCGATGGTCTTGCGCTCGAAGGGCTTCCTGGAGGCAGGGAGGGAGTCTGGGAAGAAGCTGAAGACCTGGAGCAGCTGCATGGCCTTACTGTGCTGTTCCTGGAAGGAGGCCACGATCGTGGTGTCCTTGCTCACCAACAAAATCAACTGGAACACAGAACACAGATTAGTTTATTGTCACGTGCACAGAGGTACAGTGAAAAACCGTTTCTGTTACACGCTATGCAGTCAGCGGAAAGACTACACATGATTACACTCAAACCGTCCACGGTGTACAGATACAGGATATAGGGAATAACATTTAGTGCAAGATAAAGTCCAAGAAAGTCCAATCAAAGATAGTCCAAGGGCCTCTAATGAGGTATATGGGGGGGTCAGGACAGCTCTCTGGTTGATGATAGGACTGTTCAGTTGCCTGTAAACAGCTGTGAATAAACTGTGCTTGAATCTGGAGGTGTGCGAGAGAGTGATCGGGGCGAGGCTGGTCTTTGATTATGCTGAGGCAGCTGTACGTACAGCACAGGATCAGGTCCTATAGCCCACTACATCCGTGTCAAACATGATGGCCAGGTAAACTAACCTAGCCTGAAGATGGATTCCGACCCAAAACGTCAACTATCCATGTGCTCCTGAGATGCGATCTGAACTGAGATAATCTGAACTCAAGCAAACTAAACTAAAGCAGACTAAACTAAAGTGAACTAAACGGAACCAACTCTTGAAGAAACGTCACATCTTGAAGAAATGAGACTCCTCGTAACAGACAAATGGAGACCAATTCTTCATGATTTGGTCTCCATTTATCAACTTCTTACAAGCATATGGTGCAACATAACCGTACAAATGAACTGTTTCAGGATCGGGTGAAGGGTGGTCAAGATAATAAATAGCTATTTCTCCTTCTGTCCCCTGTTTTCTATCTCCTCTTTTTCGCTCCCTATTTTCTCTCTTTTCTTTTTTCCTTCACCTGACTGTTCGATATCACGCACTTCTCTATTTTTCTACTATTCTCTTTCTTTTCTTCCATTTACTACTAAAAAAATTAAATAAGAAGTTGTACATCAAATGTAACATGTCAATATATATGAGGTATCTACAAGGTACCACATTATTGTACTTACTTCTAATAAAATAAAAATAAAAATAAAATAAAAACTGAACCAACTGAAGCAAACTAAAGTAAATAAACCAGGGGTGAGGCAGGACGTGCTGTAGACCTGTCAGCTGTGCCTCTGTCTCTTACCTGTGACAGGGGCAGGAGTTCAGCCAGCGTTGCCCCCACAAAGTGGCGGTGAGCCTCAGCAAAGCCCCGCACACAGCCCAGGAAGAGCTCCTCTGCGCTCCTGTGGAAGCGGGGCATGTCGTCCAGCAGCTGGGCGTTGAGGGCCTCGTAGTTGTTCTTGGCGGCTTGCAGCTCGTCCAGCGTCCTCTTGTCCTTCAGCCTCTCCGCCCGCTCCGTGCAGTTGTGGAAGTCCAGCAGCTTGTCGAAGCGTTTGATCATCAGCTTGTGGGGGCCGGCACACATGCCCAGCAGCTGGGTCAACGGGCCGATCACCAAACTCTCTGTCCGCTCCTTCTGCTCGGGGAAACGAGACGCTATCAGGTGCGGGTAACATCACAACAATGAAAACACATTTGGAGCAGGCTAGGGCTCTATTCCTTGGAGCGCAGGAGGATGAGGGGTGATCTTATAGAGCTGTATAAAATCATGAGAGGAATGTCTGAAGAAGGGTCTTAACTCGAAACGTCGCCTGTCCATGTTCTCCAGGTGTTACCTTTTGTGTCTAGCCTTTTGAGTCTATGCCCAGAGACCTTTACCCAAAGTAGGGGAATCAAGAACCGGAGGACATAGGTTTAAGGTGAAGGGGGGGGGTGTGAAATATTTAATAGGGACTCGAGGGGTAACTTTTTGACGCAAAGGGAGGCGGGTATATGGAACGAGCTGCCGGAGGAGGTAGTTGAGGCAGGTGCTATCACAATGTTTAAGAGACAGGTTGACAGGTATATAGATAGTGTAGGAAGGAACTGCAGATGCTGGGTTACACCGAAGATAGACACATAAAGCTGGAGTAACTCAGTGAGTCAGGCAGCATCTCTGGATTGGTCAGATTTAGAGGGAGGCCAGTGCAACCAGTATAGATGGGGCATGTTGGTCTGTGTGTGAAAGTCAGGCCGAAGGGACTGTTTCCACGCTGTGCGACTCAAAACGCAAGGAGGAAATTATTTTGCTTCTGTGGAAGCCATCGCTGCACACTTAATTTGGTTTAGTTTAGATACAACGTGGAAACAGGCCCTTCAGCTCACCGATTCCACGCCATCACCATTCACACTAGGGATGATTTACAGAGGGCCAGTTAACCTACAACACCGGTGTCCTCCCACGCTCCAAAGACTTGCGGCGTACCGGGAGGAAACCCACGTGGTCACAGGGAGAACTTATAAACATTCACGCAAACACTTCCCCAATCAGTCCGTGTCCATTCCACAAACCTTTCCCCAGTCAGCCTGTGCCCACCCTACAAACCCTTCCCCCAGTCTGTTTCCACCCCACAAACCCTTCCCCAGTGAAGCAACCTCCACTTCCAGTGATGCCATCTAAACTTTACAGTCTGTATCCACCCCACAAGCCTTCCCCCAGTCTGTCAGCTCTGTAGAAACAGTTCCTCCTCGCCTTGCGGCCCTGTTAACACCGAGCGAGCAGCATTGTGGAGTTAATTGGAGGCTCCATCGTGGCACTTACAAAGTCGTTGAAGAGGCTGTCGCAGATGAGGCGTTGTGCCCGCTGGTAGCACTCCAGGTTGGTCTGGTTCTTCTCTCCGTACATGTCCAGGATGCTCATGGCTGCCAGGACCTTCACAGACGCAGAATCCTGGGGGTTGGGGGATAAAAAGAAAATTAGAGACTCAGCGATGGAAGATTCCTAAGATTCCTGAGGATTAAGGTGTGACCTAATCAAAAGGTTTTAAGACTCTTTTTTATTAGCTCACGAGTTGTCAGTGTCAGCAAAGATTTATTGCTCTGTCCAAATTGCTTTTGTGCCGACCAATGCCGAGTACCCAACCTGGAGCCATCTGTAGGTCAAACCAAGTCAAGTTTATTGTCAAAAACGGACACAAAGTTCTGGGGGAACACGGGGTCAGGCAGCATCTGTGGAGGGAAATAGACAGACAATGTTTCCGGTCAGGATCCCACCTCAGACATTCATACCGTTGGGTTGTAAGCTACCGAAGCGAAATTCTAAGTGCTGTTCCACTATTGTGTGTGTGGCCTCACTATGACAGTGGAAGAGGCCCAGGACAGAGAGGTGGGTGGTGGGGACCTGCGGTCTGGTGTCCAGGACCCTGGTCCTCAGCAGGCTGGAGTGGCTCCATACAGCGGCCCCCCAAACCCCATCCTGCCTTCCACTCAAACCCTTCCCCCACCCGTCCCATCAAATTCCTTCCCCCGCCACTGTCTGTCCTTCAAACCTCCCCCCCCCTTCCGTCCCTCAAATTCCTTCCCCCATCCCATCCTGTCCATACCTCAAACACCCCCTCCTCCCCCCCTCCCCCATGCCACAAAACACTTCCCCATTCCATACCCCGACTATCCTCAAATCCTTCCCCCATCCCCCCCGTTTCACAAACTCCTTCCCCCGTCCTATGCCACAAAACTCCTCCTCCCATAACATAGAAAATAGGTGCAGGAGTAGGCCATTCGGCCCCCTGCCCTGCACCCATTCATATGATCATGGCTGACCATTCAACTCAGTATCCACAAACCTCCTTCCCCACCCATCTGATCCCCATCTTCTCAAACTCCTTCCCCCCCTCAACTACTATGGCAGAGAATTCCCCAGATTCACCACATCACCAAAATGCGTCACTCAACCTCCTTCCTCAGTAGAACATAGAAAATAGGTGCAGGAGTAGGCCATTCGGCCCTTCGAGCCTGCACCACCATTCAATATGATCATAGCTGACCATCCAACTCAGTATCCTGTACCTGCCTTCTCTTCATACCCCCTGATCCCTTTAGCCACAAGGGTCACATCTAACTCCCTCTTAAATATAGCCAATGAACTGGCCTCAACTACCTTCTGTGGCAGAGAATTCCACAGATTCACCACTCTCTGTGTGAAGGACTCTCAGTCCTTGTCTGTCCCTCAAACCCCTTCCCCTGGTCCCCATCCATCTTTCAATCCTGATTCCACCATCAGTCCTTCAGACTCCTTCCCCTGTCCGTCCATAACTGCCCACATCCTAGGTGGTCCTAAGCCCAGCTGTGATGGACTGGTTGTTGAGTTTGACCTAAGGACTCAGTGCACCCCCCCCCCCCCCCCACAGTGGTAGCAGCCCGCCGCAGGCTCACCCTCAAGTGCTGCAGGTAGAGGGAGATGTCCCGGATAAAGTTCTTGATCAGCCGCTCTTGCTCACGGAACCTCCGTTCCACCTCCTCAAACACCTCGTTTCTGATCTAGAGGAGGAGAGAGGGAGAGGGAGATGAATTTAGACGCAGTTTAGGGGAAAAAAAACGGAAACAGGCCCTTCGGGTACAACTTGTTCATGCTGTCCACGATGCCTCGTCTACACCAGTCCCACCTGCCCGCCTTCAGCCCATGTCCCTCTAAACTCATCCTATCCATGTCTCCGTCCAAAATGTCTTTTAAATGTAGTTATTGTACATTTGAATGTAGTTGCAGATTATACCCGCCTTGACTACCTCCTGTAGCAGCTCGTTCCACACACACACCTACCATCCAGTGTGAAAACGTTGCCCCTCAGGTTCCTATTAAATCTTTCCCCTCTCACACATTAAACCTATGACCTCTGGTTCTTGATTTCCCCAACTTTGAGTAAAATAATCTGTGCATTCACCCAATCCATTTCCTTCATGATTTTGAGCATTTCTAGTTCTTGACTTTTTGGATAGGCACATGGATATGCAGGGAATGGATGAGGTGCAGGCAGATAAGAGTTGGACTGGGCACCACAAACTTTATCTTGCACTAAATGCTTTTCATGTTATTCCCTTTACTCTGTATCTGTACACTGTGGATGGCTCGATTGTAATATGTGTAGTCTCTCCACTGACTGATTAGCACGCAACAAAAGCTTTTCATTGTACCCGAGTATAAACTAAACTCAAACCTATCATTGACCACCATTGATCAGAGATCAGACACGAGTCTAGGATCCAGAGGTGTAAGTCTTACCTGGGGAGCCAAACCGGTGAGGTGTTTGAGGTGACTGCTCACGCGGTTAGATTTCTTTATGATGGAGTGCATGCTTAATTTGGAGATCTTGTCTATCAGCGAGTCTTCATCACCTTTGCGATACTTCAGCACTGCAAAGAGGCACAGCAATGCACTGTTTAGTGTATGGGGAGGGGGGAGAGGGTTCAGGGTGGGAGAGGGGGCGGGAGCAGGGGGGTGGGGGGAGGATGGGGCAGGGGGGAGAGAGCGGGGGGGCGGTAGTTAGGTGCGGGGGGGAGAGCAAGAGAGCGGTAGTTAGGGGTGGGGGGGAGGCACGGGCAGGGGGGGGAGGTAGGGGGGGGAGGTACGGGCAGAGGCAGGGCTGGGGGAGGGGGGGGGGGGTAGGGGGGGAAAGGGGCGGGGGGGAGGCAGGGGCGGGGGGAGGTGGACCCTTACCCAGGTCCTTGCGTCGCTTGTGCTCGTTGATGTTGACATTGAGCTCCTTGATAGCGATCACGGCCTCCTCCAGCAGCTTCCTGTCGTGGTGTCTCTCCGGGGTGGTGTTCAGTAGCTCTGACAGCAGCAGGGGGTACCTCATCACCCGCTGTACCGGTTTGATCAGGAACGAGCCCAGGTTAATGTAGTTCGTTTTGCCCCTGGGTTTGCAAGAAAAATGTTGCATTAAAAATCAAAGCGACGTACAGGTTTGTAGGTTAATTGGCTTTGATAAAATTGTAAATTGTCCCTAGTGTGTAGGATAGTTCTAGTGTAAGGGGTGATTACGGGTCGGCACGGACTCGGTGAGCCAAAGGGTCAGTTTCCACGCTGTATCCCTAAACTAATCTAAACCTCGCAAGGTGCGAATTATGCTGCTGACTCGACAGTAACTTTCCAAAAGGATTTATATAAATAGCTAAATTAAAAAGGTTTCATAAGGAACAGAGGGGAAAGGGGACGGAGGTTTATAGTGAGTGGCAAATCTTATCATCAGGATGTCCCTCTACACTATCCCGTCACACACTCCCACCAGTGGGGACAGTGTAGAGGGAGCTTCACTCGGTATCTAACCCCTGCTATGGGCGCGTGTGATGGGACAGTGTGGAGGGAGCTCATGTGAAGAAGCCGTTAGGCACAGGGAATGAATCACACACTGGATCACGGAGTCCAGCGTTATCAGCGATACTGGACGGCAAAACAGAACAGGGAACACACGGGGGTGGGGGCAGAAGCGGGTTAATGGGTTTTGGTGCAAGCTTTGTTAGGATGGGAACACACTGGACGGGTGCAGAGAGAAAACTGCAGGGCGGGTTCGTTACACTGAGCCGGGTTGTTAATGGCGGGGCGGGAGGCGGTGATGAGTCCAGCCACTATTTTGTGAATCGCAGTGGGAGTGGGAATTGTGCCATGCGGGCTGGACTTTCAGGGAACAGACACTCCTTCTCTCCCTCCCTCCCGCTCCACACTTCTCACTGCCACCCTCTCTGCTTCATACCCTCATTGACTGCAGGGAAACCCACTGCTGAAATAATGACATCTCAGCCATGGGATAAAACTCCAGCCTTCTCCAGCCTTTTGTGACTAGGAACTGTCGCTGTCATTTTCACTCCCCCTCACCCTTCTTTTTCTTACTGTTTTTTCTTTCATTCTTGCTTTCCCCTCTCACTGTTTCCTTCTCCCTCTCTCTCTCTCTCCTTTTCTTCTTTCTTTCCATTCTTGCTTTCTCTCCGCAAATTGGAAAATTAAATTAATTATTAAAAATAGTATTTATACACACAAACTGTATCAAAACCATAGCGAAAACCACCAACAATACCGAATTGCCAAGCATGCTTTTCAACTAAACATCAAATTACTAGATTACAATCCTGATCCAGGAAACATTCGATTCCCGCAGTGCCCAGCGGTCCTGGAACCCCCTCCATGGGGCCCGTGGGCAATGCGTGTTCTGTTTTGAGGGACACCCAGGCGCGGACGTGACCCCGGTAAAGGGGCAGGCAGCCGGCTCAGTCAGAGGCCACATCTGCCTGGAGCAGTGACCCACGAATGGCCAGCTTGGCCAGGCCCATGAGCAACCCAACCAGGACATCTCCTGCTCTCCCCACTCCACTACGCACTGGATGCTCGAAGATGGGGATGGTGGGGCTGCAGTGGAGCTAGAAAGCGAGGAGAAGCACCTTCAAACATTTCACCCCGACTCTAACTGTACGGGCCGGCACAGTGGCCCAGCGGCAGAGTTGCTGTCTTACAGCACGGGAGACCCAGGTACGATCCTGACTATTGCTGCTGTCTGTACGGAGTTTGCACGTTCTCCCCGTGACCCGTGTGGGTTTTCTCCAGGATCTCCGGTTTCCTCCCACACTACAAAAACCTACAGGTTTGTAGGCTAATTGGCTTGGCATAATTGTAAAAGCGCGTGTAGGAAGCTTCAGTGTGGGGATCGCTGGTTGGCGTGGACTCGGTGGGCCAAAGCACCAGTTACCGCGCTGTATCTCTAAACTAAATTAAACTCTCCCCTGCACCCCACACACATTGCCCCTCCCACCCCCACCCACCCACCTCCTAACCCCCTCCCCAGCTCCATTCATTCATTCATGAGCAGAATTCATTGCATGTCGTAGGAACAGAATTAGGCCATTCGGCCCATCAGGTCTACTCAGCTATTCAATCATGGCTGATCTATCTCTCCCTCCTAACCACATTCTCCTGCCTTCTCCCCTTAACTCCTGACGCCCTTACTAATCAATCAAGAATCTATCAATCTCCACCTTAAAAATATCCATTGACTTGGCCTCCACAGCCAACAGTGGCAATGAACTCCACAGATTCACCACCCTCTGACTAAAGAAATTCCTCCTTTTATTCTGCGGCACGTGGCCTCTGGTTCTAGACTCTCCCACTAGTGGAAACACCCTGTCAGATTGCGATGGACTGCAGGTACAGCACAAGGGATCACAGTGGGGGAGGGGAAGGGTGCACAAGCGGGTGGTGGGGGGGGGGGGGGGGGAGGGGATAGGATAGGTCGCAGGGTCAGACTTACCACTGACGATATAGTGTTCTGTGGAGGGGGAGGGGGGCAAACAGGTCGGTGCAGAGAGAAGAAAATTCAGTTACTGAGAAAGAACAGCAGCCCTCCCACAGTGTAAACCCCAACAGTAACGAGGACCCACAGCTCCGGGACACCGCACCCAAGCCCCACAAATCACCCACAGTCTGTCCAGTAACCGCCGCACCCATTCCCCATAAACCCAGACCACCCGTCCCTCACAGATTGTCCATCTCCCACAGAGCTCCTGACCACAGTGCGTGTAACTGCAGGCTCTCCGCTCCCCACCACATCCATCACCCAGACTGTTCACTCAGACATCATCCAGACATTCCACACAGAACATACCAACCCAACTTTTATCTTCCGAGGTACAGCATGCAGACTGGTCCTTCGGCCCACCGAGTCAGCGCGGACCATCGATCACCACATACACCAGCTCAATCCTACACATTAGGGACAATTTACAATTTTTTTTGTTTTACAGAAGCCAAGCACCAGAGAAAGTGTCCGGTTTGATCCCGACTACGGGTGCTGCCTGTACGAAGTTTGTACTTTCTCTCCGTGATTGCTCCGGGTGCTCCGGTTTCCTCCCGCACTCCATTGACGTGCAGGTTTGTCAGTTAATTGGCTTCTGTAAATTGTCCCTAGTGTGTATGATAGTGTTAGTGCACCGGGTGATCGCTGGTTAGTACGGACCCGATGGGTCGAAGGGCCAGTTTCCACGCTGTATCTCGAAAGTCTAAGGAAGAGTCTATTCCCAACACAGTATGTATTACGCAGACCGCCCAATATCCACACCCTTCCCACTCTCCGCTCTCCGCAGCTCATACAATGGCCTTTACTCTGTACATCCCAATCACACAGCTCCCCACTCCCACCATTAACCGCCCCATGAACATTCATCACCTCAGTCCGCTCATGAGCCGACACCAAACCCATAGACTGTGCATCACCCACACACCACCCGTTACCTCCACATCTCCAGGATCCCATGCTGTACACATCCCAGGCTCAATACCCACACCATATCCCTTCCCTCCCCCCCCCCCCCAGACCACCCTTCAGCCCCCCCCCCCCCACAGAGTCCGTCACCCTAAGAAATGGATCGATGCGCAAGTTATCCGCAACATGTCCTACATTGCAACAGTGACCACCCTCAGAGAAAGCACTTCACTGTTTGCCGAGCGCTGTGGGACTTCCTGTAAGGCGCTATACAAATGCAACACTCCCTCCTCCAAATGACCCGCGTCTCAGCAAGTGCATGTTAGAGAAAAATAAACGTCAACTGGATGGGTCCCTTTAGGGAAGCGTAGAGAGGTGCATCTTCAGACTGTTGAAACAAGGAACTGCAGATGCTGTGTTACCAAGAAAGGACACAAAGTGCTGGAGTAACTCCGCAGGTCAGGCAGCATCTCTGGAGAACATGGATATGTGACGTGTCGGGTCGAGACCCTTCGGGGCTTAGTCTGTTCTCTCCAGAGATGCTGCCTGGCCTGCTGAGTTACTCCAGAGATGGTGCCTGGCCTGCTGAGTTACTCCAGAGGTGGTGCCTGGCCTGCTGAGTTACTCCAGAGGTGGTGCCTGCTGAGTTACTCCGGAGATGGTGCCTGGCCCACTGAGTTACTCCAGAGGTGGTGCCTGACCTGCTGAGTTACTCCCAGCACTTTGTGTCATTTCCGCAGTTCCTCATTTCTAAACTGAATGAAACATATCCAAGTCCTTCGCAGACAGTGAGTTGCTGTTGAGGTGTCCTCACTGTTGCAGCGTGGGCCAGGGTGTTGTGGGCCGTGGTGGACCTCCTCCCTTTATGTTTTGCTCTTGCTCAAGGCTTACCGGAGGTGCTCCAGGCAGGCGTTGACGTGCCCCTGGATCTCGCGGTCTTTCTCGTACATCTCCAGCAAGGCGATGGCCTCCTCGTGGTTCTGACAGTACACGCTGTACATGTCCTGGAGCTCGTTCCTGTAGCACAGGAACACCCGACCTGGAAACGGGCAGCAAAGAGAGAGAGGCATGTTCCATGTAAATATAGACAATAGGTGCAGGAGTAGGCCATTCAGCCCTTCCAGCCAGCACCGCCATTCAATATGATCATGGCCGATCATCTAAAATCAGTACCCCGTTCCTGCTTTCCCCCCCATATCCCTTGATTCCTTTAACCCAAAGAGCTAAATCTAACTCTCTCTTGAAAACATTCTGTCTGAATGTACACCTTCTTTCTCTTTTACCCTTAAACGTGGCACAACATCAAAGTCATAGATTCATAAACACTCATAGATGTACGAATGGACACTATAGACACGCATAGACTCGTATAGACATAGTCATGCCGACCAACATGCCCCATCTACACTAATCCCACCTGCCCGCTTTTTGGTCCATATCCGTCTAAACCTTTCCTGTCCATGTACCTGCCCAACTGTCTTTTAAATTTTGTTATAGTACCTGCCTAAACTACCTCCAATGGCAGCTCGTTCCATACACCCACCGCCCTCTGTGTGGAAAGGTCATACCTTTCATCAGTCTGACGAATTACTCTGGCATATGCAACAATCAATGGCCTGTTAATTATTAAGAGGATCGCGGGATTTGGAGTTTGTGCAGGAAAGTGGCATTGAGGTGGTAAAACACAGAGACAGAGAGACAGAGAGACAGAGAGACAGAGAGACAGAGAGACAGAGAGACAGAGAGACAGAGAGACAGAGAGACAGAGAGACAGAGAGACAGAGAGACAGAGAGACACAGAGACACAGAGACACAGAGACACAGAGACACAGAGACACAGAGACACAGAGACAGACACACACACACACAGACACAGACACAGACACACAGACACAGTCTCACCCCGGTCACACCATCGTCTCCCCTCTCCCATCAGGTAAGAGGTACAGAAGTGTGAAAACGCACACCTCCAGATTCAGGGATAGCTTCTTCCGAGCTGCCAGGCAACCGAACCGTCCTCTCATCAGCCAGAGTGTGAACTTGACCTCCTATCTGCCACATTGGAGATTTTGAACTATCTTTAATAGACTATCTCATGCACTAAACGTTATTCCCTTTATCCTGTATCTGACTCTCAGAAGGTTCTCTACCCAAAACGTCACCTATTCCGTTTCTCCAAAGATGCCGCCTGACCCGTTGAGTTACTCCAGCTTTTTTGTGTATATCTTCAGTGTAAACTAGCATCTGCAGTTCCTTCCTACACATATAGTGAAGAGCTTTTGAAAGGATGACTTTAAGATTGGAGCAAGTCAGGGGTCAGAGTCTGCTCCTTTCTGATTTCTACTGAGAACCAAATGATGATCGCGATTGACGGAATGGGCTGGAGGGGCCGAATGGTCTCACTGATTTTTCGCAAGCCGGGCCCTCAACACCCTGGGCCGCACCCACAGCGGGCACCAGACGGCAGATCTTACCGATGCTGTCCGTTTCCTCCAGCTCCTCGAGAAGGCGTTTGGAGATGTCGATCACGGTCTGGATGTTCCCGAAGAGAGCTTCGCAATCCACCTGCTGCAGCTGAGGACCAGAGGGGGTAGACCGTTAACCGGGGGAGAGAGGAAGCTGCACCCGAGCTCCCTCACACCAGGGCAACCCACAGGAGGTACCTGGACACAACTTGTTGGCGGCACGGTGGCGCAGTGGTAGAGTTGCTGCCTTATGCCCCTGTCCCACTTAGGAAACCTGAACGGCAATCTCTGGAGACTTTGCGCCCCACCCAAGGTTTCCGTGCGGTTCCTGGAGGTTGCAGGTGGTTGCCGGAGGTTGCAGGTAGTGGAAGCAGGTAGGGAGACCGACAAAAACTCCAGGAACCGCACGGAAACCTTGGGTGGGGCGCAAAGTCTCCAGAGGTTTCCGTTCAGGTTTCCTAAGTGGGACAGGGGCATTACAGAGCTTTCAGCACCCGAGAGGCAGGTTCGATCCTGACACCGGGTGCTGTTTGTACTCCCTGTGACCACGTGGGGTTTTGTCCGAGATCTTCAGTTTCCTTTCACACGCCAAAGACATCCAGGTTTATAGGTTAATTGGCTTGGTATAAATGTAATTTGTCCCTAGTGTATGTGTAGGATAGTGTTAATGTGCGGGGATCTCTGATCGGTGCAGACTCGGTGGGCCGAATGGCCTGTTACCGCACTGTATCTCAAAATTAAACTCCAGGGCCTGCCCCACTGTACGAGGTAATTCAAGAGTTCTCCCGAGTTTCCCCTGATTCGAACTCTGAGAATTACGGTAATAGTCGCTCGTAGTTACTCAGGGCTCTCGTGGACATTTTTCAACAGGTTGAAAAATCTTCACGAGCTTACCGCGTTTCCCCGAGTACCTGCCGTTAGCGTTACAAGCCATTTTTTCTCGGGAGAGCTCTTGGGTAAACTCGGACAGTGGGACAGGCCCTTATGTCGCTGTAATGAGGGGGGGGGTGGTACTGAGGGTGGGGTGCGGTACTGAGGGAGTGCCACACTGAGGGAGGGGCTGTATTGAGGGAGGGGCTGTATTGAGGGAGGGGCTGTATTGAGGGAGGGGCTGTATTGAGGGAGGGGCTGTATTGAGGGAGTGCCACACTGAGGGAGGGGCTGTATTGAGGGAGTGCCACACTGAGGGAGGGGCTGTATTGAGGGAGGGGCTGTATTGAGGGAGGGAAAGGGAGGGGCTGTATTGAGGGAGTGCCACACTGAGGGAGGGGCTGTATTGAAGGAGGGGCTGTATTGAGGGAGGGGCTGTATTGAGGGAGTGCCACTGAGGGAGGGGCTGTATTGAAGGAGGGGCTGTATTGAGGGAGGGGCTGCATTGAGGGAGGAGCTGTATGGAGGGAGGGGCTGTATTGAGGGAGTGCCACACTGAGGTATTGAGGGAGGGCTGTATTGAGGGAGGGGCTGTGAGGGAGGGGCTGTATGAGGGAGGGGCTGTATTGAGGGAGGAGCTGTATTGAGGGAGGAGCTGTATTGAGGGAGTGCCGCACCTGTTTATCCTGCAGAGGGGTGAGCACTTTGTCCACACACATCTCCAGGTCCTTGATGTAGTCTGCCTCCGTTTGCAGCAGCTCCTCGATAACCTTGGCCCTCTTCTCCATCATCTTCTGCTCGGGTTTCTCCGTGGTAGCCGAGACCGGCGGCAGCTCGGGCGCGACAATGTCGGTGGAAAGCAGCGTCATGTCTGGGGAGATACAAAGGATCAACACCATGGTCATTAAACAACACGGTAGCACAGCTAATAGAGCTGCCGCTCGCAGCGCCAGAGACCCGGGTTCGATCCTGACATCGGGTGCTGTATGTGTGTGTGTGGAGTTTGTATGTTCTTCCCATGACCATGTGGGTTTTCTCCGGGTGCTCCAGTTTGCTCCTACGCTCCAAAGACATACAGGTTCGTAGGTTAATTGGTGTCTGTAAAGTGTCCCTAGTGTGTGGGATAGTGCTAGTGTACAGGGTGATCACTGGTCGGCACGGACTCAGTGGGTTGAGGAGCTTGATGCCACACTGTGTCTGTAAACTACCATGTTTAAGCTACCAATTTATAATTTACAAGGGCGGCACGATGACGCAGCGATCGAGTTGCTGCCTCACAGCGCCAGCGACTCAGGTTCGATCCTGACTATGGGTGCTTGCCTATGTTCTCCCGTGACCTGCGAGGTTCTTCTCTGAGATCTTCGGTTTCCTTCCACACTCCAAAGACGTACAGGTTTGCAGGTTCATTGGCTTGGTGTAAATGTAAAATTGGTCCTAGTGTCCTTAGGATAGTGTTAATGTGTGGGGATCGCTGGTCGGTGCAGACTCGCTGGGCCGAAGGGCCTGTTTCAGCACTGTATCACTAAAGTACTAAACTAAACTCTTGTAGAATGTACAGAAGCCGATTAACTGACAAATTTGCACGTCTCTGCGATATAGGAGGAAACCGGAGCACCCGGAGAAAGCCCACGTGATCACAGGGAGAAAGTGTAAACAGAGTTGGAATGTCACATTGGTATGTTGTTGTTGGTGGATGTGGGTGAGACCACACTTGCAGACTGGGTGCAGTTGAAACTTTCAAGATACAGCGAGGAAACATGCCCTTCGGCCCACCGAGTCTGCGCTGACCATTTATCAGCACTATCTTACACACTAGGAACAATTTACAATTTACAGAAGCCAATTAGCCTGCAAACTTGTACCTCCTTGGACTGTGGGAGGAAACCGGAGCACCTGGGGGAAACCCACATGCTCACCAGGAGAACTTGCAAACTCCACACAGACAGCACCTGTAGTCAGGATCGACCCTGGTTCTCTGGCGCTGTGAGGCAGCGGCTCTACCGCCCTGGTCACTCTGCTACTGGAAGATTGTTATGAAGTTGATAGATCTTTCGGTTTATGTCGCAATTCTGTAGAGACATGGGAACTTTCGACTGTTTACAACTACACAGTTTCTCCAGGCTGATCAAGTTATTACCTGCCTGGTTCTGGCAATCTCTCCTCCCTCGCACTTAATTTCAGAGAATTGTGAACGCAGCCCAGTCCATCACACAGACCAGACTTCCCACCATCATAACTCCATCTACACCTCACGATGCATCAGGAAAGCAGCCAACATAATCAAAGACTTGTCCCACCCAGGTCATACCATCCTTTTCCCTCACCCGTCAGGCAGAAGATACAAAAGCTTGAAACCGTGTACCACTGGTCTCACTCAGGAACTGCTTCTTCCCCGCTGCTATCAGACTACTGAACGGTCCGCCCATAATCTAGGGTGTCGCCCTGACCCTCCGACCTACCTCATTGCAACCCTTGCACTTTAAAAAAAATCTTTGCTTTCTCTGTATCTGTAATCCTAGGGGCACCCAGTGGGCCACGGCCTGAAGAGGGAGCTGCTGAGCCGGTTTGTCAGCCAAACGCTGGTGGGAGTGGGGGGGGGGAGAAAGAGCCACTGTGCTAATGCGTAACGTTTCGGGTTGGGACTCTTCTTCACACTGATTGGTGGATCGGACAGCCTGACCCGCTGAGTTACTCCAGCACTTTGTGCCCTTTTTTATAAACCAGCATCTGCAGTTCCCCATTTCTAATTTTGGAGTTGTGATTTCGGCAAAGGTAAAAAAACATAATTTTGGTGTTGCAATATTGGCCCGGGGAATGAATGAGTTGTTTCTGCTGGGTGAGGGAGTGACTTCTGGGTGAGTCATGATAAAACTCCTCTCCTTCCTTCTCCACAGTCTCAGAGGTAACTGGTCAAACCAGTTGCACCACAAGCTTAAAGCTTAGACATAGAAAAATAGGTGCAGGATTAGGCCATTTGGCCCTTCGAGCCAGCACCGCCATTCAATATGATCATGGCTGATGATCTAAAATCAGTATCCCGATCTTGCTTTTCCCCCCATGTCTCTCGACTCCTTTAGCCCCAAGAACTAAATCTACCTCTCTCTAGAGATACATCAGGTAATCAGGCCCTTCGGCCCATCGAGTCCACACCGACCATCGATCAAGTCAAGTCAAGTCAAGTTTATTTGTCACATAC
The DNA here is from genome assembly GCF_028641065.1 of Leucoraja erinaceus. Classification (NCBI taxonomy): domain Eukaryota; kingdom Metazoa; phylum Chordata; class Chondrichthyes; order Rajiformes; family Rajidae; genus Leucoraja; species Leucoraja erinaceus. The sequence goes on along the minus strand of NC_073391.1, from coordinate 32,458,783 downwards.
ACATACGAGATGTGCAGTGAAATGAAAGTGGCAATGCTCGCGGAACAACAAAACAACCAAACAAATTATAAACACAATCATAACACACATATTATTTTACGTAATAAATAATAGAAGGAAAAACGTTCTGTACAGTTAGTCCCTGGTGAGAAAGGCGTTTACAGTCCGAATTGCCTCTGGGAAGAAACTCCTTCTCAGCCTCTCCGTTCTCACTGCATGGCAACGGAGGCGTTTGCCTGACCGCAGCGGCTGGAACAGTCTGTTGCAGGGGTGGAAGAGGTCTCTCATAATTTTGTTTGCTCTGGAGTTGCACCTCTTGTTGTATAGTTCCTGCAGGGGAGTGAGTGAAGTTCCCATAGTGCGTTCGGCCGAACGCACTACTCTCTGCAGAGCCTTCTTGTCCTTGGCAGAGCAATTCCCGAACCAGATGGTGATGTTCCCGGACAAGATGCTTTCCACCGCTGCTGCGTAGAAGCACTGGAGGATCCTCAGAGACACTCTGAATTTCCGCAATTGCCTGAGGTGGTAAAGGCCCTGCCTTGCCTTACTCACCAGTGCTGAGGCGTGTGTGATGACCATGTCATATCCTCAGAGATGTGGACTCCCAGATATTTAAAACAGTTCACCCGTTCACACTAGTTCTAATGTTGTCCCACTTTCTCATCCACTCCCTGCACACGTAGGGATAATTTACAGAGGGCCAATAAACCAACAAACCTTAGAAACAAAGAACTGCAGATGCTGGTTTATAGACTGCAGATAGACATAAGTGCTGGAGTAACTCAGCGGGTCAGGCAGCATCTCGAGAAAAAACATGGGTGAAATTCGGGTTGGGACTTTTCTTCAAACTGAAGAATGGCCCCGACCCAAAACATCACCTATCCACGTTTTCCAGAGGTGCTGCCTGACTTGTTGAGTTACTCAGGCACATTGTGTCTATCTAAACTACAAACCTGCACGTCTTTGCGATGTGGGAGGAAACCGGAGCACCCGGAGGAAACTAACATGGTCACAGGGAGAACGTGCAAACTCCACACACTCAGAGACGGACAGCTCCCGAGGTCAGGATCGAACGCGGATCTCTGGCGCTGTGAGGTACCAGCTGCACCACCACGAGGCCTGGGCGTCACGCCAACCCACCTCCCTTCCATTGACTCCATCTACACTTCACGCTGCCTCGGCAATGCCACCAGCATAATCAAGGGTCAGTCTCACACCGGCCACTCCCACTTCTCCCCTCTCCCATCAGACAAGAGGGACTGGGACAGTTTCTTCCCATTTGTTTGGTTCAGGCAACTGAACCAACCTATGACCAACTAGAGAGAGAGAGACCCTGACCTACCAGTTACCTCACTGGAGACCCTTGGACAATCTTTAATTGGATTTTACCTTGCACTAAACATTATATCCTTTATCGTATATTTGAATACTGTATACTGAGGATGGTTTGATGGTATAGTCTTTCCACTGACTGGATAGCACACAACGAAAAAGCTTTTCACGTGACAATCAACTGCACTAAACTTAGGTTTCCTCCCACATCCCAAGAACATGTGGGTTTGTAGGTTAATTGGCCCTCTGTAAATTGCCCCTAGTGTGCAGGGAGTGGATGAGAAAGTGGGATAACATGAAATTAGTGTGAATAGGTGATCGATGGTCAGTGTGGGCTTGGTGGGCCGAATGGCCCAATTCCCTGCTATATCTCTTTTCAAACATTCCTGATCATGACCGCTTAAAAACAATCCCATGCCACCACTGAACCTTTTGCAAATTACTGGCATCCAATCCTCTAGCTGTCTGCTAACGCAAACAGTTTCTCCTCTGCTAAGAAACAAGGAACTGCAGATGCTTGTTAATACATAAAAATACACAAAGTGCTGGAGTAACTCAGCAGATCAGGCAGCGTCTCTGGTGAACATTGATAGGTGACGTTTCGGGTTGGGAGCCTTCCAATGTTTCAGGTCGACCCAAAACATCACCTGTCCATGTTCACCAGAGATGCTGGCCTAACCCGCCTAGTTACTCCAGCACTTTGTGTCTTTAGACTTAAGAGATACAGCACGGAAACTGGCCTTTCGGCCCACCGAGTCCGCGCCCTCCTGTGATCAGATTCAGATTCAGATTCAATTTTAATTGTCATTGTCAGTGTACAGTACAGAGACAACGAAATGCATTTAGCATCTCCCTGGAAGAGCGACATAGCAAATGATTTGAATAAATAATAATAAGTGGGGGGGGGGGGGGGGGGGGGGGGGGTGATTGGCAGTCACCGAGGTACGTTGTTGAGTAGAGTGATAGCCGCCGGGAAGAAGTTGTTCCTGGACCTGCTGGTTCGGCAACGGAGAGACCTGTAGCGCCTCCCGGATGGTAGGAGGGTAAACAGTCCATGGTTGGGGTGAGAGCAGTCCTTGGCGATGCTGAGCGCCCTTCGCAGACAACGCTTGCTTTGGACAGACTCAATGGAGGGGAGCAAGGAACCGGTGATGCGGTGGGCAATTTTCACCACCCTCTGCAATGCCTTCCGGTCGGAGACAAGAGCAGTTGCCATACCATACTGTGATGCAGTGGGTAAGGATGCTCTCGATGAACACTATCCTACACACTGTGGACAATTTACTATTTTATAGAAGCCAATTAACCTACCAAACTGAGCGTTTTGGGAGTGTGGGAAGAAACTGGGTCACAGGGAGAACAACAAACTCCACACACGAGGCAGCACCCGAGGTCAGGATCGAACCCAGGTCTCTGGCGCTGTGAGGCAGCAACTCTACCACTGTGCTGCCCTGTCAGTTTCCTCCTCTCTTTCTCTCTCGGCCTGTGTTCAGTTCGCAAGCTCGGCGGAGTGCCCTACGCTGGCCCTTAATTAATGATTAACCACAGCACATGAATCAACAGGGCGGTAAATAATATACGCAACACTTTGCCTTCCTGTCTGCTAAAGACAGAGAGGGCGAGTGAATGCGGTTCAAGGGCTGCTTAACAATCGTTTCTTCTTTGGACGAGCATACGAGGAGTTTATATCGTTCCAGGGTTGATAGTCTGTCTCTTTGAACGCGGTGCCTGGATTCACAAGGGGTGTTAACACTTGGAGAGCACACACAGGCTGTGCACACTGGGACCCGGTCTCTGTGACGACGGTACAGTCTCGCCCTGTCTGAAGCCACAGCCCAGCTCACCGATACCACAAAGAACTTCGCGCCTGACCCCAGCTCTGTGCAACTGCACCTGTGCCAGCTCAGATTCCTGCACCTCACCCTCTACGACTGGAGAACTCAGCCCAGTCCCTCCCCGTCCTAACCTGACACTGAACAAAAGCCAAGACAAAAGCGCAGGATGTAAAACCTCCCTTTCTTCAACGCCTCTCCCCCCCCTACCCCCACACCCTCTCTTCTGTGCCTCACCTAGAATATTTTGCATGCTATTAGGTACATCTAATCATACTGTAGTGATACAAGCAACTGCAGATGCTGGTTTACCAAAAAAAAGCCAGAAAATGCTGGAGTAACTCAGCTGGTCAGACAGCATCTGTGGAGGACATGGAGAGGTGACCTTTCGGGTTGTGACCCTTCAGACCAAAGATTAGAGAGAAAGAGCCTTCTGTGATCTTTGGTTCAGAGTCTCATCTTAGCGTACAATCAAGCCACAGGCATGCACAGCTTTGTAGTGCGCAGAGACAAACACCAGAGTGTAGAATGTGGTGTTACAGTGTTACAGTTACAGAGAAAGTAGATTAAAAAGAAAAAAAGTCCCAAACAAGATAGGTTGGAAGATGGGGAATACACACTAGGTTGTGGGAGGACAGTGCAGTAGTCTGATAGCTGTGGGGAAGACGCTGTTCCTGAATCTAGTGGTACAAGCTTCCAATCTTTTGCCTTCTTCTGCCAGTCGGGAGAGGGGAGAGGGGAGAGGTTTTCCGTTCCTGAACTAATCCTCTGTCTCTGTCTGTCCATCTCCATCTCCCCCTCGCCCCCCTCCCCATCATCCAGGCACTGAGGCACACCAGTCAATCCCTCCTCCCCTCTTCCATCAGGCAAGAGGTACAGAAGTGTGAAAACACACACCTCCAGATTCAAGGACAGTTTCTTCCTGGCTATTATCAAGCAACTGAACCATCCTATAAACAACTCAAGAGTGGCCCTGACTTGCCATCAACCTCAAAGAAGACACTTGGACTATCTTTAATCGAACATTACTGGCCTTTAGTCTTGAAGAAGGGTTTCGGCCCGAAACGTTGCCTATTTCCTTCGCAACATAGATGCTGCTGCACCCGCTGAGTTTCTCCAGCTTTTTTGTGTAACCTTCGATTCTCCAGCATCTGCAGTTCCTTCTTAAACACTGGCCTTTATCTTGCATTAAACGTTATTCCCTTTATCCTGTATCTGTACACTGTGGATGGCTCAAATTCTCTTTTCACTGCATAGTAACTAAACTCTTGCCCCCTTGTCCTTGAACACAACAAAAAAAGCTTTTCACTGTACCTCGGTACATGGAACAAGAAAAAAATAAACTAAGCTAAACTCAAGCTAAACACATGCCCCCTCTCCCTTGCACACACAAGAAGCATTCTTGTCTGGTATAAAAACAGAGACCTGACTCGCTGAGCTAATCCGGCACTTTGAGTCATTTTTGTTTTATCTTACCTGGTGTAAATTAGGCTCATTCGAACCCCACCCAGTCATCCTGTAGTGAGTCGCTCCACAACCCTTTCTGTCGTTATTTACAACTCAGATCTGCCTGGATGCCTTGGCAATTTTCTGCCCACGTTTTCAACTACAGACTGAGAGACGATCACTGCTCTCTCCCCTTCCAGCCATCCCCACACCCACACACTGCCCCACACACACACACACACACACACACTACACCACACACACTGCCCCACACACACCCACACACTGCCCCGCACACACCCCGACTCATGGGATCCAGACTGGTGACCAAAGATCTTAGCTGGTGACTGGAGACGTTGCATTAGCATCTGAATGGATGGAGACCCAATGAGAAAGAGAGAGAGAGGAGGGAGGGGGAGAGAGAGGAGGAAAGGGGGGAGAGAGAGATTACCAGGGCCTCTGAAAGACAGTGGGATGGTGGTGCCAACAAATACCTGGAACTCAGGATCTCGGACTGGAGGTTGGGAAAGGAACATGTGATAAACATGAACTGCAGATGCAGGTTTATACCAAAGATAGTCACAAAGTGCTGGAGTAACTCAGACCTTTCCTCGGACAGGGTCTTCTTCCGACCCGAAACATCACCTATCCATCCTAACTCAGCAGGTCAGGCAGCATCTCCGGAGAAAAAGGATCGGTGATATTTTGGTTTGGGACCCTTCTTCATACCTTTCAACAGTTTGACAAAGGGTCCTAACCCGACACGTCACCAATTCACGTTCTCCAGAGAGGCTGGCCGACCCGCGGAGTTACTTCAGCACTTTGTGTCTTTCTTTGGGAAAGGAAGTCTTGCCTTTCACTATAGAGCAGTCTGAAGAAGGGACTCGAACCAAAACGTCACCCATCCTTCTCTCCATAGATAGAAACATAGAAACATAGAAATTAGGTGCAGGAGTAGGCCATTCGGCCCTTCGAGCCTGCACCGCCATTCAATATGATCATGGCTGATCATCCAACTCAGTATTCCGTACCTGCCTTTCTCCATACCCCCTGATCCCCTTAGCCACAAGGGCCACATCTAACTCCCTCTTAAATATAGCCAATGAACTGGCCTCAACTACCCTCTGTGGCAGAGAGTTCCAGAGATTCACCACTCTCTGTGTGAAAAAAGTTCTTCTCATCTCGGTTTTAAAGGATTTCCCCTTTATCCTTAAGCTGTGACCCCTTGTCCTGGACTTCCCTAACATCGGGAACAATCTTCCTGCATCTAGCCTGTCCAACCCCTTAAGAATTTTGTAAGTTTCTATAAGATCCCCTCTCAATCTTCTAAATTCTAGAGAGTATAAACCAAGTCTATCCAGTCTTTCTTCATAAGACAGTCCTGACATCCCAGGAATCAGTCTGGTGAACCGTCTCTGCACTCCCTCTATGGCAATAATGTCCTTCCTCAGATTTGGAGACCAAAAACTGTACGCAATACTCCAGGTAACGGAGATACGGCCCGACCCGCTGAGTTACTCCAGCACTTTGTGCCGTTCTACGGTGGAAACCGGCATCTGCAGTTCCTTCCTACACATATTGTCCACTATCACTTGCCAGGCTTTGTCCTGCCCCCAGCTCTCTTCCAGCTTTCTCCCTACTCCCCCCCCACCCACACACACACACTCAGTCTGAAGAAGGGTCTATCTCCACACTGTACCTTTAAATTAAACCAAACTAAACTAAAAAGCGCCCCAGGATATTCCACTTTCCACCTTTTGCCAACAGCTCAAAATCCCACCCTTTCACTGGCACAGAGCTCTCCAGGTTTTAACCCAGTGGGAAAGTTTGATACAATTTGAGAAAACAGCCTTGGGCTCTTCCCACGGAAGGCAGAAATTAGACACAGACACAAAGCACAAAGTGCTGGAGTAACTCAGCAGGTCAGGCAGCATCTCTGGGGAACATGGATAGGTGGCAATTCCGGTCGGGGCCCCGACTTCACAAGCGAAGGGTCTTCACAAGTTATAGTAGAATTAGGCCATTCGGCCCATCGAGTCCACTCCACCATTCAATCATGGCTGATCTCCGACTCATAATCCAATTTTCCTGCCTTCTCCCCACAAGCTTTGACACCTGTTCTAATCACAAATTTGTCTTTCTCTGCCTCAAAAATATCCACTGACTTGGGTGTCCACAGCCCTCTCTGTCTTCAGATCTATCCATGTTTTCCAGAGAAGCGGTTCAGCTTAGCTCATTGCGATGTGTACCGAGGTACAGTGAAAAGCTTTTACTGCTTGCTAATCAGTCAGCGGAAATACTACACATGATTACAATCGAGTCGTCCATAGCGTAGATATAGGTTGAAGGGAATAACGTTTAGTGCAAGATAAAGTCCAGTAAAGTCCGATTAAAGATAGTCCGAGGGTCTCCAATGAGGTAGATGGGAGGTCAAGACCGTTCTCTAGTTGGTGAGAGGACGGTTCACCAACTAGCTGCTTGACCTGCTGAATTATTCCAGCACTTTTTGCCTTTTTTCTCCTCCTCGACTTAAACAGATCTCCTCTGTCTGCAAGTAAGCCAATATCTCTCCAAATCCATCTGCCTCATTTCTCCCCAACCATATTTTCACTCCTCGTCTCCCCTGATCCGACACTCTTTTATCACCTTGCTTAGAGATACAGCACGGAAACAGGCCCTTTGTCCGGGCTGACCATCGATCACCCGTTCACACTAGATCTGTGTTACCCCACTTTCACATCCACTCCGTACCCACCAGGAGGTAATTTACAGAGTGCAATTACCATACAAACCCACACGTCTTTGGGATGTGGGAGGAAACCGGAGCACCCGGAGAATGTACAAACTTCGCATACACACAAACAGCGCCCGAGGTCAGGATCGAACCCGGGTATCTGGCGCTGAGCTCTAACGATTGCACCACCCTAAAGCACTGGAGCACAATACGTAGACTGACTGACCCAACGTCCAGCCTCCACCGGACTCTTCCCAGTATCCTGACCTCAATATGTTACGATGTTCGATGTCACGAGTATGGGATGGGTTTAGATAGGTTGCCACCCGCAACCTGCTGTGTCAGTGAGCATTTCCTTTACAAGTCAGAACAGTGGCACAGCGGTAGAGTCGCTGCCTCACAGCGCCAGAAACCTGGGTTCCATCCAGACTACCGGTGCCATCTGTACGGAGTTTGTACGTTCCCCCTGTGACCACGTGGGTTTTCTCCGGGTGCTCCGGTTTCCTCCCACAATCCAAAGACGTACAGTTTTGTAGGCTAATTGGCTTTGATAAAATTGTAAATTGTCCCTCGTGTGTAGGATAGTGCTAGTGTACAGCGTGGTTGCTGGTCGCCATGGACTCGGTGGGCTGAAGGGTCTGTTTCCGTGCTGTAATATCTAAACTAAACTCCTGCATCCTTTGATCGGTGGGACTCCACCCTCTGCACACTGGCATATTTATAGAATGACTGGTGCCAGAGTCTAACTCTGGGTGTAAAACTCAGCTGGTAAGATAAGACCTAGAGCTGGAAGTGATAGCATCACCTAGGTTATCTGGGGCGGGGGGGGGATCGTTGACAAGCTAACAGCGTTGGAAGGCCTGGGCAATTGACAGGTAGTAAGAAGATGAAGAGTGCCGGCCCATGCCTGGTCTGAAGGTCTCCAGCAAAGAGTAAGAATTAACGGGTCCTTTTCAGAATGGCAGGCAGATTTAGACGAGGGAATTAAAAGTGGCATCTCCAAGTTTGCGGGTGACACAAAGCAGGGTGGTGAGGAGGATGCTATGAGGAAGCAGGGTGACTTGGATAGGTTGGGTGAGTGGGCAGATGCATGGCAGATGCAGTACAATGTGGATAAATGTGAGGTTATCCACTTTGGTGGCAAGAACAGGAAGGCAGATTATTATCGGAATGGTGTCAGATTAGGAAAAGGGGAGGTGCAACGAGACCTGGATGTGCTTGTACATCAGTCACTGAAAGTAAGCATGCAGTGAAGAAAGCTAAAGGCATGTTGGCCTTCATTGCGAGAGAATTTGAGTTTAGGAGCAAGGCAGTGGAGGCCAATTCACTGGGTGTTTTCAACAAACAGTTAGATTTAGCTCTTCGGGCTAAAGGAATCAAGGGATATCGGGAGAAAGCAGGAACGGGGTACTGATTTTAGATGATCAGCCATGATATCTGAATAGCTCAAAGGTCCGAATGGCCTACTCCTGCACCTATTTTCTCTGTTTCTATGTTTCTTCCTCAGATGCTCCGTAGAAAGCATTTTATCGGGATGCATCACACCATGGTTTGGGAACAGCTCCATCCAAGACCGTAAGAAATTGCAGAGAGTTGTGGACACAGCCCAGACCAGCTGGGAAGAAACTGCCTGAATCTGTGTGTGTTTTTCTGCTTCTGTACCTCTTGCCTGATGCGAGAGGGGAGGAGGGAGTGTCTGGGGTAATTGATTGGTACCCTTGCCGAGGCAGCATAAGGTGTATATGGGGTCAATGGACCTGTCCATGTTCCCCAGAGATGCTGCCTGACCCGCTGAGTTACTCCAGCATTGTGTCCCTTTGTGTATTAACCAGCATTTGCAGTTCCTTCCTTGTCTCTACTAGTTTGAAGAACCTCCCAGGCGTCCTGGTCAAACTGCAAAACTTCAATCAACTTCAGAGCAAGAGCATCTGATTCTTATCAATCGACACTTACAAAGTACTTTGCCGACTATGTAAATTTTCAATGTGTAGGAAGGAACTGGTTTACACCGTAGACACAAAATATTGGAGTAACTCAGCGGGACAGGCAGCATGTCTAGATAAAAGGAATAAGTGATGTTCATAAGTGCCAGCACAATAACCTGGCTCTCAACACCAGCAAAACCAAGGAACTGATTGTGGACTTTGGAAGGGGTAGGATAGGGACCCACAATCCCATTTACATCAATGGTAGAAAGGGTCAAGAACTTCAAATTCCTGGGCGTGCACATTTCCGAAGATCTTTCCTGGTCCCAGCACACTGATGCAATTATAAAGAAAGCACATCAGCGCCTCTACTTCCTGTGAAGACTACATAGAGTCAATATGTCAAGGAGGACGGTCTCGAACGTCTACAGATACAAGATACAAGATACAAGATACAAGATACATTTAATTGTCATTTGGACCCCTTGAGGTCCAAACGAAATGTCGTTTCTGCAGCCATACATTACAAACACATAGACCCAAGACACAACATAATTTACATAAACATCCATCACATCGCTGTGATGGAAGGCCAAATAAACTTATCTCTCCACTGCACTCTCCCCCCCCCCCCCCATGTCAGAGTCAAAGTCAAAGCCCCCGGCTGGCGATGGCGATTGTCCCGCGGCCATTAAAGCCACGCCGGGTGGTGCGAGGTCGCACACCGGGTCTTGGTGTTAGAGCCCCCGGCGTGCGCTCGCAGAGTCCCGCGGCCATTCCAAGCCGCGCGGGGCAGTGATGTAGGCCCCGCTCCAGGAGCTCTTCAACCCCGCAACTCGGGCGGGGGAAGTCGCCGTTGCGAGAGCCCTGAAAAGCGGTCTCCCTCCAGGGACCCGCGGGCTCCCGGTGCCGCCGTCCACAGACCTGCCGTTGGAGCCTCCGACTCTCCGGTCGGGCCGCAGCAGCAGCAGCAGCAGCAGCAGCAGCGCTCCTCCACCGCTCCACCCGCTCCGGACTCGGCCAGCCCCGCGACGGTGACGGTGAGTCGTAGCACCAGAGTCCCCGGTCTCTTTCTGTTGGAGGCCGCTCCTTGTTGCAGCCCCAACGACAACGGAAACCCGACGACGAGAAAAGGTCGGGTCTCCCGTGCAGGGAGAGATTTAAAAAGTTCCCCCCCCCCCCCCCCTCCCACCCCACCCCCGCCCACCCCCACACACACACACTCCAACAAAAAAAATAACAAAAACTACACAAAAACACAGACAGAAAATAATAAAACGCGGACAGACTGCAGAGGCCGCTGCTGACCAGAGTCGCGCCGCCCACCAGACAGGTGCACAGTGGAGAGCATGCTGGCCGGTTGCATCGTGGCTTGGTTCGGCAACCTGAGGGTCCAGGAGCGGACAAGGAAGCAGAAAGTTGTAACCACTGCCCAGTCCATCATCGGCTCTGACCTCCCCACCATCGAAGAGATCTATCGCAGTCGCTGCCTCAAAAAGGCAGCCAACATCATCAAGGACCCACACCATCCTGTCCACGCACTCATCTCTCCGCTCCCATCAGGCAGAAGGTACAGGAGCCTGAAATCTGTTACACCCAGATTCAGGAACAGCTCCTTCCCCACAGCCATCAGGCTATTAAACTTGCCAACAAACAGACTGAACGGTAACAGCCTAGCGCACTTTATCTGCTTATTTATTGGTATATTGAACTGAACGGTTCTGTATTTTTGTTTACAATACTCTGTTGTGCTGCAGCAAGCAAGTATTTAATTGTCCTATCTATCTGGGGCACATGGCAATAAACTCTCTGGACTTGACTTGGTGCAGCTGGTGAAGTTCCAGCACACCGGGATCGATCCTTACCCTGGGTGCTATGTGTGTGGAGTTTGCATGTTCTCCCTGCGACTGTGTGGGTTTCCTCCAGATGCTTCGGTTTCCTCCCACATCCCACAGACGTGGAGGTCTGTAGCCTAATTGGCTGCTAGAAATGTAGAATCATCTACCTCATTGGAGACCCTCGGACTATCTTTAATCGGACTTTACCTTGCACTAAACGTTATTTCCTCCATCACGTTTCTCTACACAGTGGCTGCCTTGATTGTAATCATGTATAGTCTTTTTGCTGACTGGTTAGCTCGCAACAAAAAGCTTTTCACTGTACCTCGGTACACATGACAATAGTCGAAGCTAAACTGGGGTGGGGAGTTGATGAGAATGTGAGGAGGATAATACAGCATCAATGCAGGATTAGTTCAAAAGGGAGGTTGAAGGTCAGCATGGATTTAGTGGGCCGAAGGGCCCTTTTCTGTGTTGAGTCCATCACATTGAATGGATAGGGAAGGGCCCGGAGCAAAATAAAACGAGCTATCATGAGAAAAATCACGAGAGGTAAATTCATGGTCTTTTGTCTAGAGTAGGGGAAATCGAGAACCAGATGACATATGTTTAAGGTGAGGGGGAAAAGATTTAATAGGAACCCGAGGGACAACTTTTTTTCTTATAGAAAGGGTGTGGCTGTATGTAACGAGCTGCCGGAGGAGGTACTTGAAGCAGGTACTATCTCAAAGTTTAAGAAACTTTTAGACAGGTACATGGAGAAGATAGGTAAAGAGGAATATGGGGCAAACGCAGGCAGATGGGACTAGTGTAGATGGGGCACGTTGGTTGGTGTGGGCTAGTTGGGCTGAAACTTGTCTGTATGACTCCCTCACAGTGAAAGGATAGTGAATGGGGCCCTGATTATCCTGCAGATACACAAAAAGCTGGAGTAACTCAGCGGGACAGGCAGCATCTCTAGAGAGATGGAATGGGTGACGTTTTGGGTCGAGGCGCTTCTTCAGACTGGCCCTCGCCCTGATTATCTTTCTGCTCCAGGATAATAAAGCCTTAAGAAGCCAATTGCCACAAGGTCCATAGACCTGGATGAGTAACCGTGGTATTTATACGATAGTTTCTCGTCAATCATTAGTCACACCAGGGACCTATATCTGGATCAAAATTGCTACACGTTACAGGAAGGCGTGCAAGAGGACATTAGGACAGATGATTGGAAGCTTGATTTATAGACCCATCAGGCAAGAGGTACAGAAGTTTGAAAATGCAGACTTCCAAATTCAGGGACACTCTCTTTCCAGCTGCTATCAGGCAGCTGAACCATCGCATCACCAACATAATCATTGATCAGTCTCACCCAGTCACATCCTCTTCCCCCCTCTCCCATCAGGCAAGAGATTCAGGGACAGTTTCTTCCCGGCTATTATCAGGCAACTGAATCATCCTATCAACAACTAAAGAGCGTCCCTGACCTCCCATCTATCACCCTCAGACCATCCTTAATCGGATTTTACTGGACTTTATCTTGCAGTAAACATTACATCCTTCATCCTGCGTCTGTCCACTGTGGATAGTTTGATAGCAATCATGTGTAGTCTTTGCGCAGACTGGATAGCGCGCAGCAAAGCTCGTCCCTGTACCTCAGTACACGTGACGCTAATAAACAAAACTAAAATGGTTTTACCCAACACTCTAATGAAACAAAGCGAGGCAGAGGTTCAGAAAGAGGACGCTTGAGTTATGAGTCAAGAGTTCCCGAGCTTGACTCATCGTACACCTGAACCACTTGCAGATTTCTGCGCCCTACCCGACACCTCACATCACCCCTCCCCAAACATGCTCATTGCCCCTCAGAGAGCGTGTGTAAGAAGGAACTGCAGATGCTGGTTTAAACCGAAGATAGACACAAAAAACTGGAGTAACTCAGGCTGAAGAGGGGTCTCGACCCGAAACATCACCCATTTCTTCTCGCCAGAGATGCTGCCTGTCCCGCTGAGTTACTCCAGCTTTTTGTGTCCATTAGAGTTGTGCACATAGCCCACACCAGCCGTCTGCCTCACCCCTCTCCCTGCCTCCAATCTACACTTCTTTCTGACTTGGAAAAGCAGCCAACATAATCAAAAACTTGGTCAACCTCGGTAAATTATAAAGAGGGCACATCAGCGCCTCTACTTCCTGAGAAGACTACGGAGATTCAGTATGTCAAAGAGGATTCTCTTGATCTTCTACAGGTGTCACAGTAGAGATCATACTGACCGGTTGCACCGTGGCCTGGTTCTTCAACCTGAACGTCCAGGAGCGGAAAAGGCTGCAAAAAGTTGTGACCACTGCCCAGTCCATCACCGGCTCTGACCTCCCCACCATCTAAGGGATCTATCGAAGTCGCTGCCTCAAAAAGGCAGCCAACATCATCAAAGACCCACACCATCCTGGCCACACACTCATTTCACCATTGCCATCGGGAAGAAGGTACAGGAGCCTGAAACCTGTAACGTCCGGGTTCAGGAACAGCTTCTTCCCTACAGACATCAGGCTATTAAACACGACAACAGACAAGTTCTGAACTACAACAGACTAATATTATTATTGCACTAGATTTGTTTATTTATTGAGTATGTGTGAATGTGTATATATACACACTGAACTTTTTTTCTCCCGTTATGTACTACGTTTACATATTCTGTTGTGCTGCAGCAAGCAAGAATTTCATTGTCCTATCTGGGACATATATGACAATAAAATACTCCCTTCCCCCATCGGTCAGAAGGTTCAGAAGCCTGACAAAGCGCACCACCAGACTCAGGAACAGCTTCTTCCCCCCTTTTTAGTTTTACAACTACAGTGCCCTAATATTCACCTTGCCATGAACTTCTTTAGACTTTAAACCTTAGAGATACAGCATGGAAACAAGTCCTTCAGCCCACCGAGTCCGCATCGACCAGCGATCACTCTGTACTCTATCACCATCCGACACACTAGGGACAATTTACAATCTTTACCAAAGCCAATTAACCTACAAACCTGTACGTCTTCAGAAGTGTGGGGGGGGGGGGGGGGGGGGGGGGGGGGGGGGGGGGGGGGGGGTTAACTGGAGCTCCTGGAGAAAACCCAAGCAGATTACAGGGAGAACGTACAAACTCCGTAAAGACAGCACCCAGGGTCTCAGGCAGCAACTCCACCCCCCTTGACATTCTCCCGACAGTTTGGAAAAACTGATGGAAAATTGTTGGGAAATTCCAGTTCCTGGGAATGTTGGATGATCCCTAGCCTGCTCTTGTGCACTCGTTGTGCCACATGTACGGAATGATCTCGATACAAAGAACTGCAGATGCCGTTTAAAAAAAAAAGACACAAAGTGCTGGAGTAACTCAGCAGGTCACGCAGCATCTCTGGAGAACATGGAGAGGTGACAATGTCGTCGTCCACATTTAAGATGCTCAGTTATAGAGTCGTACAATGGGGAAACAGGCCCTGTGGCCCAACTTGCCCATGGCAACCAAGACGCCCCATCAACTGAGCCCCACCTGCCATGTTTGGCCTATATCCTTCTAAACCTTTCCTATCCATGCACCTGTCTAAATGTATTCTAAATGCAGTTATAGTATCTGCCTGAACTACCTCCTCTGGCAGCTCGTTTCATAAACCCACCACCTTCTGTATTTTAAAGTTGCCCCTCAGGTTCCAATTAAACCTTTCCACTCTCACCTTAAACCTACGTCCTCTGGTTCTTGATTCCCCTACTCCGTGTAAAATACTCTGTGCATTCACCTGATCTATTTCTCTCATGATTTTATACACCTTTAAATTCACTCATCGTCCTCCTGCGCTCCAAGGAGCCAGTGTACAGGGTGGGCGGCGCAGACTTGTTGGGCCAAAGGGCCTGTTTCCACACCGTATCTCTAAACTAAACTAAACTACAACCAGTTTGTCAACATTGTGTTATAGAAAATTACATCATAAAAACAATTGTGTGGACGGGGGAAAGAAGGGAGGGTTGGGGAATGGAGACTCCCAAAAATACAGTGTTTAAGAGGGAACTGCAGATGCTGGAGAATCGAAGGTTACACAAAAAAGCTGGAGAAACTCAGCGGGTGCAGCAGCATCTATGAAGCGAAGGAAATAGGCAACGTTTCGGCCCGAAACGTTGCCTATTTCCTTCGCTCCATAGATGCTGCTGCACCCGCTGAGTTTCTCCAGCTTTTTTGTGTAACCCAAAAATACAGTTATTGGTCCTCCAGAATTTTCAGAAATAACTTTTTCCCCCCCCAATGGCAATAGATTTAAGGAGTGTGATGCACAGATATGAATAGAAGTGATTGCATTTCAATTCCAAATGGGCACTCACAGTTAAAGTGGTACTTGTGTACTTAAGAGACAAAGGCGTCTTGATTACCGCAGGGAGATTACATGGAAACAGGGTTCTCCAACCCCCCCCCCCATCCCCACCCCCTGCGGGAAATGAAATGGGCCTTGGTTCACACAATACAGTGTCAAAGGGATGTGAAGATGACCAAGTCATTCATTCTCAATATAACACACTGCTGGGGGAACTGAGCTCACAAGTTATAGTCCTATTCAATCTTGGCTGATCTTTGTTACCCAATCCCATTTTCCTGCCTTCTCCCCAATAACCCTTGACACCCATTCCTGTTTTATAAACAAGATTCCAGGTTCTGCAGTCTCGTGAATCAAAGTCATTATTTTCAGAGGGGGAGAGAGAGGGGTGGGGGGGGGGGGGGGGGGGGGGGGGGGAGAGAGGGGGAGTAGAGGGGGGAGAGAGAGGGGGGAGGGGAGAGAGGGGTAGGGGGGAGAGAGGGAGGGGGGGGAGAGAGAGGGGTAAGGGGGAGAGAGGAAGGGTTGGGCCACTGCAATGGATTGGTAGCTGGTGAATAGCGAGTGCAGGAATGAGGCTTGGCAACTGGCTCAGGTTTCTACAGGAGAATGAACAACATTCCACAACTTCGAGACGTCCCCAGTGATCGACTTTCCCAGGCCCTGCACGCTCTGCCTGTACGCACAGCAGCACATAAAGAGGCCATTCAGCCCGCACTGACACCTTGCTGCTGCTATCCACTGAAATCGCTGCCTTTCCCCCAGGTCCCTGCATCCGTCCTCCGCCTGTGTTTAGTTCCCCACTGTCCTCCTCCACCCAGTCATACAGCGTGAAAACAGGCCCTTCGGCCCAACTTGCCCACCCCAGCGCAGATGCCCCATCTACATTAGTCCCACCTGGCTCACATCCCTTTACTATCCTTGCACATGTCCAAATGTCCTTTAAATGTTCTTTATGGTGCCTGCCTCCACTTCTTCCTCCAGCAGCTCGTTTCATACATCCATCACCATTTGTATAAAGAGGTTACTGTTCAGATTCCTATTAAATCCCCCCCCCCCCCCCCCCCACCTCACCTTAAACATGTGTCCTCTGATTCTCGATTCCCCTACTCTGGAATTCTTTGCCCCAGAAGGCTGTGGAGGCCAAGTCAGTGGATATTTTTACGGAGGAGATGGATAGATTCTCGATTAGTACAGGTGTCAGAGGTTATTGGGGAGAAGGCAGGAGAATGGGATTGGGAGGGAGGGATAGATCAGCCATGATTGAATGAGGGCCATTGATAGTCAGAATGGCCTAATTCTACCCCGACTTATTTTGGGCAAAAGACTCTGCGCAGTTGCCCGATCTATTCCTCTCATGACTTCTGTCACAGAGCTTAAACTTTGACTGTGTCTACCCCCGCAGATGCTGTCTGACCTGCTGAGATTTTCCAGCAGTTTCTGTTTCCATTGCTCCCACCCTTCTGACTGGACTTTACCCTAACTGGTTCCCTCCCATTGATCACGCTCAACTGATAGCATCAAGAAAACAAATAGCATTTAATTAATTATTTTACAAGTGCTCCAGTTATTTTTCCAATTGCAATGGGCAGGAGTTTGGCAGGCTATATTTAAGAGGGAGTTAGATGTGGCCCTTGTGGCTAAGGGGATCAGGGGGTATGGAGAGAAGGCAGGTACGGGATACTGAGCTGGATGATCAGCCATGATCATATTGAATGGCGGTGCAGGCTTGAAGGGCCGAATGGCCTACTCCTGCACCTAATTTCTATGTTTAACTATGAGTTAAAGTCGTCATCTAGTGTACCTTTTAGTTCACTTTAGAGATTGCTTTAGAGATACAGCGTGGAAACAGGTCTTTCTGCCCACCGAGTCCAGTGCCGATTTCTATCCTACACACTAAGGACAATTAGAGGCTAATTAACCGACAAACTTGCACATCTTTGCAGTGCGGGAGGAAACCGGAGCACCCGGAGGAAACCCACGCGGTCACGACAAGAACGTGCAAACTCTTTTGCAGACCGCACCTGCAGTCAAGCTCCAACCCAGGTCTCTGGCGCTGTAAGGCAGCAACTCTACCTCTGCGCCACTGTGCCGCCCCATGTATCTCTCGCCCTGGAAAAACGATACCTTTTCTGACGCCCAAGTTGTGTACGGTTCTGGTTGTCCTATTATAGGAATCTTGTCCTTAAACTGGAAGGAGTACAGAAAAGATTTACCAGTCCCCGGGGAGAGTTGTAGAGCAGAGGGGTCTAAGTGTACAAGTGCGCAGTTCATTGAAAGTGGCATCGCAGGTAGGGATGGCAGAGCCGCTGACTCACAGCGCCAGACACCCGGGTTCGATCCTGACCTCGGCTGCTGACTGTGCGGAGTTTGCACATTCTCACTGTGAAGAAGTAGGTTTCCCCCAGTTTCTTCCCACATCCCAAAGACGTGCGTGCTTGTAGGTCAGTTAGCCGGGTGTGGATGAGAAAGAGGGATAACACAGAACTAGTGTGAACCGGTGATCGATCAATGGTCAGTTTGGACTCAGTAGGCCAAAGGGCCTGTTTCATGGTCAATCGCTAAATTCAGCAGTTTACAAACTTGTCGTGCTGCCGCAAGTAAGAATTTCATTGTTTCGTTTCGGTACATATGACAATAATAATCTCTCTTCCTCTCCCTCTCCCCCCTCTCTCCCTCGACTAAACTAAACTTGCAGGCAGAGCAGATTAGTTCAACTTGACATCATGGGCCAGCACAGACATTGGGGGACGAAGGGCCTCTTTCACCACAGCACTGCTGCTGTACAGTTGTACACTCTACGATTCACACCAGCAATACCCCCAAGAGCCCAGAAGCGGCCCAGAGGGCCGAGAGACTTCACAACCTTGTGGGGGAGAGGAGCGTGAAGGAGGAGGAGAAGGGGCGAGATCACCAAGGGATTTGAAAACAAAGGCGAGAGTTTGTTTGAAAGAAGGTGTTGTTTGAATGAGGAACTAATGTGGGTCAGGTGTATGGGGGGAGAGAGGGAGGGGGTGTATGGGGAGAGAGGGAGGGGGGGGGGGGGGGGGAGGAGGGGTGGGGGGGGGGGGGGGGGGGGGGGGGGGGCCGGGGGGAGCAGGGAGGGCGGAGGAGATCTTTTCATAAGGCAAGGTTTTTAAAAGGCAAGGCAGGCTGGTGGGAGTGCCGTCAAAATCACGATGGTGAAATCTTTCATTGGCTACACGGAGGATTAACGATTTTAGATTACCTAGGCTGCTGGGAGAGACTCAACAACAAATAATTACAGCTACAGTGGGGGGGGGGAGAGAGGGGGAGGGAGAGAGAGAGAGAGACAAGGAGAGAGAGAGACACACAGGGAGAGAGAGAGGGAGAGAGAGACACACAGGGAGAGAGAGAGACACACACAGAGAGAGAGAGAGACATAGGGGGAGAGAGGAGACACACAGGGGGAGAGAGGTAGAGAGACAGAGAAAGAGAGAGGGACGGGTAGAGAGGAACTGGGAGACTCACCTTGAACCTGCCTCCTCCTGAGTGCCAGCTCACTGTGTCGGAGGGTGCTGGGTGCTGTGCGGCGGTACAGACTGTTCCTGGTCAGAGTTCCTGGCTCGGTATCTCGGCAACGCCGAGGCTCCTGGCATTCCCAGCTCTGCATCCTGTACGGGGCGGACTGACCCAAGAGCACGCTGCCTCTCATAGTCCAGCTGGGAGAGCCCTGGTCCGCACTGTGCCCGAGCTCTCCCTCTGCCCCCGCCGCTCTCCCTCTCCCCCCACTGCTAACTCTCCCCTCCACACCGCCCTCTCACTCTCCCCGCCACCCGCAGCAACCCTCAACGTCAGACTGCCGGTGACTCCTACTCTGCCAGGGAGGGGAGGTTAGGCTCGGGGAGAGTAAACAGGTGTAAGAGAAAGGACTAGGCACCTCCCCACTGCCTGCTCCTCCTCCTCCCCCCACGCACACACACACCTCTCCACTCCGTCCCCCTGTCCCACACACCAAAGATCCTATAGGATCCTTGCCACACACCGCCCCACTGCCTGCTCCTCCTCTCCCAATTGGCAGGTTAGGGAATGAGCCCTGGAGTGAGAAAAGGATTAATTGGATTGTCCCTAATGCACCAACTAAACATTAGAGAGGGTGGGGGGTGGGTGGGGAGAGAGAGAGAGAGAGACAGACAGACAGACAGAGAGGGAGAAAGCGAAAGGAAGAAAGAGAGAAAGAGGGAGAGAGAAGAGAGAGAAAAGAGAGGAAAAACAAGAGAGAGAGAGAGAATCCTTGGCGAAGGAAATACGGCACATCTTGGTGCACAATACGTAACAGCATGCCATAACCTGAGAGACAGTGAATGACCAACATGCACATATGTACGCACACACTAATTGACATTAACTAACAATTAATATTGAATTGCTAAACTTGCTATTGTGTTGTACTGCTTACAGCTGCAAGAACATGGAGCAAACAATAAAGGGCTATAGGCCTATTGCGAGTTTATGTACAGGGATATATCTATCCATGCACTATTTATAAGTATTTATACTTATGCATTTTAAACATGTATGTCATTGTTTTATACTTTGGCGATATAACAATGTTTTTTTATCATCATGCCAATAAAGTTTTTAAATTGAAATTGAAATTGAAAATTGAGAAAGAGAAAAGAGAGGAAGAGAGAGATCTTTCTTAGAAATCTCAACTGTCCGAGTTACAAAATCAGGGATGAGCAAGAGAACCTGTATAACCGGTTGTGAGATCGCGATACTCAAAGAAAAGAATGTTGACTGTGAGTTTTAAGAAAAGGCTTTAAGAGCCGAGTGGGTCAAGAAGCATTTGCAGAGACAGAGGCGATGTTGACGTAACATCCAATATTAGGACCATGGGGTGAGAGGAAGGATGGTCAGTGTGTGGGGAGGGGGGAAGGGGAGGGCAAGGAGGGGTTTGGTGGAACCACATTATGCTGGTGGCCTTGCTGAGGCAGCAGCGTGAAATGCAGATGACACACTCAGTAACCCAAGAAAGCCTTGACTTCCTCGGAAGACTAAGGAAGATCGGCATGTCTCCAATGACTCTTGCCAACTTCGTAGAAAGCTTCGCAGCTCAATACGGGAATAGCTCTGCCCAAGACCGCAGGCAATTGCAGAGAGTTGTGGATTTCGCCCATCCATCACACAGACCACCATCGACTCCATCTACACTTCAACCTGCCTCGGGAAAGCAACCAACATAATCAATGACTTGTCCCACCCTTCTTCTCCCCTCTCCCGTCACGCAGAAGATACAGATGCTAGAAAGCGCGTACCACCAGACTCTGGAACAGCTCTATTATCAGTCTACTGAACGGGAGTGATAATATGGCAGGAAGCAAAGAGTAGGAGTAAACGGGTCCTTTTCACAATGGCAGGCAATGACTAGTGGGGTACCGCAAGGCTCAGTACTGGGACCCCAGCTATTTACAATATATATTAATGATCTGGATGAGGGAATTGAAGGCAATATCTCCAAGTTTGCGGATGACACTAAGCTGGGGGGCAGTGTTAGCTGTGAGGAGGATGCTAGGAGACTGCAGGGTGACTTGGATAGGCTGGGTGAGTGGGCAAATGTTTGGCAGATGCAGTATAATGTGGATGAATGTGAGGTTATCCATTTTTGGTGGCAAAAAACAGGAAAGCAGACTATTATCTAAATGGTGGCCGATTGGGAAAGGGGGAGATGCAGCGAGACCTGGGTGTCATGGTACACCATGAAGGTAGGCATGCAGGTGCAGCAGGCAGTAAAGAAAGCAAATGGTATGTTAGCTTTCATTGCAAAAGGATTTGAGTATAGGATCAGAGAGGTTCTACTGCAGTTGTACAGGGTCTTGGTGAGGCCACACCTGGAGTATTGCGTACAGTTTTGGTCTCCAAATCTGAGGAAGGACATTATTGCCATAGAGGGAGTGCAGAGACGGTTCACCAGACTGATTCCTGGGATGTCAGGACTGTCTTATGAAGAAAGACTGGATAGACTTGGTTTATACTCTCTAGAATTTAGAAGATTGAGAGGGGATCTTATAGAAACTTACAAAATTCTTAAGGGGTTGGACAGGCTAGATGCAGGAAGATTGTTCCCGATGTTAGGGAAGTCCAGGACAAGGGGTCACAGCTTAAGGATAAAGGGGAAATCCTTTTAAAACCGAGATGAGAAGAACTTTTTTTCACACAGAGAGTGGTAAATCTCTGGAACTCTCTGCCACAGAGGGTAGTTGGCTATATTTAAGAGGGAGTTAGATGTGGCCCTTGTGGCTAAGGGGATCAGGGGGTATGGAGAGAAGGCAGGTACGGGATACTGAGTTGGATGATCAGCCATGATCATATTGAATGGCGGTGCAGGCTCGAAGGGCCAAATGGCCTACTCCTGCACCTAATTTCTATGTTTCTATGTTTCTATGAGCTAAGGTTGCAATCCCAATCTTCCAACCAACCTCATTGCAGCTTATCGCACTTTTATTTTTGCAACTGTGCTTTTTATCTGTAACTGTGATCGATGGTCGGCATAGACTCAGCGGGCCGAAGGGCCTGTTTACATGTCGTATCTTTCAGTCAAACAATCACGGACAGAGAAAATCATAGAGTCTGGTCCTACCTTTCAGAGTCAGGAAGTCTCCATCCAGAGTCTTGTTGTTGGAGCATGGGTCCAAGCTTTCCGTGGTTCCGAAGGACAGGATCTCCTGAGACGTGGTCCTCTTGGAGTGGTAGGCGAGTATCTCCAGCTCCCAGTCTGGTTCTTGGAATGTGGACCTTAACGGGCAAGGGGGAGGTTGTTCCGTGTCCCCCTCAACTTCCGGTGAAGGGCAGTGGGGGAGAGGGGCTCCCCTGGAGAGCCGGCTCAGCGGTGGGGGAAGGGGGGCGGGTCTGGACGGGCGGAGGGAGGGGGTGAGGGGTCGGGGAGGGGCAGGCCTGGCTGGGGTCTGGCCGGAGCCCCTGGCCACGTCCTGCTCCGAGCTGAAGTTCGAGATGGAGAAGTGTCGGCGGGGGGGAGGGGCGACCTCCGACCTGGCTGGATGGGCGACCTCTAGCCTGGCCGCCGGGATGCTGCGGCCGAACTCCTCGATCTGCTCGGACCACTTGCTGTCCAGGTCGCTCCCGGCAACGGGCGACACCGGCAACCACCCGTTGCTACGGGCGACAGTGCCCGGTGAGGCGGGGAAGGCCGTGGATGCTCTCTTCCTCACCTCTGACCCCTGGTGACCCCACGACCCCTTGCCTTCTGACCCCTGGAGACCCCAGGGTAACTGACCTACTGACTCCCGTTCACCCCAGGACTCCTTGCCCTCTGACCCCTGGTCAACCCAGGACTCCTTGACCTCTGACCCCTGGCAACCCCAGGGCTCCTCGCCCTCCGATCCGCGTTGATCCACCAGGGTCCGGGGACAGGCAGCCACGGCCGGGACAGAGGGGAGGCGAGGGGTGGAGGTTGGGGGAGTCGAGGGGTCGTCACCCCTCCCCCCGGGGTCAGCCAGACCACCCCCGCCTTCCAGCCGTACGAAGCGGACGGGGAAGATGCCACTCCGGCCCCCGACTGACCCCTGCAGCCAGCCGTCCTCCAGGGAGCCCGTCACCCTGATCCGCTCTCCCCGCGTAAAGTCTAGCTCCCCCGCTTCCAGTGCCTGGAAATCGTAGAGCGCCACGCCATGGAGACCTGGATCCTCCCCCTCATCCTCATCCTCCCCGTTCTCTCCCTCTTCCACCCACCTCCCTCCCTCTCCCTTCTCCACCTCTCTCCCACACTCATCCTGCTGACCCTCTCCTCCCCACCTTTCCCCCTCCCCCTCTCCCTCCTCCTCCTCCTCCATCGTTCCACACCTCCGCCCATCATCCCACTTCCGCCCCTCTTTCTCCCCCTCTCCCTCCCAATTCTCCCCTTCTCGCCCCCACCCCTCTCCATTCTCCCCCCTCTCGCCCCCACCTCTCCCCCCTTCCTCCTCCGCCCCTCTCCGTCCCCTTCAACCCCCTCCCCTGTGTAAGACCGCAGAGGCCCCAACAGCTCCACGAAGGCCTGTGGGAAAATGCCCCTGTGGCCGGCGAGCTCTCCCTCGTACCAGCCGTCCTCGGGCAGGCCGAGCACGGTGATGAGGTCCCCCTCGTTGAAGGCCAGCTCCTCGGGCAGCTGGGCCTTCAGGCCCATCAGGGCCCGGGCAGTGGCCAGGCCGTAGGGGGGCAGCTGGCCGGGGGGGGCGTCCGGCGCCAGGCCCCGCGCCCGCGGCGACAGCGCCAGGTCCCGGGCACATGAGGAGGGGAACAGGCCCCGCAAACCCCACGGCGTGCGGCCACAGAGCCATGGGCCCTCCGCCCGCCCTTCTACAGCCAGTACATCACCTGGGGAGGGGAGAAAAAAGGGGAGAGGGGAGGGAGAGGGGGAAAGAGGTGGGAGAGGGAGAAAGGATGGGATAGGGGAGGGAAAGTGAGGGAGGGAGGGAAACATTTGAGGGACGGGGTCAGAGTGAGTGACGGAAGGGAGGGAGAGATGGGGAAAAGGGAGAGACAGAGATAATGTACATCAATGGGATATCAGCATAAATTATTTTGAAAACAATTTAAATTGATCTTCCTTCTACTGTACTGTATGTAGTCTACCAGCCAGCAGCATCCGATGTTTACTTTCATTATTGCAGGGTCCACCACTGATTTTGTGGCAACTAGTGGTCTGCCCTCTCCCCTCTACTCCGGACAGAATCTCTCCCGGATGTTCCCCTGAAATTGCGGTGCCTAGGCCAGGTGAGGCGGCCGATCTCGACCTCATTGGGACTTCGGCGGCTGATCGGCGTGTCCAATGTGCCCCCTGCAGCCAGCAGATCCGTTCCCATAGCCGGCTTCCGAGGCTGACTTTGCGGGCCGGTACCTCGGCTCCTCAGCGGCCTAGGCAGACCGTCCCGGTACTGTGGGACTCCTCTCGGAGGCTGCGACCTCTGTTGGTCCGGCAAAACGGATAATCCAGAAAGGCTCTGGAACAGCAGGTGCTGGAAAACCTGCAGCTTATGTACTGAGGTTCAGGGAAAAACTTTGCTTTGCATGCTATCTAAACAGGTCAGATAATACTATACAGCAATACAATCTAACCAAACACAAGTATAACAGGTAGAGCAAAGGGGAAGATACATATTGCAGAATATAGTTCTCAGCATTGTAGTTCATCAGTTCCAGAGCAATCCAAAGTCCGCAATGGGGTAGAGGTGAATGGGACAGTACCCTATCTTATGGAATGGCCTTTCAGAAGCCTGATAATGGAGGGGAAGAAGTCTGGTATTATCGGATACAATTGGATAGGATGCAAAACATAGCTCCTCGCTGTATGTCGGTACACCTGACAGTAATAAACCCACACCCTTTAGTTTGGTAAACCAGCATCTGCAGTTTCTTGCGTGTCCTATATACTCAGGGGTATGGGAACATTGATTAAGCCCCTGGTTTGGCCGCAGCAAGTGGATACACACAGGATAACATGGAGAGGTTTAAGCAGTTTGGTGCAGTGTTTCGGGCATTGTGTTTTCATGAGAACACACTGCCCTCTGCTGTTACAACTTGCGTGTAGAAACAAGGAACCGCAGATGCTGATTAATACACAAAAGGACACAAAGTGCTGAAATAACTCAGCGGGTCAGGCAGCATCTCTGGAGAACGTGGACAGGTGATGTTTCGGAGCAAGACTCCAGCATTTTGTGTGCTTTTATCCATCTTGCATCCCACTCCCATGTAAAGTACATCCGATGTGGTCTCACCGGTCGGTGCCTGTACAGGATGGGTTTAGAAGGATATGGGACTAATGTAAATGGGGCATGTTGGACGGCATGGACAAGTTGGGCCAAAGGGTCCGTTTCCACCCTGTACGACTGTCCAAAATCATGAGAAAAATAGATCAAGTAAAGGCACAGAGTCTCTTAGCTAGAGAAGGGGAAATTGAAAAGCCTAGTTTTGAGATGAGAGGGGAAAGATTTAATAGGAACCCGAGGGGTAGCTTTTGTTCATACACAAAGGGTGGTGGGTGTATGGAACAAGCTGTCGGAGGAGGTAGTTGAGGCAGGTACTATCGCAATGTTTAAGAAACATTTAGACAGGTATATGGAAAGGACATGTTTAGAGGGATATGGGCCAAACATGGGCAGGTGGGATCAGTGTAGGTGGGATATATAGGTCGGCATGGGCAAGTTGGGACAAAGGGCCTGTTTCTACACTGTGCAACGCTATAACTGCAACCTAACCTGGAGAACAAGAGCCGGGAATTAAATTAATTGACTTTAGAACTTTAGACTTTACAGATACAACGTGGAATGAGGCCCTTCGGCCCACCAAGTCCGTGCTAGCCAGCGATCACCCTGAACACTAGCACTATCCTACGCACAAGGGACAATTTACAATTTACAGAAGCCAATTAAACTACAAACCAGTATGTCTTTGGAGTGTGGGAGGAAACCGGAGCACCCGAAGAAAAGCCATGTGGTCACAGGGAGAACGTACAAACTACAGACAGACAGATAGCACCTGTAGTTTCTGGAGCAGTAAGGCAGCAACTCTACCACTGCGCCACTGTGCTGCCCTTGAAAGCTGCGCCACTCTAATCTGGAGTTAAAAACAGACTACTAGAGGATCTTGGCAGATCAGGCAGCATCTGCGGAGATGAAGGGACTGACGACGTTTCAGGTTGGGACCCTCCTTCGCTCTGAGGAAAGATCCTGAACTAAATTGTCCATTTCTTCCATAGATGCCGCCTCATCCGCTGAGTTCCTGAAAGCACCGTAGAAAGCTGTTTGTCGGGTAGCATCACAGCTCAGTTTGGGAACGGCTCTGCCCAAGACCACAAGAAATTGCAGAGAGATGTAGATGTAGCCCAGTCCATCACACAGACCAGACTCCCCACCATCGACTCCATCTATGCTTCACGCTGCCTCCAATAAGCGGCCAACACAATCAAAGACTTGTCCCACCTCGGTCATTCTCTCTTCTCCCCGCTCTCGTTCAGCAGAAGCTTGAAAGTGCACAGCATCAGACTCAGGAACAGCTTCGTCCTCTCCATTATCTGGCTTCTGGGCGGCTCTTCCATACGCGAAGGTACTGTCCATTTACCCCATTGCAGACATTGGACTTTGTCTCTGGAACTGATGCGCTACAATGCTGAGAACTATATTCTGCACTCTGTATTTTCCCCTTTGCTCTACCTATTTTACTTGGTTTGACGATTGTATTAATGTGGTATATCTGATCCGTTGAATAACATACAAAACAAAATGTTTCACTGTAGCTCGGTAAACGTGACAATAATAAACCTAAAAATTCCCCCAGCAGTTTCCAATATAACCTCCCTACAAATTACTCTCTCCTAATAAACAGTACTATTCAGAAACAAAGAACCGCAGATGCTGATTTACAAAAAAAGACAAAGTGCTGGAGTAACTCTCCAGCATCTCTGGAGAACATGGATAGCTGGTAATTTGGGTCGGGACCCTTCTTCAGACGCCAATATAATGTACAGTCGGTTTCACTGATGAAGGGCACAAGGTGCTGGAGTAACTCAGCAGGTCAGGCAGCATCTCTGCTGAATGTGGATAGGTGACGTTTTGCATTGGGACAGTTGAATCTGAAGAAGTGTCCCGACCCAAAGTAATTTATCTATGATCTCCAGAGACGCTGCCTGACCCTGTGTTACTCCAGCATTTCGTGTCTTTCCATTGTAAGTGGGCATCTGCAGTTCCTTGTTTCTACAGCTTCCACCGACTACTTGTTGTACCCGAAACGAGTCTTTGCAAGTCGCTCACCACCACAGGGGTGACACAGTGATAGGGTTGATGCCTCACAGTGCAAGAGACCTGGGTTCTATCCTGACCACGAGTGCTGTCCATACAGAGTTTGTAGGTCCTCCCCGTGACCACTTGGGTTTCATCCGTGTTTCCTCCCACATCCCAAAGACGTGCAGGTTCGTAGTTTAGTTTGTCACGAGGTAGAGTGAAAAGCTTTTTGTTGCGTGCTATCCAGTCAGCGTAAAGACTATGCATTATTACAATCAAGCCGCCCACATTGTACTGATACAGGATAAAGGGAATAAGATAAAGTCCAGTCAAGTCCGATTAATGACGTGTGTTAAAAAGAATTGCAGATGCTGGTTTATACCAAAGATAGATGAAGATAAGTAACTCAGTGGGTCAGGCAGCATCTCTGGAGGAAAAGATGGTCTAAAGAAGGATTCCAACCCGAAACATCATTCATCCCTTTTCTCCAGTGATGCTGCCTGACCTGCCAAGTCACTGCAACACTTTGTGGCTATCTCTGATTAAAGATAGTCCTAGGGTCTTTAATGAGGTCAAATGATAGCTCAGGGCCACTCTCTATTTGGTGATAGGATGGTTCAGTTGCCTGTAGGTTAATTAGCATCTGTAAATTGTCCCCAGTGTGTAGGTTAGAACTAGTGTACGGGTGATCGCTGGTTGGTGCGGACAAGGGCCTGTTTCCATGTTGTAATCTAATCTAAACTAAACCATACCTGGGTCTCTGCACCATGACCAGCAGTCTGCCACTGTGCAGATAACGTTCTGTCATTTCCAGGGCTTTTTTCTGCTGCCAGCGCGGTCTGTTTTACATCCTCCCACCTCGCATTCCACTTGCCAGATCTGTGCCCACTCACTTCAACCCGACCTACTCAAGGTCAAACGCTGCAGCTTCCAGAAGCGCGAGATAGGCAGGATTCACGGGGAGAGGGGGCTACCGAATATAGACACAAAATGCTGGAGCAACTCAGTGGGACAGGCAGCATCTCTGGACGTTTCGGGTCGAGACCCTTCTTCAGACTGAGAGTAAGGGGAGAGGGAATCAAGAGATATGGAAGGGTAAGGTGTGAACATGACAGAACAAAGCAGATGCTGATAAGGAAATGTAGAATGGCTCGTTGCTAGCTGAGGGGGAGGTGACACCGCGGCACACAACCAGTAATATTTAATCAGGGGGATAGAAGAACCAGTCGCAGAACCAGGGTGGGGAGGGAGAGGGAAAGCAAGGGTTACTTGAAGTTTGAGAAATCCATATTCATACCGCTGGGTTGTAAGCTGCCCTAGTGAAGTATGAGGTGTTGGTCGTCCAATTTGCATTGGGCCTGATTACTTTGCTACGCAGAGGTCGGGAGGGGGCGGTGGGACCACAATGGGTCGCGTGTTTCAAAGCATTTGTAAACGACACTGTGCCCATTCACACACACTGTTGGATGCAACGAAGCTCCCATTACACATCCAGTGCGTACGTGAAGAACAAAGCAAAGGAACTAAGTAAAAAAACCAGAGACATTTTTGTAGCGTTCGTGTGCGGGACAGGCGCCCGTGAGTCACGCAGACCTGCGTCACGTACGGGATTCTGTCGCGCACATTTTCACCTCTGCCCTCGTTACTGCCGGGAAAGGTTCATAAGGACAATCGACTCAGCAGGTTTGCTTCTGATAAAGGGGGCCGTTGAAAGGAGCAAAATGTGTCGTCGCAGGCGGACAGGGTGGTGAAGGCGGTTTTTGGCACAAGTCTTCATCAGTCGCGGAACTGAGTAGTGAAGTGGGGACCAAAGATAGGCACAACATGATGGAGTAACTCAGCGGTTCAGGCAGCATCTCTGGAGACAATGGAAAAGTGATACCTCGGGTCGAGACCTTTCTTCATACGTGTGTCTATCTTCTGTGTATTTGCAGTTCCTTCCTACACATTGAAGTGGGGGGGCATTACATATTGTAGCTGTACGCGGCGCTGGTGAAGCCACACTTGTATTGTTTTCAGTTCTCGTCACCCTGCCATGGAAAGGACGTTGTTAAACTGGAAAGGGAGGAGTTGCGAGGATGTTGCCATGACCCGAGGGCCTGAGCTATAGGGAGAGGTTGGGCAAGCTAGGACTTTTTCCTGTGCTCAGTTTAGGTCACCCTATTAAAGAAAAGATGCCATTAAACTGGAAAGAGTGCAGAGAAGCTTTGTAGGTTTGTAGGCTAATCGGTCTCTGTAAATTGTCCCCAGTGTGCAGGGAGTGGATGCGAAGGGGGGGATAACATCTAATTAATGAGCGGTAATCAATGGTTGGCATGGACGAAGTGGGCTGAAGGGCCTGTTGGCATGGACGCGGTGGGCTGAAGATACTCTGTATCTTCCCCTCTGCTCTACCTGTTGTACTTGAGTTGACTGTAGACTTTAGAGATGCCCCTGATGAGTCAACTCAAGTACAACAGGTAGAGCAGAGGGGAAGATACAGAGTGACGAATATACTTCTCAGCATTGTAGCACATCAATTCCTTGGATAAAGTCCAAAGTCCACAATGGGTTAGGGGTGAATGGGAGAGTACTCTAGCTGATGGAAGGATCGTTCAGAAGCCTGATAGCAGCGTGGAAGAAGCTGTTCCCGAGTCTGGTGGTGCGCGCTTTCAAGCTTCTGGACCGTCTACCGGACAGGAGCAGGGAAAAGAAGGGGGGAATAACCGGTGTGGGATGGGCCTTCACGTTAACACCACCGATATATGTCCGGTGATCGAGCTGCTTTGACACTCACCTCGCTTGAGAGGAAGGTCGGACATGGAGGAGGCTTGGAAGTCATTGGTGCAGACGTACAACCTCTCGCCCGGCTTGGTGTGGGGAATGTGGACCGGCTCCACAAAACTGCTGGGAAATTGCCCTGTCCAGTGGAGGGGCGGGGGGAGGGGGGAGAGAGAGAGAGGGGAAGGGTTCAGTGGAAGGGGAGGGGGAGGGGGAGTGGGAGAGAAAGAGAGAGAGATACATCATTATCTAAAACAAGGGTTATAATCTACTAGTTGACATCATTAGCACAGAGGTCAAAGTTCAGTTTAGGGATAGGGCACTGAAACAAGCCATTCGGCCCCATTTGTCCATGCTGGCCAAGATGCCCCATTTAAGCTAGTCCATTTTGCCCATGATTGGCCCATATCCCTCTAAACCTTTTCTATCGGGTTCGATCTTGACCTTTGGTGCTGTCTGTACGGAGTTTTTACGTTCTCCCCGAGATCCCCGAGATTTTTCGGACCGAGATGAGAAAAACATTTTTCACACAGAGAGTGGTGAATCTCTGGAATTCTCTGCCACAGAAGGTAGTTGAGGCCAGTTCATTGGCTATATTTAAGAAGGAGTTAGATGTGGCCCTTGTGGCGAAAGGGATCAGGGGGTATGGAGAGAAGGCAGGTACAGGATACTGAGTTGGATGATCAGCCATGATCATATGGAATGGCGGTGCAGGCTCGAAGGGCCGAATGGCCTACTCCTGCACCTATTTTCTATGTTTCTATGTCTATGTTTCTATCATGTGGGATTTCTCCGGGTGCTCCGGTTTCCTCCCACACTCCAAAGACATGCAGGTTTGCAGGTTAATTGACTTCAGTAAATTGCAAATTGTCCCGTGTGTGTGTGTGCGTGCGCAGGATAGTGCTAGTGTACGGGGCGATTGCTGGTCAGCGTGGACCCGGTGGGCTGAAGGACCTGTTTCCGTGCTGTGTCCGTAAAGTTGGAGGCGGAAGGGGTGAGGTAGGAGAGACGGCCCACTTACCGGAGACCCCATCTTTCTTCCCCAACAGCCAGAACTCATCGACAACGCTCAACACCTCGACAACGTCTCCGGCGAAGATGGGCAGCTCCTCGGACACGCTGGGGCAGAACTCGAAGATGGCCCGAACCAGGGTCCCTGGCTCCATTCCTCGCCCCTGCAAACACGGAGAGAGCCCGTCAGCACCACAGCAGAGGCATAGCTTAGTTTATTGCCACGTGCACCGAGGTACAGTGAAAAGCATTTTTGTTGCGTGCTATCCAGTCAACAGAAAGACTATACATCATTACAATCAAGCCGATCACAGCGTTCAGTTATGTGATAAAGGGAATTAACCTTTAGTACAAGTCCAGTAAGGTTCGATTAAAGATAGTTCATAGGCCTCCAACGTGGTAGGTGGGAGGCCAGGATTGATGAGAGGATGGCCCTCTCTGTCCGGGTCTCCTCCATGGCCAGAGCGAGCAACATTGGAAATTGGAGGAACAGCACCTCATATTCCGCTTGGGGAGTCTGCATCCTGCGGGCATGAACATTGATTTCTCCTAATTTTGTTAGCCCTTGCTGTCTCCTCCCCTTCCTCAGCCCTCGGGCTGTCTCCTTCCATCCCTCAGCCCTCGGGCTCCTCCTCCTTTTTCCTTTCTTCTCCCCGCCACCCCCCATCAGTCTGAAGAAGGGCTTTGGCCCGAAACGTTGTCTATTTCCTTCGCTCCATAGATGCTGCTGCACCCGCTGGGTTTGTCCAGCATTTTTGTGTACCTTTGATGAGAGGACAGTTCAGATCAGTTTGTGTGGCACAGTGGTCAGCAGTACAGGTACAGCGGTAGAGTTCCTGTCCTGTTTGATCCAGACCACAGGTGCTTTCTGTAGGGAGTTTGTACGTTCTCCCTGTGTAAGTGTGGGTTTTCTCTGAGTGCCCCCGGTATCCTCCCATAGATTGTAGGCTAATTGGCTTCGGTAAAAATAAAGTCTCTAGCGGGCAGGACAGTGCTGGTGTACAAGGATCGCTGGCCGGCACAGACTTGGTGGGCCGAAGAGCCTGTTTCCACCTTGTATCTCAAACGTTGGCTGGTGTTGTTTCAGGGCAGCCCTTCCCTCACCGGGACGGTAACCGCACACCGCGCCAACATGCACCACACTCCAGCGCCGCTCGGTCTGACATTCCCAGCCAGGAAGTTCAGCCGCACTGTCACTGCTCCCCACGGACTGTCCCTCCGACTCCCTCTGCCAGGGACCGGCACATGGACACACGGAACAATGGGATCAGTGGGAGGAAGCAGCCTGACACTGCCAACAGGAACACACAGCAGAGAATCCCCGAGGAACCTCGCTGGAATCATCCCGGCCTGGCAGGCTGCCTTGCATTTAACCCATTCATTCTCTCCCTCCCTCTATCCCCCTCTCCCAATCTCCTCTCCTCTCCCCCTCCCCCTCCTCTCCACTCCTACCCCTCCCTCCCTCTCCCCGAAAGCCACTTCTGAAGGCTTTTTTGCCCTGGAACAAAAGGATAGTCATTAAAGTCATACATTGTGGAAACAGGCCCTTCAGCCCAACTTGCCCATGCCAACCAATATGCCCCATCTACCAGTCGTTGGGCCCATATCCCTCCATACATATCCGACCCATGTCCCTGTCCGAATGTTTCTTAAATGTTGCGATAGTACCGGCCTCAACTAGCTCCTCTGATAGCTTGTTCCATAACACCTATCACCACTGTGTAAATAAAAGTTGCCCCTCAGGTTCCCAATAAATCATTCCCCCCCCTTGACTTAACCTGTGTCCTCTGGTTCTCGATTCCCCTACATTTGGCAGAGGATTCTGTGAATTCACCCAATCTATTTCTCTGTACACCTCTACAGTATTACCCATCCTCCTCCTGCACAACAAGAAATAAAAAGTTTTCTGTAATTATGTTGTGCCTTTAACAGCGAAATGTCTCAAAGAGTGATGGTGTAGAAATACAAGGGCAGACAGGTTTCAAAGGGTGTCTTAAAGGACAATAGTGATCAACAAAGAAGGCCATAGTCATCCAACAAGGAAACAGACCCTTTGGCCCAATTTGCCCTTGCTGACCAACATGCCACATCTACATCTACAGTCTGCATTTGGCCCACATCCCTCCAAACCTTTCCTATCCATGTTGTACCTGTCCAAATGTTTCTTAAACGTTGCGATAGTACCTGCCTCAACTACCTCCTCTGGCAGCTAGTTCCATTTACCTACCACCCTTTGTGTAAAAAATATTAACCCCTCAGTGAATGCTGGCAGCACTCGGGGGATGAATTACAAGTTAATGTAAAATATGGAATTGCGATAGAAACAAGTGGGACGGAACTTTGAGTGGCAGAAACTTGATTCCGTTTTCTTTAGATTTTCCGATGGTCTCCCATGTTGCTAAGCAGCATGAATTTGTTTAGCTTCAGTTCCTAATTGAGACCATATTGGCGATCGCCCCTGCCAACCCAACGCTGGGGAAGGGCACGCAATCCACTAATTAGACCCTGCATCGCCCCCTTCAGATGGGAGGTCAGTAGAGAGGGTCCAGAGGAGGTTTACGAGAATGATCCCGGGGATGATGAGCATTTGCCGGCACTGGGCCTGTACTTGCTAGAGTTTAGGAGGATCAGTGGACCCCTCATTGAAACTTACCGAATGCCGAAAGGCCTGGATAGAGCGGATGGGGAGAGGATGTTTCCACAAGTGGGACAGTCTAGGACCAGAAGGCACAGCCTCAGAATAAAAGGAAGTACCTTTAGAATGGAGATGAGGAGGCATTTCTTTAGCCAGAGGGTGGTGAATCTATGGAATTCATTGCCACAGACGGTGGTGGAGGTCTTGTCATTTGGTGTTTTTAAAGCGGAGATTTAAAGCGGTTCTTGATTAGTACAGATGTCAAAAGTTACGGATAAAAGTTACAAAGTCAGGATAATGGGGTTTAGAGTGAACGATAGATCAGCCATGATTGAATGTGGGTGTAGGCTCGATGGGCTGAATGGCCTAATTCTGCTCCTATGTCATAGTCATACAGTGGAAACAGGCGCTTTGGCCCAACTTGCCCATGCCAACCAACATGCCCCATTTACGCTAGTCCCACCTGCCTGCGTTTGGCCCATATCCCCATAAACTGTGTAAGGGGAATTTTATTTTTTTCACACACAAGGGTGTCTGGACGCGCTGTCAGGGGTGGTGGCGGAGGCAGATAAGATAGTGGCATTTAAAAGGCTTTCAAATAGGTACATGGAAGTGCAGGGAATGGAGGGATATGGATCACATGCAGGCAGAGGACAGTGACTTAACTTGGCATCATGTTCAGCAATGGACATTTTGGGCCGAAACACCTGTTTCTGTGTTGAACTGTTCTACGTTTAATCTTACATACGAGCCACATTTACCCCACAGACCCCCGATTCCACTTCCCTTCAGGCTCTCTCCTCTCCTATATTAATTCAGTCACTTTAGAGTTACAGCGAGGAAATTGGCCCTTCAAGTCTGTGCCGACCAGTGATGTACACTCGCATTATCCTACACAGTAGGGACAATTTACAGGAGCTAAATAAACCACAAACCTGAACATCTTTAGAGTGTGGATGGAAACCGGGAGCACCCAGAGAAAACCCACGTGGTCACAGGGAGGAACGTACAAACTCCGTACAGGCAGCGCCCATAGTCGGCAGGCAGCAACTCTCCCGCTGCGCCACCCGGGTCAACTAAGAGTTTAAGTCTCTGAGCACATCTGTCCAGTTCAGGGGCAACGGGGTCTGGGGTGGATATCCCCCCCCGCCCCCACACAAGGCTGGAAAGGTTGCAGAATACATAGAAGGCCAATGTTCCTGGTCAACATTTTGAGATGTTCTGACATCTTCAGGGAATAAGGAACCATTACGTTATTGGGATGGAGTTACTGGCTGCAGTTCAGGAGATAACCATGGCTCGTATTGTTTGTACAACAATTCCCGTCCCCATTAGCAGAGTACAGACTGTGCCATACGTGCTGCCAAGACCAACTCTCACATAATGCATCCATCCATTCCCTGCAGATCCATGTGCCCATCTAAAAGCCTCTTAGACACCACTCACCACTATTGTATCAGCCTCCACCACCACCCAGGCACCCACCACCCACGGTGTAAAAAAATATGCCCCACACATAACATTTAAACTTTACCCCTCTCACCTTAAAGTTGCGGCCTCTAGTTATTGATATTTCCACCTGGGGTAAAAAGGTTCTAATTGTCCACCTTTTGAAGCTTTTGAAACAGAACAAAGTCTGGCCTATTTCTCGCCTACTCGGTTACTCCCTCTCCTCCCCTCTCCCGCCAGGCACGAGGAAGAGAAGTATGAAAACGCACATCTCCAGATTCATGGACGGTTTCTTCCCAGCTGTTATCGCTGAATCATCCTATCACCAACTAGAGAGCGGTGCTGACTTCCCATCTACCTCATTGGAGACCCTTGGACTATCCATAATCGGACTTTACCCCTTGCACAAAACGTTATTCCCTTCATCTGTCTGTACGCTTGATTGTAATCATGTATAGTCTTTCCGCTGACTGGATAGCACACGACAAAAAGCTTTTCACTGTACCTCGGTTCACGTGACACCAAACTAATCTAAATGTCATCGCCCACCACCTCCCAGCCGCAGCTCACTGTCATCTGAAGCCCATGACAGTGTATGACTTCACCACAATGTTCTAATGCAAACTTGGCCGGCCTTGCTGGCACAGCTGGAGTCTAACTAAAAGATTCCAGCTCACACCCTCAGAGATCTCCGCACTTTGTGGAGATCACACTGCCTGCCCCACTCTGTACAACGTGCCCACACCGGCCAACATGTCCCATCTACACTCGTCCCACCTGCCTGTGTTTGGCCCACATCCATGTACCCATCTCAATGTTTCTTAAACTATGCGATAGTACCTGCCTCAACTACGCCCTCCGGCGGCTCGTTCCACACACCCACCACCAGATGTTACCCCGCAGGTTCGGAAGAAATCTTGCCCCCCCTCACCTTAAAGCTATGTCCTTTGGTTCTTGATTCCCCTACTCTGGGCAAAAGACTCTGTGCATTCATCCAATCTATTCCTCTCAGTATTTCGTCATGATAGCTCGCTTTATTTTGCTCAGGGCCCTTCACTATCCTTTCGCAGTGCTGGAGTTAACACAGAAAAGGGCCATTCAACTCGCTAAACCCATTCCTTTCATGATCTTGTACACTCCTCCAGTTCCTCCAGCACTTTGCCCTTTTCTGTCGTTTCGGGTCAGGAGACTTCTTCCAAATTTGAAAGAAGGGCTCCAACCTGAAATGCCTTCTGTCCATTTCCCTCCACAGATGCTGCCTGGACCCGTTGAGTTCATCCAGCAATTTGATTTTTTTCCTGCTGCAAAAGGCAAAATAGTTACGTCAATGTGAAAAGCAACTGGTTAAATACTGACATTCAATTGACAATTCTTCCACAGCCAGCTCGCATTCCACCACCTCCCTGCCACATTTCATCTCACATCATCCTCTACAATAATGTTCAATACCGGTGTCCCGCAAGGATGCGTTCTCAGCCCCCTCCTTATACACTCATGACTGTGCAGACAATTAAAAATCCAACTCAATTGACAAGTTTGCAGGCGTCACCACTGTAGTGGGTGGGATATGACGATGAGATGGATTACAGGAAGGAGATTGAGAACCTCGCAAGCTGGTGTCGAGACAACAACCTTTCCCTCGAAGGTACACAAAAATGCTGGAGGAACTCAGCAAGTGAGGCAGCATCTATGGGGAGAAGGAATTGGCGAGGTTTTGGGTCGAGACCCATCTTCAGACTGATTTCGAGGGGGGGGGGTGGGTGGGAACGGAAGAAGCGGTGACAGTAGGCTTGTGGGAGAGCTGGGAGCGCATGCATCACAGCATGGTTTGGGAACAGCTCCATTGTGGACGTAGTGCAGACCATCAGACAAACCAACCTCCCTTCCATTGACTCCATCTACACCTCACGCTGCCTCGGCAAGGCCAGCAACATAATCAAGAACCAGTCTCACCCCGGTCACTCTCTCTTTTCCCCTCTCCCATCAGTCAGGAGGTGCAGAAGGGTGAAAACGCTCACTTCCTGATTCAAGGCCGGTTTCTTCCCAGCTGTTAACAGACAACTGAACCGTCCTCTTAAGAACTGGAGAGCGGTCCTGACCTCCCATCCACCGTATTGGAGACCCTCAAACTATCTTTAATCAGACTTTTTCTGCACCATATGATATACCCTGGCTTGATTGTAATCACGTGTAGTCTTTTTGTTGATTGGACTCCACGCAACAAAAGTTTTTCACTGTACCTCGGCACACTTGACAATGAACTAAAGTGTCACCTTACACCTCGCCACATTTGACAACTAAACTGGAAAGTGTCCCCTTACATCTGGATTGACATTCTGAGTTTAGGAGGGTGGAGGGTGTGTGGAGGAGCTGCCAGAGGAGGTAGTTGAGGCAGGTACTATAACAACATTTAAAAGACATTTGGACAGGTACATGGATAGGAACGGTTTAGAAGGATATGGGCCAAATGCGGGTAAGTGGGTCGAGCTTAGATGGGGCATCTTGGTCAGCAGGGGAAAGTTGTGCCCGTCTCATGTCTCTGTTTAGTTCAGTTGTGATGTGTTCCCGAGGTACAGTAAAAAGCTGTTTTATTGCATGCTATCCAGTCGGGGGAAAGACCATACATGATTACAATCAGGAAGTCCACAGTGTACAGATGCAGGATAAAGGGAATCGCGTTTAATGCAACATAAATCCAGTAAAGTCGGATTAAAGGCAGTCCGAGACTGTCTGTGTGTGTCTGTGTGAAAGTTGATGGGGTTGGAGAATGGACAGCAGAGGAGTGAAGGAGATCAGAAGCAACTGAGCGAGGCAAATGTTTGAGGTGACTGACTTCTCCAGCACCAGGGCAGGGTGTGGGTGTGTGCGGCTGAGGATTGATTGTAAGGCGTCACAAGGTGCAATAGCCCACTGCAGGGCAGTGCAGGTTTCCCTGCTGCAGTGCAAGGCTCTCAGTGCTGGTGGGGAACTGGGACAAAACCCTGTCGCACCCAGCCACAGCTCACCGGCAGAGCTCGGACATGTCGGGACAGGAGGCACCTTCCCCACTCACATTCCCTTCCTTCCAAGCCTTACTTGCCCTTACCCGTCTAGTTTAGTTTAGTGATACAGCGCAGAAACAGGCCCTTAGGCCCACCGAGTCCGCGCCAACTAGCGACCACTCGAACTCTAACACTATCCGACCCACTAGGTACGATTGACAATTTTACAAAGCCAGTTACCATACAAACCTGCACGTCTTTGGAGTATAGGAGGAAACCGGAGCGGCCTCACTCCCCCTCCTGATCCCATCTCCGGGGATTTTTCTTACAGCCAAACCCCTGGAGTGGAAGCAGAGCAACTCAAGGGGTAGGTTTGAAGAGGTGTTGAACTCACAAACTCTCGGGTGGGACTTACCACCATATCCAAAGAAGGATGTGCTGGCGTTGGAGAAAGTCCAGAGGAGGTTTGCGAGATGGGTTAATGTATGAGGAGTGTGAGATGGCTCTGGGCCTGTACCTGTTGGAGTTTAGACGGATGAGGGGAGATCTCCTTTACACTGGGAGTGTGCGATGGGACGGTGTAGAGGCAGCTTCACTCTGCATCTAACCCGTGCTGTCCCTGATGGCTTGTGAAACACCTTGGAAGGAAATCCAAGTCAAGATGCTTTACAAAGAGAGTTGTTGCTGCCCAGTCACTCTATCTCTGCAGGTGTAACTGGAACATACATTCCTGCTATGGCCAATAAATTAAATATCACCTCTCCAGCTCAGCTTGCATACAGCCTAAACGCAACCCGAGATCCGCTGGGCTTAATTTTAATCCAACTTCCACACCAGTTAAGGCAGTGGATGAGGAGGTGGGATAACATACAACTAGTGAGAACGGGTGATTGATGGTCAGTGCGGACTTGGTGGGCCGAAGGGCCCATTTCCACGCTGTATCTCTAAACTAAACTCAGGCGGCACTGCAGCGTAGCGGCAGTGTTGATGCCTTACAGCGCCAGAGACCCAGGTTCGATCCTGACTACAGGACTATGTACGTTCTCCCTGCATCCACATGGGTTTTCTCTGGGTGCTTCTCCCACGCTACAAAGACATACAGGTATGTAGGTTAATTGGCTTTGGCAAAGGTTGTAAATTGTCACCAGTGATTAGGACAGTGCTAGTGTATGGGGATCACTGTTCGGCACGGACTCGGTGGGCTGAAGGGCCTGTTACTGCGCGCTAAACATCCCCAAGCTAAACATGAAATGTTGACTAATTTCTCTTTCCGCAGTTGCTGTCGAACTGGCTGTGTTTTTCCTGCATTTCCTGCCTTGGTCTCACATTCCAGCATCTGCAGTTTTATGTTTTTCAACTTTTTTCTTAAATCTTTTCTCGCTCTGACTCCAACTACACACCGCCCACACACTGTTCCTCGGGAACTGTTCCACGCTAATTGCTGTCAGGTGCTTTCAATCATACAAATCAGTGACTTTTTATTGTTAGATGGAGAATCGTGTTTCTTCATTCTATTCAGAAAATCGCAATGATTCAATCGACCAGCAGATAGATGCCTGGATACCGTAACACACTAGTCAGCTATGAGAGGATCAAAATAACCAAGGGCGGCACGGGGGCGCAGCGGTAGAGTTGCTGCCTCACAGCGCCAGAGACCCGGCTTCAATCCTGACTATAGGCACTGTCTGTATGTCGTTTGTATGTTCTCCCTGTGACCACGTGGGTTTTCTCCGGGTGCTCCAGTTTCATCCCACATCACAAAGATGTGCAGGCTTCTGTAAATTATCCCTAGTGTGTAGGGTAGAACTAGTGTACGGGGTGATCGCTGTCCGGCACAGACTCGGTGGGCTGAGGGGCCTGTCTCCGCCTGTTAAACTTTAAAATGAGCAATCGTCTCATCTCGTTCCTGCACCAAGTAGAAATGTTGGCATCCGTACAATCCAGAGATCTGCCCCAAATGGTCACGAGTTGCCACCAGGTGATACTGTGCATAGAAATGTCTTTGGTGGCGAGGGATCTGCACCATGGCTGCAAGAGATATGCATCGGTGAGCTGTGCAGCACCAATGCAGCAATACATTGCTTGCAATCCAATGTGCTCAGCAAGTTGTGGCTGCATTCCAGGCAAGCCGTCATCTGCTTTCCAGGCTAAAGATAACGTTTTTGGATGGGGCAACGTAGAAGAATTCAGATGCCTCGAGTCAGAATGATTGGCCCACGTCTGGAAATGTAGTCAATTTTTAATTAATATTTATTTTATTGCTTTTCATTTTCACTCTTCAGAATTTTTACTAATTTGTTTAGAATCATAGAGTGATAGATTGTGGAAACAAACCCTTCGGCCCAACTTGCGCATTGGCCGACATGTCCCAGCTACCAGCATTGGGTCCATATCCCTCCAAACATGTCCTATCCATGTACCTGTCTAACTGCTTTTAAATGTTAGGATAGTCCCTGCCTCAACTAGCTCATTGGGCAGCTTGTTCCATACATCCACCATCCTTTGTGTGAAAAAGTTACCCCTCAGATTCCGATTAAATCTTTTCCCCTTCGCCTTACACCTACGTCCTCTGGTCCTCGATTCCCCTGCTCTGGGCAAGAGACTCTGTGCATCTACCCGATCTATTCCTCTCATGATTTTATACACCTCTATAAGATCACCCCTCATCCTCCTGCGCTCCAAGGAATAGAGTCCCATCCTACTCAACCTCTGCCAAT
This sequence comes from Leucoraja erinaceus, assembly GCF_028641065.1. Lineage (NCBI taxonomy): Eukaryota > Metazoa > Chordata > Chondrichthyes > Rajiformes > Rajidae > Leucoraja > Leucoraja erinaceus. The sequence continues at coordinate 32,418,059 of NC_073391.1, read as the reverse complement.
AGCTCAGACCCTCTAGTCTTGGCAACATCTTCGGTAAATCTTCTCTGTAACCTTTCCAGCTTGACAACATCTTTCCTAGAACACGGTGCCCAGATCTGAACACAATACACAATAAATATGGCCTCACCAACGTTTATATGACCTCCCAGCTTCTATACTCTGGCTGATGAAAGCCAATGTGCCAAACACCTTTTTGATCACCCAATCTACCTGCGACTCCACCTTCAGGGAACTATGCACCTGCACTCCTAGATCCCTATGCTCCGCTCTTTAATTATTCCCTGTCGTTGGATGAGACAGTGTAGAGGGAGCTTCACTCTGTATCTAACCTGCGCTAATACTGTACAACCTTGTGTGTGTTTGATGGAGCGATGTACAGGGAGTTTATTATGGCTAACCTGAAGAGTGTGTGCCCTGGGGAAGAGTTTGACGGGACAGCATGTTCCAAAGCAGAAATCTGTACAACAACAGCAGCATTTTTCACTTCAATGCAAGTACTATTTAGACAGTTGGAGGAAATTGGTATTAAATCTGGAAAAAGATGCGTGGTTTTCTAAGCTGCCCTTTCTGCTCTGTCAAGGTCAACTTAAACCTGGTGTGCGGAGGAAGTGTGGGACAGATATATCATGTGTTCATAACTTCATAAGAGTGTTGAATCTCTGGAATTTTGCCACAGAAAGTAGTTGAGGCCAGTTCATTGGCTATATTTAAGAGGGAGTTAGATGTGGCCCTTGTGGCTAAAGGGATCAGGGGGTATGGAGAGAAGACAGGTACAGGATACTGAGTTGGATGATCAGCCATGATCATATTGAATGGCGGTGCAGGCTCGAAGGGCCGAATGGCCTACTCCTGCACCTATTTTCTATGTCTATATTTCTATGTTTAGTTTAGTTTAGAGATACAGCATGTAAACATGCCCTTCGGCCCTCCAAGTCCGCACTGCCCCGTTACACTAGCACAAACTACACACGGGGGACACTGTACAATTTTTGCCATTGCCAATTTACCTCCAAACCCAGTGGTGGACTGGCCAGGGTGTCAGCTTGCCCGATGGCAAATGGGCCCCTGATGAAGTGATAGCAAGTGATAGCAAGTGGGCCCCTGTTAAATGATAGCATTGTAGTTGTGGGTGGGCCCCCTTTGTCTTTTGGCAACCAATATTTTAGACCCAGTCCGCCACTGTCCAAACCTGCACGTCTTTGGAGTGTGGGTGGAAACTGGAGCACCTGGAGAAAACCCACACGGTCACAGGGAGAATGTACAAACTGCGTACGGACAGCACCTGTAGTCAGGGATCTCTGCCGCTGGACTTCCCCTCAGTGCCAGCAGCTCACGTGCCTGCAGGTCAGCAATAAATGTGGTTTCAGACCTGGATTTGCAACACAATGCTGTCTGCCCAGTGACTCTGGGCCAGAGATACTGACTCAGCTGCCCCAGGGCATCCATCCAGCTTCCAAACAAAACTAAGCACAACCAGCGAGTTGACTTCCCATCCACCAACAGAGTACAACATAGAAACATTGCAAATAGGTGCAGGAGTAGGCCATTTGGCCCCCTCGAGCCAGCACCGCCATTCAATATGATCATGGCTGATCATCCAAAATCAGTGCCCCGTTCCTGCTTTCTCCCCATATCCCTTGATTCCGTTGGCCCGAAGAGCTAAATCTAACTCTCTCTTGAAGCTTGAAGGCACCACCAGACTCAGGAACAGCTTCTTCCCCTCAGTTATCAGACTTCCGAGCCCAGAGACCTCACGTTTGTGAGTTCAAATGTCCTAGACCCACCACATTGATCTTTGTTTCCTCATTCAGCATGTCTCTAACAACTCTTACCAGCTTCTGAGGCACCGTATACAAACATACTGCTTGGTTGCAGAGAGCTGAGGATGCAGCCCAGTCCATCACACAGTCCAGACTCCCCACCATGGACTCCATCTACACTTTGCGCTGCTTCGAAAAATAAGCCAACATAACTAAATTGTCCCACCCCGATAACTCCTCCTCCTCCTCGCTCCCGTCCGGCAGAAGGTACAGAATCTTGAAAGTGCGCACCAAAAGACTCGGGAGCAGCTTCTTCCCCTCTCTTATCACGCTTCTGAACGGTCCTTCCATAAGCTAGGGCACTGTCCGATTCACCTCTACCCCATTGCGGACATAGGACTTTTTCTCTGGAACTGATGCGCTACAATGCTGATAACTATATTTTGCACTCTGTATCTTCCCCTTTGCTCTAATGATTGTACTGGAGTTTGGCTTGATAGTATACAAGTGTAGGGTAATCTGATCTGATTGGATAGCATGCAAGACAAATCTTTTCACTTTACCTCTGTACACTTGACAACACAGCCTAAACCCAACATCTTCAGAAAAGGGTAATGATCCAACGTCATCCATTTACAAATATTAAATAATTAGTTCATGGAGTTTTAACGGAAATTTCAACTCGATGGGCCGAAGGGCCTGTTTCCATTCTATATATATCTCTAAAACTAATCAAAACATCTAGTTGAAAAAAAGACACAAAGTGCTAAAGTACCCCAGTGGAAGACTGAAGGGTCTGAAGAAGGGTCCCGACCCAAAACGTCATCTATCCATGTTCTCCAGAGATGCTTCCTGACCCGCTGAGTTACACCAGCATTTTGTATCCATTGTTATAAAAGAGCTTCTGCTGTTCCTTGTTTCTATGTTTTGGCATCTAGTTGGTGTAGAGTAAAGCTCCCTCTACACTGTCCCGTCTCACACTCCCAGGGCAGGGACAGCATGGGTTAGATACAGAATGAAGCTCCCTCTACACTGTCCCGTCTCACACTCCCAGGGCAGGGACAGCATGGGTTAGATACAGAGTGAAGCTCCCTCTACACTGTCCCGTCTCACACTCCCAGGGCAGGGACAGCATTTTTTTAAACACAGAAAAGCTCCTTTCCCACTCTGTCAACATTGTTTTTGTGGCATTGAATGTATTTGACGATTTTCCAGATCTCACTCTGGGATGTATTGTTTTCACTCTTAGGATGAACGCCAGCTTTTGAACAATTTGTGTCACGGGTTCCTGCTCTTGACTGAGCTGGAGTGATGTTGCCAAAGTGATTTCACATTCAGCTCCTTCCAAGAGTGTGCTGAACTCAGTGTGTGCAGTGCTCACCCCCGGCCCCAGACCTGCAAGTCATTTTGATAAAAACGTGCCAAAAGGATTATTATAAAATATTTGCTGTGTGCATATTATCACAGGGCATATCCCGGCCCCCATTGGGAAAAAGCCAGGCAACACAATACCATTAACTATCGCAACCCCAACAGACCAACAAGAATCCCCTTCCTCCAACTAACATTTGGGAAGGAGATGAGGAGAGATTTGTTTAGAGGGAATTCATTGCCACAGACAGCTGTGTAGGCCAAGTGAACAGATATCTTTAAGCCAGAGTTTGACAGATTCTTGATTAGTATGGGTGTCAGGGGTTGTGGGGAGGAGAATGGGATTGAGAGGAAAAGATGATTGAAAGATGGAGTAGACTTGATGGGCTAATTCTTGTAACTTATGAACTTATCATCATTTTATAACTTATGTTATAGAGTGACACCGTCTCTCCCTCTCTCCCCCTATCTCTCTCCCCCACTCTCTCTCCCACCCTAGTCATCCTGCTGGTTTTACTGTTTGTATCCCTTCGGTATCATCTCTTCCACAGCCAACAATGGACCAGTGTGGGCTCCATCTCTCCTGGGTTATCAATGCTGGCTCTGATTTGTTCTGTACTGTGTCATACCTCTAGTTTCCCTCTCCCCTGACTCTCGGTCTAAAGAAGGGTCTCGACCCTAAACATTATCTATTCCTTTTCTCCAGAGATGCTGCCTGACCCGCTGAATTATTCCAGCATTTTGTATCTATCTTCGTCAAAACTCTGACCACTGGTATTGATTCCACTGTTACACAGTCAAGCGCAGGAGGCTAAGGGGTAATTTTGTAGAGGCATATAGAATCATGAGATAGGGGTGAGTGCACAGAGTCTTCTACACGGAGTCGGGGAACCATGAACCAGAGGCCCTTCGGCCCACATTGTCCGTGCTGAACGTGATGCCAAGTTCTAATCTCATCTGCCTGCATGTGATCCATATCCATTCTTGATTCCCCTACTCTGGGGAAAAAAGTATTTGTGCATTCTTCCTATCTATTCTCATCATGATTTTATGCACATATTTTAGATCATCCCTTGTCTTCCTGCGCTCCAAGGAATAAAGAAAGGCCTAGCCTGCCCTCCCAATCTCTCCCTATGGTTCGAGTCCTGGCAAAAAAAATATTTTCGGCACTTTTTGCTTCTTAATTGCTCATTGTACAACATCAGTTTCTAATATATTCTATCTTCTAATCTTCCCTGTCCCTTCACACATTCAAACACAGTGTCAGGCATAATGAAGTCAATTAAATGACCCTCATCTCTACAATGCGCATCACATCCCAAAGTTTGTCCCAGCATAGTAATATTTTCCCCGGTGCAGCCTCTGTTATAACGTGTGAAATGTGACAACAACGTCCGTGTGCTGCAACTTTACACACGGGACAATATGACAGTCCACTATAATGACGTTGACACCAAAGCGAAAATACCATTTAGGAATTCCGGGAAGAATGTTACCGCTTTTTCTTAGATTAGATTAGATTCCTTTATTGTCATTCAGACCTGTAGATGTTTTGTAGATACCATCGCCCAAAATAAAGCATCGGGCTGCACCGTCTCTGTTGGCCTAGACTTCTGCTGATTTGCTTGCAGTGGGACGTGAACCCGCCGCATTCTAGCTCAGAGGCTGGATAGACACTTACTGTGTCAAAGTCGGCACATTAAACAGCGACCAGCAGCGTAGACGTGGAACCAAACGGCAAATAACACACACATCCACACTAAACTAAACCATAAATCAGAACCAAGAGATTAGCAGCGAGCAAGATTTTCCTCAACAAGTCTTACGGAGCCGTCTCTCCCCCCCCCCCCCCCGCCCCCCGCCACACGGAATAGAAGGCTGAAATACAACACGACACAATGACACACACATACACACCCCTCACCGCAGGGACCCTAACTTGATCCGAGTCCAGCAAGTGAAGAGAAGGAGAAGGGAGCCAGGCGGCTGCTGGGATGGTTACCCGGTAGAGCGGCAGAGGAGTGGGGGAAAGGGGAGACTGCAGCTTCCTTACCTGGGAGGAGAACAGGGCGCTCGTTGCGCCGCTTCGGTGCGGTCCTGTCCCGGTCGCTTCGTTATATTGGCCCGATGGAAAGCTGATACATTGGTCCGATGGAACGTTCATACATTTACCCAGTAGAACGTTGATACATTCGCCCGATGGAACGTTGATGCATTCCCAGCCCGTTTGCTACATTCTAACCGCCTCCCTACGCGCTGACATCAGCACGTCGCCGGGGCCCTCGCCATATAAGGACAGCTGCTGGCTTGGGATGGAGCTGCCCACCACGCTCCTGATAGCTTCTCCCCCCCCCCCCCTTGTTGCCTTGGAAACCCCGCAGTGTACTTGCTTCCCCATTACAAGAAGGAAGAGGAGGTTCACTCGAATGATGCCTGCATTAGAGGGTATTAGATATATGGCGAGGCTAGATTGTGCTGGCACGATGGCGCAGCGGTAGAGTTGCTGTCTTACAGCCCCGGAGATCCGGGTTCGATCCTGACCACGGGTCTGTACGTTCTCCTTGTAACCGCGTGGGTTCCCTCCGGGTGCTCCGGTTTCCTTTCACGCTTCAAAGATGTGCAGGGTTGTCATTTAATTGGCTTCTGTAAAATGATCCGAGTGCGTAGGGAGTGAATGTGAAAGTGGGATAACATAGAACTAGTGTGAACAGGTGATCGATGGTCTGCGTGGGTAAAAAAAGTTGTCAGACATCATTCTCCCATGACACAGTCTGTCGGTTTCACCGCGAGTGGCCTCAGCGGTTTTCACCTCACCCACCGTGCATCATGTAGCACCCGCAACTTTTACCCCCCCCCCCCCCCCCCTTCTACCTCAGCCTGTTCTGGTACCATCTCCTCTCCCCACCTCACCCCCTGTCCCCACTACCCCCACCCCCCATCCTGCTCTTCCTCCCAAACTCAGATGCTGCAACAGGAGGGTGTGATGTCTCCCGAAGCTCCCCTACCCCTTCTTCAGTCCTAGCTTTCCGGGTAGTCCAGGCAGAGATAGGAAGAGGGAAAAAACGAGAGAAAAAGAGAGAGAAAGTATGATAGGCACACAAGCATACACACACAGCTGCAAACTGCATCGATCCTGAGCAAAACAAAACTTTAGAAACGGGGAACTGCAGATTGTGGTTTACGAAAAAAAAGGACACAAAGTGCTGGAAGAACTCAGCGGGACAGCCAGCATCTGCGGAGCGGGATGATTGCACGGCATTTCGGGTCGAGACCCTTCTTCAGACTGATATAGGGGCCAGGAAGCTGTTAAAGAGAGTCTTTTTCCCTTCCATCCATCAGTCGGAAGTTAGGTCCCAGCCTGAAACGTTACCTGTCCATTCCCCTTCCACAAGTGTTTCACAACTCAGACACCTTGAAGTGCAGTCACTGTGGCAATGTGTCAGCCAATGTGTGCACAGCAGTTGCACTTTAGTTTATCGTCACGTGTACCGAGATACAGTGAAAGGGTGTTGCGCTGCTTAACCCACTGAGTTCCTCCAGCACTGTGTCTTTCTTCCACAGAAGCTTCAGACCGGCGCTGAGAGGGTTAATGCAGCCGGCGCCCCCTGGTGGGCGGGCGGAGGTTGTGCTCGCCGGCTGCAGATCCCACACAGGGAGCAGCCGTGACCCCCACCGACTGAACAGCTGTTGGCGTGTCCCACCACTGCCTCACTGACACCGGATGCCTGTGATTCAGGGAGCAGTCCTGGCGTGTCTCTCTGTGAGCCCTCTCCCAGCCCCAGGCCCCAGCACCCTCCCACACAGACGCCCTGTGGCACAAGGTACAGATGCTTGAAAGCGTGTACCACCAGATTCGGGAACAGCTTAGAAACATAGAAATTAGGTGCAGGAGTAGGCCATTCGGCCCTTCGAGCCTGCACCGCCATTCAATATGATCATGGCTGATCATCCAACTCAGTATCCCGTCCCTGCCTTCTCTCCATACCCCCTGATCCCCTTAGCCACAAGGGCCACATCTAACTCCCTCTTAAATATAGCCAATGAACTGGCCTCAACTACCCTCTGTGGCAGAGAGTTCCAGAGATTCACCAAGCTTCTTCCCCTCTGTAGGTACAAAATGATACAAAATGCTGGAATAAATCAGTGATTCAGGCAGCATCTCTGGGAAAAAAAGGATGGGTGATGTTTTGGGTTAGGACCCTGTTGAGTGATGACCAGAAGCCTTACACCAAGATAAAGATCCAAAGATTTTATTAACTACATAGCAAGCACGACTTCACACTTGCACGTTCCACTTACACTAAGGGAATCCAGCAAGCAGTGATAACTGAAAAGCTAGTGGGCATAACTACAGAAGCATGACTCATAATATGTGACACTAATCTACAGACCGTTCTTCAGGCTGTTATCCATCTTCTGAACAGTCCTTCAATAAGGACACAAAAAGCTGGAGTAACTCAGCGGGACAGGCAGCATATCTGGAGAGAAGGAACGGGTAACGTTTCGGGTCGAGACCCTCCTTCAATAAGCTAGGGTACTGTCACCTCTACCCCATTGCGGACATTGGACATCACCTGTTCACACTAGTTCCATGTTATTCCACTTTCTCATCCACTCACTGCACACTAGGGGCGATTTACAGAGGCTGATTAAAGTACAAACCCACACACCTTTAGAACGGTCCTTCCATAAGCTAGGATACTGTCCGATACACCTCTACCCCGGTGGGAGAGAGGAAAGAGCGTTCATGTCGTGGCCCTGTTTCCACCAATCTTTCCACCACCACGCACAAGAAGCACAAGAAGCGACAAGACAGACACCATTGTATGCAGATGCCGAGAAATGTGTTCAGCTCTGGCTGAACAACTTCTAATCTTGTGTATGGACTGGATAAGAGGAAGTCCTCTACCCCATTGTGGACATTGGACTTTGTCTCTGGAACTGATGCGTTACAATGTTGAGAACTACATTCTGAACTCTGTATCTTCCCCATTGCTCCACCTATTGTACTTGAGTTTGAACTGATTGCATTTATGTATGGTGTATCGGATCTGATTGAATAGCATGCGAAACAAAGCTTTTCACTGTACCTCGGTGCACGTGACTATAATAAATATCAACCTAAATCTAGGAAACCTTGGATGTGGACAAGATGTTATCACTAGCGGGAGCCTAGTACCAGAGGCCATAGCCTCAGAATAAAAGGATGTACTTTTAGCCTGAGGGATGTGAATCTGTGGCATTCATTGCCGCAGATGACTGTGGAGGCCAAGTTATTGGATATGTTTAAGGCGGAGATTGA